>NC_136013.1:27110096-27471346 GCF_048128805.1 Centroberyx gerrardi
GCATAGGTTACAGAATGATTTTTACAGAATGTTTCTGCAACGTTACACGTTAACAAAGGTGGAACGTTCTCACTGCAACATTCCGGGAATGTTTTGGGAACGTTGTCCAGGGCACAGGTTACAGAATGTTTTTAAGATAACGTTTCTGCAACGTTACATATTACCAAAGGTGGAACGTTCTCACTGCAACATTCCGAGAATGTTTTGGGAACGTTGTCTAAGGCATAGGTTACAGAATGTTTTTTACAGAATGTTTCTGCAATGTTACATGTTGACTAAGGTGGAACGTTCTGACTGCAACATTCTGAGAATGTTTTGTGAACGTTGTCTAGGGCATAGGTAACAGAAGGTTTTTTACAGAACGTTTCTGCAACGTTACACGTTAACAAAGGTGGAACGTTCTCACTGCAACATTCCGGGAATGTTTTGGGAACGTTGTTCCCATAACCTAAACATTTGTTTTGAAGGTGTCACCATGGCACTGTCACAGTGAGTGTTCCCCTCAGTTCATCTATAGCGCTTTAGCAGTAAAGCACTACATTATTGTCTAATACCATGCAGCTACTGTGTGGCCATATAGTAGATTTTGGGGCATTGCAATTGCAATTGCAATCAGAGGCATTTTGCATTTTAAAATATGTTTTTGTTTTTGACCTAAAATAATATGTGTTTGCACCTTGTAATTCCATTGTAATTGTGTATTTCGTTTTGTCTCCCATAAGTGCAATAACAAAAAAAGATAATAGGCATAGCAATATTATATAGCCTACGCAATAAGGGCGTACAATAGTGTTTTTATGTTCATCTCACTTTTGTATTTACAAAACTGTTTTGAATATGAATTCGAATGCAATCTAGTATCCCTACATATGTTATCATCTTTCAAAAAAGATAAGCTGATAGGCTTCCACTTTCGTTTCCATTCTCACTAGATTAATGGGTGTGTTAGGTAAGACTATTTTATGATTTGTTTAGCCTTCAGAGGTCTACCTGCTATTTAATTTGCAATATGACTTGCATTCAGTTGTTAGAGTTGACTTAAACAGATTCCAAAATTATTTTTAGATAGGCGTTTTTCTAACGTGCTGTTGGCTTTGAGTGTGTAAATTCTGAGCTGTAAATCCTGAGTTGAGATTCAGGTGATATTGGCTCTGCGTATACTTGTGCTGTTTACTTGTTGCAATCATTTCTTGTTGTGGTAGCATGGGGGTGGGCCTTAGTAGGTATCTGTGCCCTGGGGCCCTTTGTCTCATAATCCGCCTATGGTTGTAGTAGGCCTACTATTAGTTATAGCAGTAATAGTTGTAGTGGTAGTAGTAGTAAAGTTGAAGTTGAAAAATAACAATGACCCTAAACAGGGTGACTCGCTGAGGGAACTATGAGTCTTGTCTTTTTATGTTGTTTTTGCCCGCCACTATATGTGCTGCTGTGTTATAGGCTACTTTACGTATTGTTACTGCCTGGTAGCCTGGGGTTAGGGTTAGGGTTAGGGTCATGGTCAGTGTTGTGTGATGATGTGTGGAAGGTGTATTGTTGGTTCTCCTTGTGATGCACAGTTACTGTCTGCTATTGTTGTGTGATGATGTGTGTAAAGTGTATTGTTGGTTCTCCTTGTGATGTACAGGTTTGTGGAAAAGAATTCCTTATTATATTTATATTTATATATATATATTTATTATATAGTTATATATATTTATAATTTGTCTTTACTTTGTTATTATGTTAGTCTTCAATGTACCAATTCAAAGAGTAATGTCTTGTATGTGCACATGTACTTGGCAAATATATGATTCTGATTCTTTTTTGTCTAAACCCAATGCATTCATTGCAAGTTCATCCTTAATTTTGATTGTTGAAATTGAGCTTCTGTTGTATGTGGGGCGATGGGGGTGGGAGGTTGGGTGTCGGGCCACATTACGTGCAATAAAAAAAGGTTTTCATTGGCTCATTGGCTCCTGATATCAACTTCATTGGCTCCCGATACGTCAATCAAAAAGGACAGTTTAATCCCTCATCATTGGAAGGACACGTCAGAATGGAGTGGAGAGTGGAGAGGAGTCCCTTCTAGAATAAGGTAAGGGTAATATCATGCACTGTATATATAATATAAATGTCATCTGTGTGAGAAATTACAGTTAGATATGCTTTTAGAAAAAAAAAACCATGATTATCGCCTAACACAATCTTATTGCCACCGTGTCTTCTGCATCAGTGAATGGTATTAAATTAACGTTAGCCCACATTAGCTAACCATATGTAAGTTTGATTTTAGCAATCTAGCTGGTTAGCTAACACACGTCAGTGCAGATGAAATTTGGATAGACTGGTCACCAAGCTACAGTGACATTATACACCTGCTATTGTTTTATGACAATGAATAAATGTAAAACTGCTAGCTAGGTAATGTAAGCTTGTTAGCTAAGTTGGCCTAAGCTAACGTTAGCTTGTTAGCTAAGTGGTAGCAATAGTAAAGCTAAGGATTAGTTATAGGCCTATGCGATTATTTTGACCGTCAGTGGTAGCTAATTTATGTAGACACAAGTACAAGGCTGTGTATATAATATATACTGTATGTATGTAGCTAAAGTTATATTAATGTATGTAGCTAACGCTAACGTTTATTTGAATTTTTAAATTTCCCGCTCTGAAATTCCGCTCTAAACCCACTGCGCATGCTCTAACGTTTCACACCGCCTTCTACAAAACGGAGGTCGGATAGGCAAACATCAATGGCTGCACATCTCTCGCTGTCGCTCTGCTTGCTAATGTATGTGCCCTGCTCCACGAACTCTGTTGTAATTGTTCAGCCCTACTTGGTATCAACCAATTTTAGACTTGTTATTGCCTTCCATTATGCTCAAAGTTGTAAGGATTTGTGCTTGTATAATGGGATCGCGCGAAATATAACAGCGCTTTGATGTACTATGATATGCTTTCATATACATATAAATATTTTGGTGACTGTGGGCTAGAAATGAAATTTAAAACGTGTAATAGCCAGGCTGAAGCTATGCGTTATGAGAAACGGAGCTCAGTTAGGCTTGTTGCAAAGCTAGCATGAAAGAAAGGGCACTGTAGCCTGTGTGAAGTGCAATCAAGTGCTCCCAGCTCCCAAACTCAGTCCCCTTTTTTGCAAGAGCTAGGTTTCTCAGGTTATGCTGCCCAACAGACCTATTACTACCTCCCGTTTTATCCGAATTATAACAGTGTGACTCATCTTAGTAAGTGTAATTGCTGAAAAAATAGCTTGTACATCATTTGTAGTGTACATGCAGCTGTTTTGTCTCTTTAAACAGTAAAAGGAAGGGTAGCCTACGTTTTTGAGTGGGCCCAGATGCTTTTGATTCTGGGGTCAGTGGCCCCTTGCCTTGGGTAGAGTTTTAGTTTTTGGTCTTGGATGGATGTTACTCAATGAAGAACTGTATGACAGAAATCTGAGTAGGCTAGGCATTCTTATTAATATTGTAAATAGAAACGTTTACCTTCATAGTGTGTAGATAACCCTCAAAGAAAGTTTGTAATCATTATTGAGCTTTGTTGCTGTGCAACAGAGTCCTTATCGACTACCCACTCTTTAGTGCATGTATATGTGTGTATGTATGTATGCGTATATGTGTGTATGTGTGTGTGTGTACATATATATATATACTGTATGTGTGTGTATATATATGTATGGATGTATGTGTATGTATATGTAAGCTATGTATTCTTGTATGTGTTCCATGTATGCAAATAGATATTTATATGTATATTTTACTCTTTTTATTTAGTTACTTATTTTTCTCTCTTGTAAAGCACTTTGTAACTATGGTTTTGAAAGGTGCTATATAAATAAAGATTTACTTACTAGTGTTACATAGATCAGTGGTTATACAAATGCAGAATAAAGGACAGTAGGCTATGTCTTCTTTTCTTTATCAAAATTCTCCAAAAAGTGCATTTTCTGTTATTTTCAGTTATTGCTCAGCAGTTTACAGTCAGTTATTAAAATGATAATTCATTTACTTCTCTCTTCTCGTATCTCTTTTTGCAGTGCAAGACGGTAATGGACTCGGACATGGTATGACTTTTTTACTAGCCATTTTTTGGAGGGGGTGGGCATTTGCATGCTTTTGCATGTTTCGCATGTTTTGATTGTGTACCTCTGTGTAGACAGCTGTGTCATTAGATTCCAATAATTAGTTTCCAATTAGGTTGGCATTCTAACTTGGTATTGACGTGTTTTATTAATGGTGTGTGTGTTATTGTAGACTTGTAGATGTCGGGTAAGTCTTACACTGCCCATGTAGAAAAAGAAAAAAGTGCAGGTCCTGAAACACTTTCATCCGAGTCTTTGCAACCAAGCAGTGATGATTATCAATGTCATGCACTGCTGTCCCCTCAGAAAGAGCATACACCTGTAGTAGATGGAGATCCTGTGCATACTGCATACTGTGATGAGTATGCAGATGATGATAATTTTACCTCTTTAAAGTAAAAAAAATGCACTGTAGGCAGGGCTGTACGTTAAGTTTTTTTGCACATAGCACTGGTGCTACAGAGGTTGATAGTTTTGTAGCACAGGCCACAAAATTGTAGCACGCGTATAAAATGTCTGTTACCATCTCTAAAAACAACCACAAGTAGTGCAGTTCATCACTTAAACAGGTATGTGACTGGCAAAGGACATTCATGTTGCATACAGGGCACACAAAATCCAAACCTTAACAAGAAATGTTTTCAGACAAGCATTTTCTTTCGTAAATTGTGTGCTCTCTCCATATAATCTTGAGTTGCGCTGTTGTAATGTTTTTTTCAGATCGACTATCTGAGTCTCCTGGGAGGTAAAACTCCTGGGGACTCAGTCAGACGGATCATGCGCAAACTTGGCACCATGCCCTTTGGGCCAACTACAGTCTTAAAGGTCGTAAGGGGAAAAAGAAGTTCCAGGACCTGGATGTATATGAAGTCATAATCCGTAAGTGTTTTTACAGTGTTTCTAGTGTTCTAGTTGTAGTTCAGAGTTCTAGTGATTTATCAAGATCTTTTCTCAGAATTATGAGAAAAGATTTCACTTATCAAAAAGGCAGATTTTTTTTTTTTTTTTTTGAGGCGAGTGCAATACCCTTCCGTACATGAACGTATTAAGTCTTGAACTTTACCTTCTTTAATACAGAGACCGGCAGAAAAGCTCAGGCATTTGGGACAAATTTGAAGATAAGTTCCTGTTTCAGGCACATGACCTGCAACTAGGTCAATAGTAGTTGACTGACAAGCAACAGTGTAAATTGCATATTGTATCTTTAGCTTATGGCACAGGTCATGATATGTTTGAACATTCATCCATAGTAGTTTTTTAGCCTTTAACCCAAAAATGCCCACAATTGTTCTTTTTATTTTCCTTTTGTACAATTGTTCTCTGTGGTCATTTATGCACAAATCTGAAATCAGTTGAAGCGTTTGTCTAAAAAGTGTTTTTTTTTTTTAAACAAACATTCATAAAACTTACCAGCAGGTTTAGCGCGACGTTAGGGGCAGATACCGTCACGGTAGGGTGTTTCCTCATTCATAAACGTGAAATATTGGGACGTTATTCTTCCACCCCTTTTGATCATTTACATATTGGGAAAGCGATTCATAAAAGCACACCGCGCTGCAAAAAATATCACCTGTTCTAGTCAGACGGTATATTGTAGAAATTAATGTTAACTAATGAAATGAAACTAATGAAATTTGTTTCATTAGTCATTAATTAATCATTTTCATTAGAAACTAATGAAAATTAATGTAAATTATTTAAAAATCAATAGATAAAGTCACATTGTGTCCTAGGGGATTAATTATCATTGGAAACGTGAAAATGTTTGAATGTTTGAATGTTGAAATATTGGGACGTTATTCTTCCACCCCTTTTGATCATTTACATATTGGGAAAGCGATTCATAAAAGCACACCGCGCTGCAAAAAATATCACCTGTTCTAGTCAGACGGTATATTGTAGAAATTAATGTTAACTAATGAAATGAAACTAATGAAATTTGTTTCATTAGTCATTAATTAATCATTTTCATTAGAAACTAATGAAAATTAATGTAAATTATTTAAAAATCAATAGATAAAGTCACATTGTGTCCTAGGGGATTAATTATCATTGGAAACGTGAAAATGTTTCATAAATATGACTCGCACACTGGCTCTGATTGCATTTGTAAACGCCAGTTTCCATCTGATTTGATTCAGTTTATCATGATAAAAAGAGAAGATGACAATACACACGTCCCATAAACTTTTTAGCAGGTGCTGGAGTGTAGCAGAGCTTAAGTATTTAAGAAAGAGAACGCTGCACATTGCTGCCAATTCTGCCATATATTTACAACGTTTTGATAGGTCTTCATCAGGTGACGATCACCACCGATCAATTTATAATTTCAGTAAGTGACATCATAAACATTTGGTTTATCATGGCCAACATTGCAGTTAAAGCAGTAGGAGTGACTGAGAAGGAAGAGGTTTATCTGCCATTCTAACGTGTCTCTGCTGCCCATTGACACACAGGCGTTGCATATGTAAATCTTAATTAACATGTTGGTTTTGATTGGTTGTCACCTGGGCTACAGCTGAGGATAGCACAGCAGTAATGTGGCTCCGTCATGGTATTCACGGGTGTGGTAAATTTAACAGAGAAAATTACCGTGGTGCAGATTTTGCGTCCCGCTATTCTGTTATCGCAGAATTTTATGAATTAGCCCCAATATGTTTAGTACATGGGCACAAGGGGTAACTTTTTGAATGACTGCTGTTAATATTCCACCTGTTATATCGGGAGTGGGAGGCAATGCAAAAAGTGATGTTTTCTCCTCAAACAATTATTTTAATTAAATTCAGCTTAAGGTGTGTTTGTGCTGCTAATCATCATTGTGATTTTTTTCAGTAGCTCCAGCCAGTAAAGAATGACTGCTGTTAAAATTTTTAGCAAGATATCTGAAAAACATAAGAGATAGATAATTGTTGAATTACAACAATCAGTAATGGAATTGCTGAGATTCTGAGCAATATGTTTGGGGGGAGAAGAGAAGTTATCAAAATGAAGTTACTCCTTGTGCCAATGCACTAATGTATATAACAATATTTATGATACAATAAATATGCTGATGTAATTATTATTTATTTTATTATTTTTTAAGTAGTATTTTGTCATAGACAAAGACACATAAGGACTGTGTGGTTTATGAATTGCGTTTTATGTTTTTAATTTCTTTCTTTTTTCTAAGATGCCTGCCGTCAGACGCATCCAAAGGTCACAGAGCATGTGTTTGACAGCATCATTGGGGAAACACTAAAGTATTCACCCCATAGAAGGACTCTGGTGAGTGTAAAGGATTCATGAAAGAGCTTCTGTGATGTTATCATGTCATCAGAATTTTAAATAAATATTATTATGATTATGCAGGTGGATAACCGGAATCCAGTGGTGCTCTCTACCTCTGCCTGTCCAGGGGACTCTCCTTGATGGAGCATCCATGGCCGAGCAACTGCTACCACTACACATGCGCACACACACACACACACACACACACCACCTTGCACACATACATTCTGCCACACAGCCATATCCCACCCCATTCCATCCCGCCACCACACGTCCCACCCCATTTCTACACAAAAACACACTCACTCACACATCCCACCCCACCCCCACATACCAAAAAATATATCTTAATAAAAGAAATGTTTTTTTTAAATGATTTGTTTTGTTGAATGAATTTGTTGAAACAAATGAACTTTGTTTTACTGGTGTCAGTTGTAGTCTAGCATAGGTCTGATTAATCTAGGAGATATTTTAAGTTATTAACATTTCATGTACATATTTTGTATTCAAACAAATGTTCTAAGAACCTTTTGGGAATGTTAAGTAAGGTTAACATTAATGGAACGCTATTGAAACCAGGTACAAAGAAGGTTAGGAAAGCATTCAAAGAACATTCATAGAACTAAAGAGAATGTTTTTGGAACAATTGAAAAACTTACTGTAAAAAACATTTTGTCAGAATGTTATAAGAATGTTGTGTTACATTATGTTTTAAGAATGTTTTCAAATAACGTCATAACTAGGGAAATAACATTCTGGGAACATTTAAAAAACGTTTTAATTGTGTCAGAACGTTAGTGGAATGTTGTATTACATTATGTTTTAAGAACGTTTTCAAATAACTAGCAAAAGAACATTGTGGGAACATTTAAAAAACGTTTAATTTTTGGTCAGAACATTAAAGGAATGTTTTAAAAACGTTTTCAAATGTTCTAACAATAGAAAACATTCTGGGAACATTTAAAAAACTTGCCGCAAAAAACGTTTTAATAATGTTGTATCAGAACGTTATAGTAATGTTTTCTTTTAATGTTTTAAGAACATTTTTCAAATAACGTTCTCCTAACTAGGGAAAGAACATTCTGGGAACACTTAAAAAACTTGCTGCAAAAAACGTTTTAACAATGTTCTATCAGAACGTTATAGGAATGTTTTCTTTTAATGTTTTAAGAACATTTTTCAAATAACGTTCTCCTAACTAGGGAAAGAACATTCTGGGAACACTTAAAAAACTTGCCGCTAAAAACGTTATCTGAACATTCCAAGGTAACGTTTTCATAACCTAATGGGAATGTTAGGGGAACATTCTTGGAACCTAAAATTGCCAGCTGGGATGTCCACCGGGTGCAGATGCGTTGCGGTAGCGGCACGGAAGCCATCCAGAACCTGCACAGCAGTTTGGGCCACTCTTTTTCCGCGTCTGGTCTATTTTTGTCGGATCCGCTTGCGTCTGACAAGCGTGGAAATGCACTTTATTGACTTGCGGGTGATGCATACAACTCAATCAAACGCGTGCGGTGTACATTGCCTTCCGTTCCGGAGCCGTTCCGATCCCGTGCCCCGGCCGTTGCGCTTCCGTGCTGCATCTGGTGGACATTGGGCTTATGTCTTTTGAGGACGAGTCTCAAGTCAAGTCTCAAGTCACTGTGTGTGCGACTTAAGTGCGACTCGAGTCCAAGTCGCAAACTCGAGTCTCTGACACCAGTATAAACCATCAAGAACCAAGCTGGTCACCAGCCTAAACCAGCTGGTCACCGGCATAAACCAGCAAAAACCAGCAAAAACCACCATTCAAAACCAGCTGGTCACCAGCATAAACCATCCTGAAGGTGATGAATTTCCTACCTTAAGCTGGTCACCATCAAAAACCAGCATGACCATCATAAACTGGACTAAACTGGGTTTTTTTTTTTAGCAGGGAGATAGCTCTGTTGTACATAATTTCATGATTTTAACCTTGAACAAATTGTTGTTCCAATATTAAAAAAATGTTCATAAAAGTTTAAATTTAGCCGGACAAGCTGTTTTAAAGGTACTACATGATAAAACAAAATAGAAAAACACACAAATCATGTAATCAATGCATTTGTTTATCACTAAACACTATCTGAACATACACAAAAACTCTTTAAGTCATATTTTGTATTTACGGTATTTTTTTAATCCAAGCAACATGTGGAACACACTTTGCCACTCGATCCAAACTATCGTGTATAGTACAGAGCGTGCAATATATTGATGCGGCAAACTGCTGGGGAAATAAACACCTGTATGTTGTGATTGACGTTGCAACGTTAAATACTCAAACAGCAAAGATGCGTTCTCTGTGCTTGTTTCCTTGAGAAGTTAGTTCTCCCGGGAAGAACGCTCTCCACACAAATTTCGATTTATTCTTGGATTTGATAATCAGCCTGTGTAACCCGAGTTTGACTGTAAATATGCAAATCCAGAGCTCAACTCTGACCAATCACAATCCATAACAACAACTCGTGGTTGTTTGTTCAGCCCTGCGTTATGGGCCGGTCGGGCGGGTCTTCCCTCATTCTTACACTGTGGTCGGCAGGAATATAGAGCTAAGTTGATTCGGTACGTAAACATTACTTTTTATTTTTTACGTTGCTAAATGTTCATGGTCTGTAAGTAACTGTCCCGTCGGTTTTCAGAGTTAGGCGACATTTTGTTTTGACTGCAATGATTTCAGACAGCCCAGCAAACTACTAGGTGTAATTTTAGCCCCGACATGTCCTGTTACCAAAATCCGTTCAAAAATCTTGAAGTTTCGTGATTCCTTCCTAAACGTCAAACTTACATACCTCGTAGAACATGATTTTAGACGTTTTACGAATTATAAGGATACATTAGTAAATTCGGCATATAGATAACCCACCGAACACCACTTGATTTCAATCAAATATCTACTTTTAGGATTGGACCAGACTCAGTATGGTGAAAGTGATTTTGGTGGAAGATGATGTTCCGAATACAGGTGAAACAATTCGTAACGTTGAAATTTACCCTAACCCTAAAGTAAGTGCTGCTTGGAGGATTATACTTACGCCGAATTTTCTAGTGGAGCCTAATGATACAGAAAGTGTCTTCGTTTGTGTTTTACATGTATTTGTGTTTGTCAGTAATCAAGGGCGCATTGAATTGCCAGATTTTTAAACGGTCTCTGTTGTAACGGTCTGTCCATACAAGAAAGCGGAACGTGTCGAGGCTATCACTCAACAGGTTCCCTGGAGCCTGGGAGCCTGGAGGATACAGTCTTTGGGCCACTCGTATAACCATGAATAAAGTGAATAGACTGCGCATTTCGTGACTCAAGAAAACATCGATAGTAGTCTACTTTTTAACGTTTATTTATCCAGGAAAGGTTCACCACAGTCTTTTACTGTTGACAATTGGGAGCTGCCCATTACAACCACAGTATTCTGCTGGTGGGCACCGAACAGCTCCAGTGGAGCAGTTGCCCTTGCTCAAGGGCACCTTGACAATAACGTTAGTTATTGAGGGAGGGGAGAGTGTTACTTATTCACTTTACCAGCAGACCAGGGATTTGAACCGGTGACCTTCTGGTCCTAATTAAGCCACTTCTCTAATTGCCTCCTCTGTGAATCACAACTTGATCACAACTACTAAAGTTATAGTAGACATTATAATAGATATAATAGATGGTCAACCAATATCAAAATTCAAACCAATCATCTCAATATGGTTTGAATGTATACAACTGCTCCTTTAGGCCATTTTTCAGTACATTGTGCTGGGAAATTGCTGTATTCACTTAAGCGCGAGTAATGACAGCGTGTTGACATTTTTGGAAAATTGACATTTTTGCCAAATTAAAGCATCTGAATCTTCTTTTACACACACACACACACACACACACACACACACACACACACACACAGAGCATGTCTCATTGCTGGGCATTCACTGTCAGACGTCTGGTGTGTGTGTAGCTTGGCCCTGGAGTCAGTGTTGGACCTATGGTTTGGACAGAACAACCCATCTTTCAGTGCTCTATCTCGCTCTCTCTTTCTCTGTCTCTCTCAATTCTATTCAGTTCAATTCAAATTTATTGTCATTATATTGTGCTGAGTACACATACAACGAAAAATGGACTGGGACCTACCATATATCAACTAGCAATGTAAAAGGATCTAATAAAATAAAATACCCTGGGCAGCAATATATTGTATCTTTATAAATAGTTAAAATACCAAAATATATAATAAAGCCTACAAAGAAAGTAAAAATCTGACAGATGAGGAGGCATGTTATTTAAAAAACAGTAGTGCAAAACAGTATCTGTGAGTGAAGTAGTGTGGGTGAGTGATATGTGTGTGTGGTGCGTATGTGTGTGTGTGTAGGGGCAGAGTTAGTGGGTGGCAGTGTTCAGCTGGGTAACTGCTGTTTGAGCGGTGGTGTTGGTTGAGTGTGGCCACAGTAGACACAGTTTTTAATGTGGGCCCGGACCAGTCTCTCAAAGCACTTCATTATAATGGGGTGGAGTGCAATGGGGCGATAGTCATTTACACATGCCATTGTAGGTTGTTTCAGCACAGGAACGATGGTTGTTGTTTTGAGGCATGTAGGGACCGTCGGCAGGTCTAGTGACAGGTTGAAGATGTTTGTAAAGATCACAGACAGATGGTCAGCGCCTGGCAGTCTTGCATGTTGTCACTCTGTGTAGATCTCTGCGTAGAGCTTATATCATAGGTAGACAGCAGTGTTTACCACAGAATTGAAATCTATTTGTGGTGGTAGGTTGGTTGGCGGGGGGGAGAAGATAGTTCCATTTGTCAAACAAATAACATTTGCCTTTTTATTCTTGTATTCTCTTATATTGTCAATATATAGGCTGTTATCAATAAAGGATCCCATTACCTGGATGACTGAAAATTATCTAATGTATTCAATTTTAAATAGTTCCATTTGTCAAACAAATAACTAACCTGTATATATCAAAAGTGCTCCCTTTCAAGTACTTTGTGTCAAAGATAACATAACTTAAAAATATAAACAGTGCTACAGTGCTACACTGTTCTGTTTGTTGCTTGCTTTTGTCTACAAGGTACAGAAGAATAGAAATGAGGCCCCTTTTACAGAGAAATCTGCTTTTCTGACCCTCTGCCCTACTACATCTCTCTGCTGTCAGTTTCACCTGTATCTTTACATAGTTAAATTACTAGCCTGTTACATTATCTACTCTGTTTTACCTGTTTTTCCTTATTTTAAAATATTTTTGTAATATTAAATAGACTTATTAACAGACGGGTCCGGTGAGAGAGCGAGCGAGAGGGAGAGAGCGGAGCAATTAGGGGCTGAGCGAATCAATGCGCTACACGCAGTGCTACAATTAAATAGTGGAAAAAAAAAACATTGTGGCAGTCAGTGCTGATATTGTGACGGGCCGCCACAAAGTTGTGAAACCCTGGACAGTGTGAGCACGTCTGGGGATAGCAGGGCCTTGGTGGCTGGCTCCCTGTAATCGTTGTCAAAGCGAGGGTAGAAGTTGTTAAGCTTGTCAAGGAGGGAGGCGTTGCTGGCCAGAGGGCAGGTGTTCTTGCTCTTGAAGTCAGTGATGGTCTGAACACCATGCCACGTGTTGGGGGTCGGTGGTATTGAGGAAATGATCCTCAGTCTGCAGGGTGTAGCTGCATTTGGCATTTTTGGTGCCCTTTTTCAGGTTGCCTCTAGCCGCCACAGCGTCACCAGATTTGCTAGGTTGGTCCGAGTTTTGACAAGCTTTAGAAAAGAGGTGAAAACACGGAAATCTCCACATAGCATACATTAGTTTCAGGATTGGTTATAGGGTCTGAAATCACTTAGTGCAGGTTTAATAATTTATAACAAATTAGTACATCATTAGTAATGACATTAGTTAAATCTTTGTATTTGATTTATAAGTCAAGAATACTTTTGCTAATTTGTAAAACATTACCTAATGTACTGTACATGTAACCTCCTAGGGAGCATGTGAAATAATTATTATTCTTAATTAATGATGAACAAATAATTTGATGATAAAGTTGCAGCAAATAACATTCATTAAACATTTGCGAATGTTTAGTAAGACATTTGTTGCCATGACTGTGACAAAGGAAAGACTAACAGAAGTACAATGACAGTAATTATAATTTATTGTTCACTTCCTGCAGGAAAATTACAAGACTGCTCTCAAACCGACTGGATTTGACCAAACAGACCAGTGTAATACCACACCAAATTGACACAGTATACCGTAAATCCTCTAATATTGGCCCGGGCCTTTATTTACCTCAACTGCAGAGGGTACCAGGCCTTTATTGGAAGCAGGCTTATATTAGAGACAGGCCTTTATTTCTAATTCCCTCTGTTTGATGAGTATATTTGCTCATATTTTAGCACGAAGCCTCCTTGTTTTCTGATCTGCTTCTGTTGGGGTACGTTAGGTAGACGTTTTTTTGTTACTGCAATGCATTACGATAATTACGGTAATCGACGACGGCATGCTCCAGAGACTTCCGCCGGCCGAGCCATCTTGTGGCACTTGTACGTTACTACAAACTACAGTTACAAACAGGCACCGGTATCCACCGTTGTTTGCATGTAAACTGAAGCTAACTGAAGCTAAGAATAGAATCTATACAGTTATTTCATATTGCCGTTGGAGGTTTCGGGGCGCCGAGGGCTAGTCTTGTTTCCTTTGTTTTTTTCCCCGGCCTGCATTTGAGGCCGGCCTTTATTTGTTCGTGTCGACCACGCCCCTGGCCATTATCGGAGACCCGGCTTTTACAGTTTTTTCTGAATGCTTAAACACTAACAGTGATTCTTGAAGCACTATCTCTGAAACCATTAACACTTGTAGCCAATGCATTTACCAAGTGTGCCAAACTGAATGCACGTTCTCTGCTTTACACTCAGTTTGTAATTTTATAACACACTTTTTGCAAAATTGTAAACACAACTCACTGCTTTACACTCAGTTTGCAATTCTGTAAAGTTTTGTCATACATGTAGTAACGTAAACACACATACACACAGGTATCCATATGTGTAAAGTATGGATGTGTATTCCGAACATAACACACTATCAATACAAATAAGGGGAAAAAGTTTTTTGTTTTTTTTCTTACAGTAAGAAAAAAACAAAAAACTTTTTCCCCTTATTTGTATTGATAGTGTGTTATGTTCGGAATACACATCCATACTTTACACATTTGGATACCTGTGTGTATGTGTGTTTACGTTACTACATGTATGACAAAACTTTACAGTACTGCAAACTGCTATGCCTGCACACAGAAAAAGCAAAAGCCACAAGTGTTTTTCATACTATCAGTGCGTAGTTGGTGCTTCGTGTGCTTATTCAAATGATGGTTTGTGTGTTTGTATTGACGCAAAAACACAATGTTTTAAAAGAGTTTGAAGAGTTTTGCAAGAATTGTTTACTTTTGCAAGAGATGTATAATGTTTTGCTGGTTTGGTGTAAGGTTTTGTGGTTAGTGTGTAGAGTTTTGCAAAAATAGCCTATAGTTTCAAAGATAGTGCCTAAGCAATCAGAAAAAACTGTAATTGACTACAGGCCACTATTAGAGGATTTACGGTAGTTGACATTTGCACCAGTCTAGAGTTGGACAAGAAACGCTCAGCCTATTCCAGTTGTTACCATCTAAAATGTATCAGTTTAGAAAATCTATTTACCACGAGCCCTCCTACAATTGTAGTGGTTTGATCACCATCAGCAAAAAGACCTACTGGAAATAACTGCACTTTTTACCTGAAATGGGGTATCATTACAAAAAGTGGTGAATAATAAGGATGGAGTACTTTACCCAAACTGGGTTGCTTTCAATTCAGCAGTTTGTGCAAATGTCAACTATACTGTGTCACTTTGGTGTGGTTTTACACTGGTCTGTTTGGTCAAATCCAGTCGGTTTGAGAGCAGTCTTGTAATTTTCCTGCAAGAAGTGAACAATAAATTATAATTACTGTCATTGTACTTTTTTTTGTCTTTCCTTTGTCACACTCATGGCAACAAATGTCTTACTAAACATTCACAAATGTTTAATGAATGTTATTTGATGCGACTTTAGATCGCGGGCTGCAAAACATCTCCAATTGTTTAACAGATTGTTAATAAATATTCTAACAAATATTTTATAATAAATTAATAAAACCTGTGTAAATATTTTGTCGAGCATTTAGATATCATCTGTTGATGATGAACAAATTATTTGTTATTATTTGTGTGCTATGTGGAGATTTCTGTGTTTTCACCTCTTTTCTAAAGCTTGTTGTCAAAACTCGGACTGACCAATAGCTTTTCATTCTTTTAGAACTAGCTTGTCTCCTCCCTCGCTGTTTAGCAGCGGCACTCTCCTCCTCCCATCCCTGAAAAAAATTCTCGTAATGGCAGAATCGATAAAGCAAGCAAGTAAACTTGTTCAAATAGTAAACTTGCTACCTACCTCTTCACTTGTCATTGTGGGACATGTAACCTTCAGTGGGAGAAAAATCTGGCAAAACGAGACTGATAACTGGCGACACTTCTCCGTTCTAGCATTGACTGGAACATGTTTGCTCGAGAGGCCAACCAGGACTCTCACATTGACATTGAAGAATATGCCTCTCGCTCTCTCTCTGTCGCTCGGTCTCTGTCTCTCTTTCTGTCTCTCTCTCTCTTGCGCTCGCTCACTCGCTCACCGGACCCATCTGTGCACCTCGCATTACACATGCGGGCGTGATGGATTTTTTTTTTTCCATGCCAAGAAGACGGCCGGCTGAATTCCCGAAAAGAAGAACTACCAGTTATTAACGTTATTTGGAATACAGCTGGGTTTCCGAGATTAGCATATAGCTGCTAGTCAGTATCCACTGAGTGGACTGATAACGTCAATTAGGGCTGGGCGATGTGGCAAAAATCTTTATCACGATATAAAAAATGTTTATCAGTCGATATCCATATATATCACGATATAAAGTCATTTTTGTCGGGCTTAAAAATTACCTTTTGAATGAAAGCTGAAGATACCAATGTTATTTGGAGGCTTTTTTTATTTTCAATCAGAAGAGAACATGAAAATGCGGTGTACTGTTAAGTGCCTGCCAAAAAACAAATGCAAGACAGTACAATTTAAGACCTGTGAGGTAGAACATTCAGAAAAAAAACTGTAATTTCTGGTCAGCTTATATCCTTTGTGCAAAATAGAATAGAAGATATTGAATGCCTGAAATCTAAAATCTGCCATCTCGCATGATTTATAAAGATTCCTTCTGAGCCGACGCTCTTACCTCTCTCCTACGGTACATTAATTTCTTTCTTGCACGTGTAGGATTTGTACAGCAACCTAACACCGCAATGCAAGGCAGGACTGCGCTTGAAGTGCTGGTGCTGAGCGCTTTGGCAGCGGCAGGTGAGCACTGGAGCGGGGAGCTGACAGCCGAAATACATGGGACACGGACGCAACGTGTCACGTAGGCGGGGCGGAGCAGGGTTTTTTACCTGCTACACAGACTCCATCTTTGTAGCGTGTGGTTGCGTGCCAGCCGTGGTTTTCTGAGGAGATATACATACTATATAAGTAGGATACTTCGGAAAATGGGTGCATTTTCCACTTAAAATATTACAAAAATATGACCTGTCTACATGTGTACTGTTTATTTATTTTCATCTGTGCTTTCAGCTGTGCGTGATCCTATCCATATTGCCTATTAACGTTATGTAAACAAGTTGACCGAGCGTTGCCAAGTTTGAAGTTGCAAAAGACAGAGTACTTTACAGATTACTTATGTTATTTTCACTGTTTTTGTTCACTGTTTTTGTTCCCAACATATTTGCATCCCTCCTGCCGCTACATTGCCAGTATTTTTCCACATAGATGATCGGCTTCACTGTGTGCATATTGAGTTTTGCCAAGTGATAATGCAGCTGGTTATGCAGGGTTTGGAAGTGTAGGCTATATTAACTGGTACTGAATTAATTAACTAGATCGTTTTAACTACAGGATCATGGATACACATTGATTTGATTGATTTATTTTAATGTGCAATGTAAAAACACGCACAAGGTTGCTCTGCTGCATCACATTGCCTCTGGTACAATGAGGTATTTATTTTAATCAGATTGTACTAGTTTTTTACACAGTTCTATGGAGTTTTTTTGAGGACCGCGTAGCCGTGCGTAGAGGGGAAAAAATAGGGGGTGTGACTTTGTTTTTTTTTTTTTTATCTTGACCCTCCCCGGAGCTACAAATATTTTTCCTTGAGCCTCCCTGAGTGACTGGGGGAAAATGCATAACCCTCCCTCCACCATAAATAACCATATTTTATTATATTCACACCAAAGGTAGGTAGTATTGGAGAAAATAAAAAGCAAAGGCTGACCTTTTCCAACCATAGATGTTGATTGTCAAATTATGAATTGATAAAATAAAATTAGAACTGATGACTTTTTAAATATTATTTTTTAGAATATAATAGGCCCTGACGGTTCCCCTCGCGGTGCGCGTGCGTTCACCGCCAACGTAGCCAACGTGCACTCTGGGTATGACAGCTGCTGAGAATCTGAAACACAATGAAAGATAAACGTGGAATTTGGGGCCTCATGTATAAAAGACTGCGTAGATTTCATACTGAAAGATGGCGTACTCACAAAACTTGAAAAGTACGTAAGCACAGAAATTTTCAGATGTATAAAACCGTGCACACCCCAGGTCCTGCGCATCTTTCCTTTATACATCCCAATCAACAATTGAGTGCACATGCACGAGCCTCTCACCCCGCCTTGTCTCCTCCCAGAATTAACTATGCAAATGACTATAAATACGCCCCTCTTGTCACCTTCTTGTCAAAAACGATGGTGAATGTGCATGTGTTCAGTGCTCCCCTCTCCAAATATGTCCAATGTGCTTTTACGCATGCAGTGTTTTTGTAAATAAAGGTGAAATTGCACAATTGAACTGATTCAAAGATTAAAAACAAAACCATATAATGTGACATGTCCAGTGTTCGCAGTGCTGCCGCTCCAAATATGACAATTTGTGGCATTTTTTTCTACACTGTTTTTTTTTTGTTTTACACACGGGTGGCCTTTCCTTTCTTACCATTCAGTCCCGCAGTCGGCGCACAACTTCGGTGGGCAGGTACTACACACAAATCGTTTGGACATCACACAGTTGTTCCAGGACTTATTCCGAGTGCATCTGCCCACCCAACACTGCGTTTTCTTCCCAGGAGAGATGGATCTGTACGCCTCGCCTCCTGTGCGCCATAGATCTCTGTGCGCCTCGGCAACTGTACAGTCCCCGACGTGCGTTAACATCTCCATGTCACATAAACAAAGAAAACTGTCCAGTTTACTGGTGATCTTGGTTTTGGCACTGTGAGTAAGGCCTGATGTCATCTGTGGGAAATTAGTTTGACTAGGTTTTCATTGCGCTCAATAAGTCAGACCTACTTGAAGCGAGCCGGAGGAGAGAGAGACGCGCATTCACACAAACCAACGTGGCGATATAGCAGAGAGTGCCTGTATCTATTTCCTAAGTGGCTTTTTTCATTCATTTAAAACCCTCATATTTAGGAAAAGTCATGGAGGGAGGAAAAAATACCATTTTCCTCAAGTGTTGGAGGAACTAAAAATTGAAAATAACAATGCCAGATGGGTTTAATAAATAATCAAACTATTATGGTGTATCAGCGGAAATAATAATGTTTTTTCATAGACTACTTCATAGACATAGCACAGTGAATTGAGTGAAAACGTTATTTTGAAACATTTGGAGAGTTTCACTACTTCGTAGTTTGGCGTCGCCAACTGACAAAGCCAGACAAATGTGCGTACGCATGGTCTAAAGTTTGCGGGACGGCCCGCACATTCTCACGTTAAGTTCATTTTTATACATCCCGACGTGTGCGTGAAAACCAGCGTACACAACCTTTTTGTACGTGCGCAACGTTTATACATGAAGCCGGTGTCTTTCCTGTAGGGACTGTGAAGAATATGAGCCCGGACACGACGCAAACCCATGTGGGTATTGTGGCTGTCCACCGGGAGCTATCTCCGTACTGCTGATGAGTCGGGCGTGAGGTCCAATGAGGTTAAGGTAGGGGTGGGAGATACCAAGTTTAGTGAGTCCCATCACCATACAGCGGTAAAACACGTATTTTGAAAAGAAAAAACGTATTTAAAATAAATGCAAAATACAACCATTTAAAGTTGTATGTCCCTCCCTTAAAGCCAAAATAAAAAACATAAGTCCCTCCCCAGTGCTTAAAAAATTATTTGACGTGCCTCCCCCGTTTTGCACCACCCCCTACCCTCTCATAAATAACGACCAGTCCCTAACTTTGTTCCAAGCCTTTCTCTCGCTGTGTGGAGTTGCTTACTTAACCAACCAAGCAATGATTTCTATCAACCGTTCTATCGAGCATGTATTATGTTTATATTGAGTATAAGTTCTATCGCAATAGATATTGTTGTATCGTTTTATCGCCCAGCCCTAACGTCAATATTAACTTTTCAACTCTGACTTTGAATGTTTGCTCCCTCAATCCAGAAGGAAAAGGACTTGTTCTGAGGAGGAGCAGGGACAGTGTGGACCAGAGGAGCTGCTAAGCAGTAAAACAGAGTAGATAATGTAACAATGTTAAAGGCTAGTAATTTAACGATGTTAAGATACAGGTGAAACTGACAGCACAGAGAGATGTAGCAGGGCAGAGGGTAAGAAAAGCAGATTTCTCTGTAAAAGTGGCATCATTTCTATTCTTCTGTACCTTGTAGACAGGACAAAAGCAAGCAACAAACACAGAACAGTGTAGCACTGTAGCACTTAATATTTTTAAGTTATGTTATCTTTGACACAAAGTTCTTGAAAGGGAGCACTTTAGATATAGGTTAGTTATTTGTTTGACAAATGGAACTAATTAAAATGGAGTGCATTAGATCATTTTTCAGTCATCCAGGTAATGGAATCCTTTATTGATAACAGTCTATGACAATATAAGATATTACAAGAATAAAAAGATCTTGTACAGTTTATTTATTTGTTTGACAAATGGAACTATTTAAAATTGAGTAGGCCTACATTAGATCATTTTTCAGTCATCCAGCTAATGGGAGCCTTTATTGATAGTAGCCTATATATATATAAGAGAATACAAGAATAAAAAGATCTCCCCGTTGTTCATTTGTTTCCATCTGAAGATGAAAACAAATTAATTAACTTGGTGACATTCTAATGTTCCAACTAATGGTCATACAATCACGATTGAGACTTATATTTAGAAGCAGCACATCTCTGTAGGTCGTGGTGGACAGATGTTTTACAGAACATTTCAGAAAATCCAAATCCACCTTTCTACTGTTGTACAATGAGATTGAACCATTTGCCAAGCCTACATCATTATTTAGGCTATTAGAGAAATGTGTTTCAATTGCTGTTTATCACATAATTCCTGTATTGACAAACATTTTGCACTTCAAGTGCTGACATTTTCATTCAGCTTTTCTAATTTGATACAACATAATTGGAAAAGTTAACGAGAAACCATTGACAAGGATATTGATAGTTGATGGGCTCTACCATCATGCAGACTGGAGGGATGTTATAGACGTGAAGAATTTGTATCACGCACCAACACGTAGAGCTCTCCATCACCATGTCTCAGAAACAGCTCTACATTTTAACTTATTACATACACAGATTTTATATCTATTCTCACTACGGATGTAACAATACATTCTGCCCACAGTTCGGATTGATACACGGTACTGGGTTCATGGTTTGATAATATTACAATATTTTGAGCAATTGACAGTTATGACTGAAGTAAAATGTACTGTACATCTGCACAACCAGGGAATTTTCTCACTAGAAATCAATCATTGTGATGTGGTTGTTTATTGTGTAGTGTGTTGCTAGTGTTAGCTACCTGTAAGGCAAGGCTCTCTTACAACACCTACAAACTTGCAGTCTTTGTGTTGTCAGTTGTCTTGTTGCTGTTTTCTTCCTTAATTTGAAAGCCACAATGCTGCCACACAGAAGACTTAGGCTAAAACTTGATGGCGTGACCTCAGTTTCACTTTGTTCCTGTGTCCATGTTATATCCTATTATGTCTACACAATAGTGAGTTCAGCTGGGCCCACCAAGCTAAAACTCTTGTGTATTTTAAAAAAATGTTCAAACAATGCAGAAGAGAAAAGACCATGCTGAATGGCATTTCTTATTAGACTGCAGCTGAAATTGCGAAGATTTTTCCTTGATGTATATCGTCAAAGTTTTTGTATTGTTTTTGTATAGTTTTTGTATCGTGAAATTTCGTGTCACCAACTTTTGTTACATCCTTAATTGCACACTTTATATGCAGCCCAAGTGCATGTTTTATATCAGTATCAAAAGAATAGTTCACCCCAAAATTCAAATTTGGTCATTAACTAGGCCTACTTACCCCCATGTCAGCTTGTGCAGCATAATCCAAGTGTTTTGTAGCCAAATAATTGCACTGTGGGTCCAAAAACCCATTGACCTTATTATCTCCTATATTTTCCTCACTGACAATGCTCTGGTCACGTGCCCTACAGTGCTCTGGTGGAAGACTTTACTTCCTACTGTAGGGTCTGCTCGCAACAGTGTGTGTGGTGGTCCTATGAACTTCAATGGAGTTTTGACTGATGTAGAGGTGAGTAGATAATGATTACATTTTCATTTGTGGGTGAAGCATTCCTTTAATGTTTTGTTACCATGAAGCAAGAGGCGGCCACTCCTAGGCTCTGTAGAAATAACAACTAAGTGTTATGTGGGTGTAACTGAAACCAAACATTGGCCTGCTCAGGCCAACAACAAGCAGTCAGTCATAACTGAGGGTGTGTTAGGCCAACCAAGGGATGGAGAGAAAGAATCCTCAAGAGAGAGGGAGGGGAGCAAAATCTGGGTCATTGTGTGTGTTTCTGAGTGCGACAGAGAGGAATGGTGCATGCTGCAGGAATGGTGGTTCATGTGCGATCTAGCCTATACGTCGGAAAAACAAATTTCCTACTTGGTAGTTCGTCAAGGCAAGCAGATTTATTGTCATTCAACCATATACAGTGCACAGTATATAGACGAATGAAATGTCGATACTTCGGGACCACAGTACAACAGGACAATACAATATACAAGACTACAATACTCCACACATTTAATTTAGATGTATACTATTTATGGCGCACTATTTATGGCGCACTATTTATGGCGCAGTGGACATGACAATGTAAACCTGATATAATAATTACAATAAGGGGAGTTGAGAAATCTGACTGCCTGGGGGAAAAAGCTGTTACAGAGCGTTGTGGATCTGGCCCGAATGCTGCAGAACCTTTCTCCTGATGGTAGAGGTGAACAGTCCATGGGAGGGGTCTTTCACAATGCTGGTGGCCCTCCTAGTGCAGCGATTGTGATAAATGTCTTGGCTGGAAGGGAGGGGGCGCCTGATGATTTTTTCTGCTGTTTTTTTCTCACTATCCTCTGCAGGGTCTTGCGGTCTGAGGCGTTGCAATTTCCAAGCCAGGCCGTAATACAGCTGGTGAGGATGCTGTCGATGCTGCCTCTGTAGAACATAGTGAGGCTGGGGGGAGGAAGTTTTGCTCTCCTCAAGTGGCGCAGGAAGGACACTGCTGCGCTTTCTGGGCCGTAGAGGTGGTGTTGTGTGACCAGCTGAGGTTGTTCATGATGTGGACTCCAAGAAACTTTGTGTTCTTGACTGTCTCCACAGCAGAGCCGTTGATGAGCAAACAGCCGTGGTCAGCGTGGGCTCTCCTGAAGTCAACAATTATTTCCTTGGTTTTGTCCACGTTCAGGCACAGGTTGTTGTTTCCACACCAGGTTGCTAGCTGCTCCACCTCCTCTCTGTATGAAAATGTGATTCGAGCTTTGCAGAACAGTCGTGTGTCATGAGCGTGAACAGCAAGGGGCTAAGCACACAGTCCTGGGGAGCGCCGGTGCTCAGTGATGGTGCTGGAGATGTCCCCAATTCCGACTAGGGTCTAGGGTCTTTAAATCAGAAAGTCCAGGAGCCAGTTGCATAGAGGGCTGATCACGCCCAGCAGGGCCAGCTTCTCAATCAACTTCTGGGGGATGATTGTGTTAAATGCTGAACTGAAATCAACAAACAGCATTCTCATGTAGGTGTTTGTTTGCTCCAGGTGTGTCAGAGCAATGTGAAGAGCAGCAGATATGGCGTCGTCTGTGGATCTGTTAGGACGATATGCAAACTGGTAGGGGTCCATTGAGCTGGGAAGTCCGGATTTCAACTGGCTCATGACTAGCCTTTCAAAGCACTTCATGATGATTGGAGTGAGTGCAACCAGACGATAGTCATTAAGACAGGATACTGTAGACTTCTTCGGCACTGGGATGATGGTGGTGGTCTTGAAGCAGGCTGGAACGACCGCGTGGCTCAGGGAGCTGTTGAAGATGTCTGTGAGGACCTCTGTTAGCTGGTCAGCACATTTTCTGAGCACACAGGCCCAGCAGCTTTGCTGGATTATTGCTGGAAAGCATCCTCCTGACGTCAGCAGTGGGCAGGCAGAGTGCTTGTTCACCAGGGAGAGGAGTGGACTTCATCGCAGGCATGTTGGTCTGTGCATCAAACCTTGTGTAGAAGTCATTCAGCACATTTGGAAGATTAACATTTCTGTCACAGACTCGTGGATCAGGCTTGTAGTCAGTGATAGACTGGATGCCCTGCCACATGCGCTGAGTGTCTTTGGTGTCCAGAAAGTGACCATGGATTTTCTGTGCATGTGTGTGCTTTGCATCCCTGATGGCACGGGACAGGTTGGCCATCGCTGTTCTAAGGGTTGCTTTATCTCTGGATTTGAAGGCAGCGTTCGAGGATTTCAGCAACGCACGGACCTCAGTAGTCATCCATGGTTTCTGGTTAGTACGCATGGTGATGGTCTTGGAGACAGTGACGTCATCTATGCACTTGCTGATGTATCCAGTCACATATGCAGCGTATTATTCCAGGTTGGTGTGCTGGTCACAAGTGGCAGCCTCCTTAAACATGATCCAGTCTGTGCAGTCGAAACAGTCTTGCAGTTTTGAGGCAGCTCCCTCTGGCCAGACTTTGATCTGCTTCAGAACCGGTTTGGCACGTTTGAGTAGGGGGGTGTATGCTTGCATTAGCATAATAGAGATGTGGTCAGAGTATCCCATGTTGGGGTGGGGTTCTGCTCTGTATGCATCACAGATGTTTGGGTAGACTAGATCCAGTATGTTTTCTCCTCTGGACGCAAAATCCACATGTTGGTGGAATTTTGGGAGAACAGACTTGAGATTTGCATTATTGAAGTCCCCAGCGTTAATAAAAAAAGGCATCAGGGTGATCAGTTTGCAGTCCACTAATGTCTTGGTAAAGTTCACGCAGAGCCTCCTTGGCGTTTGCGTCAGGGGGAATGTACACAGCCACTATGATGAGAGAGTTCTCTTGGCAAGTAGTAAGGGCGACACTTCACTACCATAAACTCCACCATCAATGAGCAGTGATTTGAGATCATCCCAGAATTTCCGCACCATCCTTTGTTTATGTAAACCGCCCCCGCCTTTCTTACCAGATGAAGCAGCATCTCTGTCTGCACGGAAGGAAGTTAGTCCGTACAATTGTATGGCTGCGTCTTGGATGAAAGCCACGTTTCTATGAAGATAAAAACGCAGTAGTCTTTCATGTCCCGCTGTGTAGTTAGATGCAGTCTGACGTAGTCCAATCTATTGTCCAGGGAACGAACATTGGAGAGGAGGATGGAAGGAATCGCAGGTCTGAACGGGTTAGGTCTTCGCCTAGCCCGCATCCCTGCTTGCTTCCCTCTCTTCTGTTTCCTGGCACAATGCCTGCGTCGGCGGTGCTTTCCACAGACAGACGAGTTAGGCAACACCGGGGTCGCTGGGCCTGCTCTGTGCAGAAGCCCGTAGGTGGCTAATGTTTCCTCTGGAAATGATTGTGGGTGAGTCAAGCTTACTTTCCTGATTTCCAGCAAGGTCTGTCAGTCGTAGGAATATATTCCAGTGTTCTGAGCGTATTCATGTCTTGTCATGTCTCTAGACTTTGATGACAAACAACATTAAAACAACATTTAGCACTATTTCGGGAGCCTGAAGTGGTCGCTGCGTCCGTGCGCGCTGCCATCTTGGATAAAAAGTTAGCCAAACTATCATCATTCTTCTTAAAGCAAGAATCCACATCCACATCACCAAATCCACATCATCCTTTTCTCGATGCTCATGTTTGCTTATCGTTTGTCTTCTGGTTTGATTTTCCAACCAAATAGCGTGTGAATGCAAAGCTGTTTGGCAGCCGACTTTGTCCCGGATGTTGGAGCTTCCCACCGGTATGTGAGAGCACCACAAGACATGTAGACTTTTCAAATCAATGTGGGCATTACACTAGTAACTTTGACAAAACTAAGTAAAACTAAGTAACAAAAATAAACCCAGGCAGTATGTTCACTGTAATGGATTATTGGTATCTCAAGCTAGTTTAAAGTCCCTGCAAGTTGATTTTCGCACTGTACTGAAATGAATGGAAATGAATGGCTACCTGGAACATAGGAAAAATACATTCTAACATCTAAACAAGTATGGTATGCTTTGCAAAATGGTCGGTAGTAATGTCAACTATACATGAATTGTACTAAATGGGCTAAAACATGCAAAAACTTTGGTATGGTCCTTGATCTGCTCTTATCTTATCTCTACACAATGATCTGCTCTTATCAGTCCATCTCTAAGATTTTGTCCTCTTTTGAAAGAAAAAAGAGGAGACTTCTTGAAAGAAGTACCAAGACGTGTCTGAAGAGGGTATATCCCAGTGTTTTTTCACAATAGTTTGGATTGCTCTACTGTGTGCATTTTAAGTAAGGTGGCCTCATCAGGACAACTTTTTAGGATAACCACACTGACCAAAACAATACTTCATGTCAGCAAGGTTCTTTTTATTGAGATTTATTTACAGTTTATTGAGGAAAATTGCACAGAGAAATACACTTTGTTCCTCAACTCTTTTTTTTTAAGATTTATTTTTTGGCATTTTTATGCTTTATTTGACAGAGTTAGTGAGAGAGAGAGAGAGGGGAGGACATGCAGCGGGCTGGATTCGAACCCGAGTCGCTACAGGAAGGACTGAGCCTTATGGTACGCGCTCTACTCGGTGAGCCACCGGGGCACCCTGTTACTTAACTCTTATAGAACATAAAATATTTTATCAAAAAATAAAATAAAACCAGAGTACATTTGGTAAGCCCAATCCTCCTTGAGAGTGGTGCTTCTGCAGTAGGGATTTGCAGATCCTAGGAGAATTGCCTGCCCAAATGTAAGAGGATATCATAGAATCTATTCTTTTAAAGAAAAATATAAGGAGAAAATGAGGCAAACATTGGAACAAATACAAATATCTGGGCAAAATATTCATTTTCACGGTCTGCACCCTACCTGCTAGAGAGAGGCAGACCGCTCCATCTTTGTGGGTCGTTTTTAACCTTTTCTGTTAAGGAAGAAAGGTTATGGTCATGTAACGACTTAAGAGATTTAGCCACATTTATTCCAAGGTATTTGAATCCTGACTTGTTGAGGTGGAAAGGCAGTTGAGATTGTGATATATTCATGGCTAGTTGGTTAATGGGACAGCATTCACTCTTTTGTATGTTTCATTTATAATTAATATTTATAAGGCCAAATTCTTTTAACACTGTTAAAATGTGCGGGATGGATGTCAATAGGCTATTATCAGTAAAGGGTCCCATTAGCTGAATGACTGAAAAATTATCTGATGTACTCCATTTTAAATAGTTCCATTTGTCAAACAAATAACTAACCTGTATATATCTAAAGTGCTCCCTTTCAAGTACTTTTTGTCAAAGATAACATAACTTAAAAATATAAACAGTGCTACACTGTTCTGTTTGTTGCTTGCTTTTATAAGGTACAGAAGAATAGAAATGAGTCCCCTTTTACAGAGAAATCTGCTTTTCTGCCCCTCTGCCCTGCTACATCTGTGTGTGCTGTCAGTTTCACCTGTATCTTAACATTGTTAAAGTACTAGTCTTTGACATTGTTACATTATCTACTCTGTTTTACTGCTTAGCAGCTCCTCTGGTCCAGACTGTCCTCCTCCTCCTCAGGATGAGTCCCTTTCCTTCTTTGAAAATATTTTTCAATATTAATCTGGATTGAGGGAGCAAACATTCAGAGTCAGAGTTAAAAAGCTAATCTCAGAAACGCAGCTGTATTCCGAGTAACGTTAACTGTTAGTTCTTTTCGCGAATTCAGCCGGCCGTCTTCTTGGCATGAAAACAAAATATCAATATGCAATAGAGAGCCTAAGTCCCTCCCCTTCCGCTGTCCCCCATGGGACCTTATTTCGGAAAAAATATGTACGGTAGTCAACGGCGAGAGACAAATAATTGTTTGATCCCGTTTGAATTGTGCCATGACTTACACATATGATGTTTTGTCAATTTAAAAGATAATTTTGCAAGTCAAGAAAGTCGCAGTTTGTTGTAAAACACTACAGTAACATTTAGTTTTGTGTGAAACCGCTCAGTGAACTACATCTCTTGTCTCGCACAATATACGTCACCAACACCAACATGGAACGAAACATACGAAACACACAGGCATCGCGTTAACGTTAGCCCCCACTGTACTAAAACTATCCTAAACCAGTTTAAATCCGTTCTTACTGTCTACCTTCCAGTTTGTGTATAAATACTCCTGCTATCTGAGAGGGACTTAGCTTCAGTGGCTCTGGGTAGCTTGTGGAGAGAGGAAGTTACGTCACTTGCGCGACTTTTGGGTGTGTAGTCTTTCTAATTACGTATTTTTACAGTCTTATAGTTCAACAGTTTTACGACAAACTGCGACTTTCTTGACTTGCAAAATTATCTTTTAAATTGACAAAACATCATATGTGTAAGTCATGGCACAATTCAAACGGGATCAAACAATTATTTGTCTCTCGCCGTTGACTACCGTACATATTTTTTTCCGAAATAAGGTCCCATGGGGGACAGCGGAAGGGGAGGGACTTAGGCTCTCTATGAGAGGCGCACAGACGGGTGGGGGGGCAGTGTCTTTCTCGAGAGAGAGAGAGAGAGAGAGAGAGAGAGAGAGAGAGAGAGAGAGAGAGTGTGACGGTGAGGAGAGAGTATGAAGTTAGCTGTGAACGCAGCAGTGCAGTGTGTGTACAGTTTAGGCTATTTGTCAGTGAATAAATGTACAAATGTATCTACTGTGCATTTAAAAATGTTTCTGGTGGAGCGGCATGTCCGCCCACTGAGCCCCGTTAATCAGCACGAGTGACGAGTGAATTTTAAATCTTTAATTACAAACCAGTTTGCCGTTTCTTTTCCATGGATCTGACACCCCGCATCTCCGTTCTCCATATGCCTGGCTGCTCACCAAAACTTTGCTCTGCGCTCCATAAGAGTAGTTAACGTTATGGATATGATTTGGATTGTGATATTAAAGATGAGATAATAATGTTAAACTGAACATGATGCTGTGATATGATCCAAGTATATTGCGAAGGAGATGGTCTCCTATCATACAGTTGAGAAGGCAAGTTTTAGAGAACTACTCCAAACTTTCGACAAACAGTACGAGCTGCCGGGACGCAAGTACTTCACCAACACCGCTATCCCCGATCTGTACAATAAAACGAGGGAGAGCATCACTAAAGATTTGAAAGTGGCTGACTTTGTCGCTTTGACCACAGACATGTGGTCAAGCATAAACATGACCCCCTACATGTCTGTGACAGTCCATTGTATTTCCGAGGATTGGAAACTGGAGGCGAAATGTCTCGAAACGACATTCATCCCGGAGAACCACACTGCAGAGGTACTGGCTGAGGGGCTGAGAGAGGCTGTGCACGATTGGGACATAGAAGAGAGCAAGATCTCGTGCATCACCACTGACAACGGGGCCAATATTGTTGCGGCCGTTCGAGAGCTCAAATGACCATGGCTAAACTGCTTTGGCCACAACTTGAATCTGGCAGTCAATAATTCAGTACAGAAGGAGAAAGCAAAAACTGATCGGGCTTTTGGCGTCTGCCGCTCCATTAACGCCGCATTCTCTCACAGCTGGCAGAGACGATGAGAGCTCCGCAAGGCGCAGGAGCAGCTGAATCTACCTCAACACATGCTGATAACGGTATGTCAACTATCTTAATTTATTGGCTTAATAATTGAGCCCGTACATTAATGTTAGTAAAAAAAAATAGAAGAATCAATGTCAGTCAGACTACTAGAAATAATCCTAATGACAATATTAATCATCATTATTATTATTATTATTATTATAGGATTGTGCAACTCATTGGGGATCGACGTATGCCATGATACAAAGAATCCTGGAACAGCTCCCTGCAATCAAAAGGGTCTTTGCTGATGACAAGAGCCGTCGCCCACTCCCAAACTTGACTTGGCAGGACATTGCTGTCCTAGAGGCTGTCAAGGATGGGTTGAAGCCTGTCGCAGAATTTACTGATATTTTATCAGGTGAGAATTACGTGACAGTCTCATCTCTGCTGCCCATGCTGCATCTTATGGAGGATATCCTGAAGGAGGCGAGAGAAGGAGACTGATGTGAAGATGACGGCAGAAATAAAAAGGGGGATCCTGGAGAAACTCGACTCGAAATATGACGACAGAACCCTTCAGTTGATGCGCAAAGCCACCCTCCTTGACCCACGCTATAAGGGGGACCACATCGATGCCCCGCACCTTGATGTGATCAAAAGTCAGCTTGAGGTTGAGATGGTGACATATTGGAAAGATAAATCCAAGCCACTTGTATGCACCAGAGAGAGTAAACCAGCTGGTTTTCTTAGCTAAAAATCTGTAGGCAACTAGCCATACAGATGCCTGGCCTGCCTGGCATAACTCCAGCATAAGCATAGAAAATTGTGATCTTATATTGTTTCTGGCCTTGTGTTTATTTTAATATATATTTTAATTTTAATTTATTTTTATTTTTATTTTAATTATATTTATTTTAATCACACAAGTAGGCTACTTATTCATGGACATTGGACAATTGTTTGTGTAGGATTAAAGGCTGCCATGTAAACTGAGATTTTATAATTATTTTAGTTCTTTCATTTTTGCTTTTTGTTTATTAAGTTTATTAAATTTGGTTATTTATTATTCTTTGTTTAGGGTACGGTCGGCCTGGCGTCACAGACTGTCATTAACGAAAAGGACAATTTATTTATGTAGCCCTACAGTAGGCCGAAGACAAAATATTTTTCTATCCATTGTCTGCTGACATTAAGGTATTTCATTGCACTTTAACGAGTAATCTGAATGGCCTAGTTTATGTGCAATATTTTGTGTTAAACATGTTCTTGTTTTTTTAAGTCAGTGTTTGCAATAAAGCTGCTTTTGACTTTCATCGTTGACTGATGTTGACTGTTATAAGGCTATTATAGGCTGTTATTATTGTCATTATTAACAACAGAAAACATTAGTAAACTAATATGGGTTTGAGCGACTAGCCTATACAAAGGAGCTATATGACTATAAAGAAATGTTAATACTCAAATTGACCACAGGGTGGCTCTCTAACATCACAATATGTGCAGCATCATAATACAAGTGGCAAAAACAGATAATTATCATACAAGATAGGAGTATTTGTCATAACATAATCAAACAAACTAATAGCAATGTGAGTCAATGCTGCACCGAAATTATAACAATAATAATAATAATAATATTCTTATTATTATTAATATTATTATTATTATTATGAGTAATAGTAGTAGTAGCAGTAGTACATTTATTCGTTTTTATTAAATAATTTATCTGTTAGCATTTTTAAAATTATTATTGATGTTAGAATTTAATTTGGATTGAAGATTTTGAATAATCAGCTTGAGCGTGGCTCAGCGTCTGACGGAGCTTTGAAATAATCGAACCTTTAATATGGCTTTATGAAAGCAATACAGTTAAAGTTACGTGAATAAACATTTACAAAAGAGTGTGAACATTTTATTTAAAATATTTAAACATTCAAAAAATTCTATTTAATAGCAATGTCTCCTCTATTCAAGCAACGGCTCCCTTTTAAAAGTCTGTGTGTCTGTGCTTGGTGCGACAATTTCACAGCATCATGTTCAGTTTAACATTATTATCTCATCTTTAATATCACAATCCAAATCATATCCATAACGTTAACTACTCTTATGGAGCGCAGAGCAAAGTTTTGGTGAGCAGCCAGGCATATGGAGAACGGCGATGCGGGGTGTCAGATCCGTGGAAAAGAAACGGCAAACTGGTTTGTAATTCAGGATTTAAAATTCACTCGTCACTCGTGCTGATTAACGGGGCTCAGCGGGCGGACATGCCGCTCCACCAGAAACATTTTTAAATGCACAGTAGGAGCATTTATTCACTGACAAATAGCCTAACTGCACTGCTGCGTTCACAGCTATATTGCTAACTTCATACTCTCTGCTCGCCAGCCTCACCATCACACACACACATGCTCTCTCTCTCTCTCTCTTCATTAAGTTGCAGTGGTGTCTCCAGATTGTTACTATCCTCAGAGGAGATCTTTGGAGTGTCTAAGTTTGAGAAAAGGTTTGACATTTTGGTATCATCACTTGGTGACTTGGTGATGTATATAACTGGGAATAAAATGACTTGAAGACTTCATTGATTTGAGCGGCATCTGTTGTGAGTGTACCTGAACTATTGCGGCTTTACGGTATTACCTGCGAGGCTGATCTGCTCTTCAGTTGATGTGCTAATAGACAGCCTGCTCTGTCCCCGTGCTCATACACCACCCCAGTGCTCTAAGCAGCATTCGCTCTGCATCTTTAGTGGTGATAAGATTGAATTCAGTCTGGAGACCAAGTGTTTCTGGAGATGGCGCTATGCAATAGCGACGGTCCAGGTCTGCTATTAGGTCTACTGATTCCTCCTGACGCTGCTTTTGACATTTGTTAGCGTGTGCCATATAAGAAATTATTTTCCCCCTGAGAAAAGCTTTAAAGGTTTCCCAAAGGAGGGACGGAGATATGTCGGGGGTCTTATTGGTTTCCAGAAAGAAATCGTTTGATTGGAATACAAACTCACAAAAACTAGCATCGGAGAGTAATGCTGGATCTAGCCTCCAGGATCGCCTGCTCTTGTACCGAGATCAAGGATCACAGGGGAGTGATCGGAGGTGACAATGAAGAGATAGTTTTTACCAAATGTCCCATAAAGGAATATTTGGAAACCTTATGAACGTATTCTATGAATGTCAATAACAAATATTCATTAGCTAGCTCTAGGGCTGCACGATTAATGGAATTAAAATCGCGATCTCGATTCATACCTCTGTGCGATCTCATTCCTAAATGACGATTCTGCCCCATGTTCATTAGGGACATCCGTTGCAGCAAACCAAGTGCTCCTAACAAATGACAACACTTGTTCATAGGTTGTGTTCTAAATAAGAGAAGAAGAGAGATGTAAGTTAATTGTTTTTCTGATAAGTGTTGGATTCATCAAGCATTTGAATTAAGCTATTTTGTCTGTTAAAAAACAACTGCATATCTTTGACAGGCCGACAGCGCTTGTGTTGAGCTCAATTCAATGCATTGTCACACGGTTATCAATTAAACTACCTAATTCCACTAACGTTACTTAAATACCACAAGGTAATGATGCTACCTACCGTTAAAATTTGTAGGGCAGCAGATTACGAGTTATCAGGTTACTGTTTACATTAGTGATGCGCCGGTCAGGTTTTTTTCAACCTGCGACCGTCCGATCCGACGCATGTATCCGAACCCGCCCATCTTCCGAACCCATCTTCATACACATAAAACAACGACCTGAAACCAATCCGCAACCCGAAAAAAAGATTCAGGAAGCAAGGTAATTTTCCAAAGACTTGTGTAACTAAGGCTGTACTTAATGCTGCACTGTGCTGCTGTGTGTGCAGAATGCAATGTATGGATGGTGGGATAAACCAGCTGGAGATTGGAGAAGTTTATACCATTAATTAAATTTAAATTTCATTGGAATTTAGACTATAATTACATTGTGTGTGTACTGTGTGTGTAGCCCATTTAATCGCAAAGTTGATATGACAGTCCCATTACAGTCATTATCATATTTTTTGTTGTCAGGCAAAAGAGTGCAGTAAAAATTTATATTAAAAATTGTTTTGCTTAAGAATCGTGAGAGAGAATTGTGATCTCAATTCTAAGCAAGAAAATCGAGATTCTCATTTTATCCAGAATCATGCAGCCCTAGCTAGCACAGTAGAAATATTACTAGGCTTCATAACCCAATTTGCGAATAAGAAAGAAATTAACAAGCAAAACCAGTCAAACATGTAACATTGGTCGGACCGTGTATAACAATGGATTAACTAAAACTAATTGAACAGGGGCAAGTTCAACCTTACTGTAATGTACCTTGTCAGTCCACATGTCCATAGAATATTTTGGGCAACGATATCCTAATATGGGTCCGCGTAATCCAAAAAGAGGGGATGAAAGGGCAGTACCTAGAAAATCAGGCAGGGTAATCAATCACGCCACATATGAATTCAAAGACTGTCCTCAACAGTCAAAAGTTGTCACAGCAAAGAGAGAATCTTTCAGTCATTCTGGATTGAAGCACCGTTTGAAGAAATTCTCAGCCTCCACTGCTGTGTTGAATTTATTTTCCATATCTTCCAGTAAGAGTAACTTGCAGCTCTGCGGGGTGGTGAAGAGTGAAGCCTTTTCATATAACTTTGCCTTGATTGCTTTGAACATAGCCCGTTTCTTAGTGAGGTGGGCGCTTAAATCAGGAAAAATTAAAATATTTCTTCCTTGATATAAGAGCTGTCCTTGTTTCCTTGCTAGCTCCACCACTCGCTCTTTCTACTGGTAACAGAGGAACCGCAGTAGAATGGGCCATGGGTGCTCGCCCTCCACTGGCTTAGCTCTCAGTGTACGGTGGGCCCGGTCCAGCTCTGGAGGTGTCGTGAACATGTCGTCTCCCAGAACATCCAAAAGTAATTTGGCCATAAACTCCCTTGCAGAGCGTCCCACGCAGCCCCCACGGATTCCAATCAGGAGCGATTTTCCAAGTCATCCAAGTTTTCTTTGAGGTTGGTGTTTTCCCGTTCAAGTCCAGCTACTGCGGTTTCCAGCTGGGTGAGTCTATCACTGTGGTCAGAGAGGGCTGTTTCCATTTCAGTTAAGCGGGGGTCGTATGATTCGACTGTAGATCAGACAACATCTAGAGATGACTGATTGGGCTGCAGGGTCGTTTTCAGTGAGTTCACCATTTCTTCAGAGAGAGCAGTCCTGTTCTTCTCCAGCTCAGCAATTAAGGAGACCACTGTTAAAGTGTCACCAGGATCAGTCACAGCGGCCATTTTAGCAGAGGACATTTGGTTTAGGGGTCGACTGATTTTCGGTCTGACCGATAATCAGATCCAATATTCATCATTTTTCCAATTATCGGAATCGTTATTTTGTCTGATATGATTGCCAATAAAATACATAGGAGCTTCCTGCACTTTATTTTTCAAAGTATAATGTTGAAATATTCTGTTTTCCAGTATTTACAGGAAAAAAACTGACAAACATTGTTTGTAAAGAGTAAAGTGTACCTGTTTTGGGGAGCTATTTAGTTAATTATTTTTATCTATTTAAAATTTCAGTTCAGTTTACAAGAAATGCTGCTAGGAGCTCCCTGCCCTTTATTTTTCAAAATATAATGTTGAAATGTTCTGTTTTCTAGTATTTAATTAAACATATGTTTAAAGGCATTTAAAGGAAGTTTTGTGTTGGAGTTTGTGTTACTGTAAATTTTGACACAAATATTGGTTATCGGTCTCCTTGATTACTAATAATCGGTATTGTTATTGGCCCTGAAAAAAACATATCGGTCGACCTCTAATTTGGTTAGCCTTATTTCCTCTTGCTAGACTTTACTAAAGGTCCCATATTCTCCACTTTCCAGTGTTTTATTTTAGGTCCATTAAAAGCTGTTTCTGTGCTGTCATGTACCAAAAACACTCTCAATCTATTTTTACACATTCATTTTCCAGCATCTCTCTGAGTCTTACCAAGATTGTTTCTGTTGCTGTGTCTTTAAGGCTCATTAATATTAATGACCCCTCTGTTCTGATTGGTTAACTGTTTCAAGAGTGAAACCACAGACTGGCAGCGACAGGTAGGGAAAACTGTCCAGTTAATAAACAATAACAACCGCTCAACTGCTTTGAAAAAAATGCTTTGTTAGCATATTAGGCTATTTCTTACAAAAATGATAATGAGCGTACCTTTGTGACGCCACAAAGTTACGGAAGTCCATACGGCTTGTTTAGAGGCTCGGTTTTCTAATATGGATTGTGTGGATTTAGTTGGCTACCGTGCGTTTTGATACTTGTGATATTGATATTTGTTACTGATTGGCCCAGAGAGGGACCGCATCATTTGTGGGGGAAAACATGTTTACTGTTGCCTTGTTTTAGAAGAGCATTTTAAACGTATGTTTTCTTTTGTCTCCTCCACAGCTCCAGAAATGACAGGAATCCACTGGTGAAGAAAGATACACACACACTGACCATGACAACTGCTACCAACTGCCGTGTTGGTACAGGGAGGGTCGGCTGGGCGGAGTTTACAGAGGAAACTTTGGGAAGCAACAATGAGCATCAAACGGGTATGAGTCTTGGTCTGGTCTTGTGCCACATTCATGTCATATCAGAAGAAGTGGTGGAACGGGATCTTATTGCTACAACTTAGTTGTGTGTAAAGGATAATTGTGGTTATTTTCAACCTGGTCCTTATTTTCCTAGTTTTTGCCATCATGATGATTGTTGTGTCTACAGATTTTCTATTATGGACATTTTATAATTGACTGCTATGCTTTCCTCGGCAGTAGAGGTCACTAGAGGATTACTGTTCATGAACGCTTGTGCTACGTGAAATCTAGGAAAATATCACATGGCTAGAGATGTAGACAAGATGGTAACGTCAAACCCTAGGCTAACAGTTCAGTTGATTCATCCACCAAATAACAAATTGGCGACAAGGATGAGTGCATCAGTACTGACCCTACCTCCGTTTCTTCCACATGTTGGTGAGCCGGCGATTCCGTTTGAAACGTGTCAGAAATTTTTCAACAACTCCATGTTAGTGTAACATGAAACTTACGGAAGTCCAAACGGTTCATTTAGAGGCTTGGTTTTCTAATATGGATTGTGTGGATTTAGTTGGCGACTGTGCGTTTTGATACTTTCACGATGTTTAGATAGCACATCCAACTCCTTTATAATCAAAGAGGCAAGGGAAATCCCGTTTTCCACAATATGGGACCTTTAATTGAACACACGCACTGTGGGCCTGTATAGGATCTGTTCTTGTTACCTTTAAATGTCAGGATTTACATAGATTTGGGTTTGGTGTTAAGTTACTCTTTAAGTATTAGTATGCTTCTTGAAATAAGCACACATTTTGCCTTTCAAGCCACACTTCACAGCCAATTTTTTAAAATTGTGTGGGAATGATCAATTGTGGTAAATTCTTTTCTAGTGGGCTTTTACCCAACAGATGCTGGGGAGAGGAGAGAAAGAAGAGGAAGCATCAGATTGAACAACATGAAGTCCTTATGCAGGTAGAATTCAGAGCAAGAGGCAACATGTAGATAGATCAGCTATCAGACAGACAGGCGCTGAGGGGCAGATTAAAGGGCAGGAAGATTAAAAGGTTGACAGATTGTTCAGCAGACGAAGAGAGGGGTGTTGGAGAAGTGGAATGAGAGGAAAAAGTGTATAGAAGAAGGTAAGAACAGAGACAGTTGGCAAAGAGTTATGGGAAATGGGAGAAGAATGGTAGAGACAAAATGGTTTAGTGGGAAAAAGATATTGAATTGAAAAGAGGTGGGGAAAAATATGACATGTGGGTCGGCTGCAAGCTTGGACAAGCTCTTATTCCCTCTGGCTATGCAGAGTGGTTTATGAGACTTGCCATTGCTATCAACCTGATGGAGAAGGAGGGACTTCTGCCCTTTTTATTCGATACAGAGCTTTGCACATGAGCCTGGAATAATACACATTCACACACTTTGCCAATACACACTCCCACCTTGCTTCTTTGCATCTTCCAGTGAGTTTCCTTCTGTTCTATTCTTTATTGTTGTCTTTTGGCCTTGGTGTGTGTGGTTGTGTGCATGGATAGCATGGATATGTGAACATTTGTGTGTGTAGGGCAGGGCTCTTAACTAACTTTTTTCACCATCCTCCCGGAACCGTCCCGAAATACAATCTAAGCCGTCCCGAAATGACTGTGGGCCGTCCCGAATTTAAAATCTTACGTTTGGTGTAATCATCGATAAAAAGTAATCATATGGATCACTTCATGGCACTTCACACTCTCTCTCTGTGGGCCTGATCTAGGATGTCGGTAATCAAAAGGAGTCTCCTCCCCTCAGAGCTCTTCCTTACCGCCTCAGTGGCTACCAGCTTGCCTGTCACCTCCCGCCGGCCGCCACTCCCTCCGTTCAGCCCCTTTGCCGACCGGGCCAATCCTGCCTTTATCCGCTTCATTTTCCGTTTCATCATTAAACATTTCCTCCAATTCAACAAAAAGTCTCCCTCAGCCTCAGCCATTTTTCTCGTATCGTAAGTTGCTTGTTCATATCGTAAGTTGCTAGTTAGCTTCGTGAGTTTAGCTTTGTCATGTCCGTTACATTACATTACATTAATACTAGCAAGCTTAACGCTGCCTACCTCATTGACTTGGGTTGAATTCCCCGTTGCAGCTGCGGCTGTCGTGAGGTCAGAGGCTGGCGGTTCAGGGTCTGGCTCTGCTGTGCGTTTTCCTGATGTTTGCTTTCTTGATGTAACGTTAACGTTAAAAAATTGCAGTATCCCACTACGGGACGCCATTGCCATTGTGTATCACTCTGACAGTCAATACCGGCGGTGACAGGCGTCTGACAGGATTTCGCGGGTCTAGATAACGCTACTTAGTAACGTTTGTGCGCGTGTGTGTGTGTGTATGTTGTCAAGAAGGTTTAATAAGAACTGTGTGTGCTACACAAAACGTGCAGTCAGTTTCATTTTCATCGCCGTTCATTGTAACGTAACGTAACGTTAGCAGTTTTTTTTTTTTCAACTCTCGTCCCAAATTCGTCCCAAAATTAATTTACATCCTCCCCGATCCTATTTTTATCGGCCCCGGGACGACGGGAGGTCCTTAAGCTCGAGCCCTGGTGTAGGGGTTTTTGTTTGACAGGGCAGGACAAGGGCAGGAGGTGTGTTTAACATGTTTGCACAAGGAAAGGCTTGGTGTATCTAATATACAGAACCTACTCTCAACATTTTTGTCCCACCGCAGAGTGACATTTTTCACTTCATGACAGGCTGTTAGAACGAAACCTGAAGTAACAGTTTCACGTTAACTGGAAATATCTGAGGTGTGGGGGAAAAGAGAACTGAAAAAGGAAAGGATTGTCTCAACATTTTTTCTCCTCCTCATATATGTTATTGCTCTTCATTGTCATCTTGGTGAGAAATAACCAGATAACCTGGTACTTAACAACACTTGCTTCAGCTTCCCAGAGTCAGAATTTTTAATTATCCCTTGAAACCTCCTCTGCCAATCAACCTTCCCATTCCTCCAAATCATGTTGTGCTAAGGGTGTGAATGCATACAATTTCCATGGGTATGTTTTGATATGCATCTGAGTGGCCAGTTAGTCAGACTGATTGACTCATGTTTCTGATAAGCTCCACCATTTGGCAGGCTAGCTACTGCTGTAAATTTCCATTCTCCCCAATCTAGGGTTTAACATGAATAGACTTGTCAAGCCAGGCACCACAGTAGTAGTAGTGAGGCACTGGTTTAGCAGCATAAAGATTACATCCCTGGTAACAGCCATTCTGGTTTGACCTGCCTTGGTTTAATAAATTTGGCTTGTTGTTTTCCCATAAGCCAGTGGAAAACAAGAGAACACCCTTGCCCACTTGGCAAGCCCTCTGCTATTTTATATTTTTGCTATGTACAAGCTAGATAAAGAACAACCCAGCCAGGCTTGTCAGGTCAAGCCAGAAATATCTTAACTTGAAATCCAGCACAAAACAGTGCACCATTATCATTGTCTGCCACTGTCTTTGGCTTCTTCTAGCAGTTTAAATTTGTAGTCCATTCTCTGGCCAAAACGTGAATATACATTTTTTGCATTTTTCTTAAATTTCAAGTTGTTTAACTGTGTTAAACCATGTTTAACCATTTGTCTTTCCTCGTGCATTATAGCGCCAATTTATTAACCAAAAGAGAAGCCACCTATTTTGAAATCTCTATGCTGCAAATTAATGTCCAAAGCACTTTGTGAATCTTGGTGATATTTGAATTGCCATGTGACATTCCAGCTCTTTTGGTGAATGGAGATTCTGGAATAGTCAATTCTTGGTAGAATTGTTTGAAGGCCACAAACTTACTTGGCCATTGAGACAGTTTAGTCTAGAGCCTAATTGTATGTTCTGTAGGCAATCCTAATGAGCATATCAAATCCAGGATACATGGCTATCATCAGCCTTTGTGTGTGTGTGTTTTCTAATTTAGAAATTATATTTGAATATATGTGTTATAACACTATTTCTTACCTCAGGCCTGTGTGCGTGTGTTCCAGTAGCTTTGTCTGAATGTCTTCCCTTGGGTAATTAGTATCCCAGCCCCCAGCACTGCTGTCCAGCTCTATTGTCTTCATTAAAATAATAATAATAATAATAATAATAATAATAATGATGATAATAATAATAATTGTAGGAAATCATAGCTCAAAGATTATATTATTTTATAAGGGAATTTATAAGAGTTATTAGACATATCCAAAATAGACAATTATTTGTCCAGCGAACCAATTTCTCTAAAGGGACGGATAATAACACAAGGGAAAGCCCACTCTGTTGGCCAAACACAAGAGGTTAAGTTGTTATTATAGTTATAACTTTTATTGTTATGATTTTAGGATTATTAATACTACAGAATAGTTATTTATAAAAGGGTAGCATGGATCTTTTCCAGTTTAGTGATTGTTATTGTGAGCAAGCAAACACAGAACAAGTTACTTTTAGTCTCAAACACATTTATTTCTACCATTACTATCTACAACTACCACTAAACAGCACTACAGAGAACAAACACAAAAGGGAAAACACAACACAGTATACAAGAGGTTAAGAAAACAACAAAGCAGTATAACTTTGGGAGAGTTATAGACTGGAAATGACATCTGAGGCCGTATCCACAAAGCTTCCTAGTACTAAGAGTTGGTCCTAGCGGTGAAATTCTAAGAAAATTCTTAGTGATGACGTTTTCTAAGAATTTCCCCTTAAAAGTAAGACTAAATCCTAGTAAATATAAAAGCTATTAAAACTGTTGAGTAGAGAGGAGGACTTTTAGGAGGCTTAGGAGTTTCTTAAGGAGAGGAGAAAATGGCTGAAAGACGCAGAAAAGACGCATTAATGCTATTATTATTATGAAAGTTATCACAATGTTAAGATATTTAGCAATAGGCAAACAGTGCAGCAGTGATTTAGGTCTATGCAACCACATATTAGAATAATCACACAAACAATCACAGCTCCTTCACAGCCTCATATTGTGACGCAACCTATTTAATTCCCACTGGACGTGCACACCTTGCGCGCCGACAAGACAGCAGCCATGGATATAGCGAGTTTTCTCTGTATTATCTGGTCACTGATGGGGACACGTCCGCATCATCGACAATATACTCTTGTTCAAAAATCCTATTTGCCAATATAGTCTAATACTAATACTACTAAATCTTGAGCCATTTTCACCAAATCTTAACATCAAATTAGTAAAGTATAATAACATTACTGCATCCACCCAAATGAAGGCGTAATGCGTCAACCTGTGTGGATCATACAAGTATTAAAAAGTACAGTTCGTACGGTTTTCAAAGATTTTGTCCAATCAGCTCTATTTTTTTTATTTTTTTATAGTGTAAGCAAACCATACGTTAATATCGAGTAAATTGTGTTTTATCTTGTGTGATTCCTTGTGTGCGTTCTGGATGACAAAAAGAGGCGTGTTGATTTTTCTTGATCAACCAATGACAGCGTCCAAAAGAGAGCATCATACCTAGCAACGGGGTCAACCACACCTCCTCATTAAGATAAAAGTTCTTGTCCATTCCTTGCTCAGAGTTGCTCTGAGAACTTTCCTAAATCACTCCTAAACTAGGACTCCTTGCTAGGAAGTTTTAGGCTTAGATAAGAGCTCTCTGAGAGGATTCTCAGAATGTTTGTGGATACGGCCCCTGGTTATCTCAGTCTATCCATAATCTGGGCCTGTATCCACAAACATTCTGAGAATCCTCTCAGAGAGCTCTTATCTTAGCCTAAAACTCTCTTAAAAAAGAAAAGAAAATAACATGTGCGGTAGGGCTTTATATGTGCTCCGGCAGTATGCATATTTGGTGTATGTGTATATGTTACAGGGTTTGTGTAGTGGGGAACAGGGCATGACGGGGAAATGTTGACTTTAAACGGCCATTAGGAAATAGGGCTGGGTATCGGTACTCGATACCTTTAAGGTATCGACTGAAATAACCCAGTACCAAGTAGTATCGAAACTTCTCCAGTCAAACGATACCTGCATTCGATACTTTTTGTACACAGATCTAGAAAAAAATGACTATTTGTATGGTTTTGCCCACTACCGCAGCAGCTACAACCCATACAGTCTGTGGTGAAGTTGAGTGCGGTGTATGTGACGGAGTTGGCAGTCGAATGAAGTACTCTATTGGTATCGGTATCACTTTAAGGGTACTAGTATTGGTACTGGTATCGTAATTTTTTAAACGATACCCAGCCCTATTAGGAAATCAGTCCGGGCTTAAAATAAATTTGTCAGTTTTTTAGTCTTAGCAACTCTTTTACTTTTTTAGCTCCTGCAGCATTAATGATTGATTTCACATGATTGTTTGCATGCTTGACATAATTTTGTTGTGCACAGTCTTGGGCAGTGAGAGAACGTAATAGTCTATGGGCAAAACACCAAGCTTATCATATCACTGTATCACTATGTAGCATCATATTTTCTGGTATTTCACAACAGCATCTTCATTTGTAATTTACAATTAATACTAAATTTACTTACATAAATAGTTTAAACCTGCAATAAGCGATTTCAGACCCTGTAACCAATCCTGAAACTAACGTGTGCTACATGGAGATTTCCGTGAGACATAATGATATAAACAAATAGCCACACACGCGGGCCAGCTGTGTTGTTGTTTTCACCTCTTTTCTAAAGATTGTTGTCAAATTCGTCCCGAGTCGTAGCTCCTCCCGACCCATTCAGTAGATTTTAATTTTTTTTAAACTAGCTCGTCTCCTCCCTCACTGTTTGAAAGTGAAACTCTACCCCTCCCATCTCTGAAAAAAATTCTGGTAATGGCGGAATCAATGAAGCGAGCGAGTAAACTTGTTCAACTAGTAAACTTGCTAGCTACCTCTTCACTTGTCATTGTGGGACAAAAATCTGGCAAAGCGCGACTGGTACCCGGCGACATTCCTCCGTAGGTACGTTTATTTTAGCCATTAGCCTTTATGCACAGTTTGTCCTTAAGGGCTTCCGTCACCCAGTAGTTTTGCTGTGTGTGTTTACAAAATGTGTTGCGGTTTCTGTCACCCTCAAGTGGTCGGAAAATCACTTAGTGTAGCTTTAAGTTTGGACTGACTCTTTCAGTGGACGGGTTGCTAAATAACTTTAATAATATCTGCAATTCCATTCTTGATGAAATAAGCCCAGAAAATCCAAACTTGTCTCTTTGCCTTGGATAAATGAAAATATTTGTGCACTAAAGCGCAAATGTCATAAGGCAGAGCATCAGTGGAAGGTGTCTAAGCTCTCCATTCATCTGAACAACCTCAAGACACTGTTGAAGCTTTTTAATGCAGAGGTTAAAAACTCTAGACATGCCTATTTTACCAGCCTTATCAGGAACAATCTCTCCAATCCCGAAGCCATATTTAATATTATAAGCCGTGTTACTGATGCACCCCCTGAGACCTGTAATAAGCTTTTAAACTTTTTCACCCAAAAGATCTCTCTTATCAGACAGAGCATCATCCCGCCAGAAAGGCCAACCTCAGTCTGTCTACATGCTACCGCCTCACTCTGTTTTTCCTACCCTATTTCTGCTCCTGTTTTATCAGAAATTATTAACAAAATGAAACCCTACTCTTGTCCCTTGGACATTCTCCCCTACCATATTTTTAAAGATGTTTTTAGCACAATTACTCCTTCTATTCTGAAAGTTTTAAATTGTACTCTCTCTTCTGGTATTGTCCCCATCTACTTAAAAAATGGGGACCTTCTAAAAGGCTTAATGTGAAAACGGCTTAACGAGGCAAAACAATATTTAACATTGATGAAAAAATATGATTTTTTTCCCAGGTATACAGCAACATAAGAACTAGCAATGGTAAAAAGAAAAAGAAAATTTATATCAATTTGATTTTTTTATGAATTAATATAGTGAAAAAATTGCCAAAAAAGGGGGCTTAACGTGGCTTAATGAGCTAATATTGAAATGAAAAACTCTGAAAATTTATGATCCCTGAATTAAAGATGATTTTTTCTATTTTGATTTTAGGTCTTTAAACCACATTAAGCCCTCGTTTTTGCCTAAATTCAGACAGATGATTTTTTAAAAATGTTTCCCTATTTCTTCTAGACATTCTTTTTGGGCTCTTGAGTTTTTCATTTCAATATTAGGTCATTAAGCCACGTTAAGCCCCCTTTTTTGGCCATTTTTTCACTATATTAATTCATAAAAAAGTCAAATTGATGTAAATGTTCTTTTTCTTTTCACCATTGGTAGTTCTTATGTTGCTGTATACCTGAGGGAAAAAAATCATATTTTTTCATCAATGTTAAATATTTTTTTGCCCCGTTAAGCCGTTTTCACATTAAGCCTTTTAGAATGTCCCCAAAAATGCCGTAGTTCAACCTCTGTTAAATCAGATATTACGATATCCTAAAAGCAATTTGTTTACTATAATTTGAGAACTGAGAGGCACCAGAGGTGGAACACATCACAAACACAAATTTGGAAATGAATGAACTGAAAATAAATAAATAAATGGATTAAATAACCCTATCAAAAGAAATCTTTGTTGAAAGTTTTGAGTACTAAAACCCAGAAGTGAATTTAGCGTTTTTGAGACATGGGTTCCCTCGGCTGAAAAGTGATTACGATTTGAATGGGGCTTTGGTTAAAAGCCTGAAATAAGGTCTGTGGTTAAAACAAGCTTAAGATAGTTTCATGTTTCATTCTGTGAGATAAAGTAAATGATTAAACATCCTATTTGTGAATTTTGAAGCTTTTATGTGCCATAGTAAAGTAAGTTGCTAATTGTCTTAGAAATTGAACTACAGTGGGTTTGTCGCAACATCATCTCCTTATTATGCTGAATAGGCCGGCTTAAAGCTTCTAAGCTCTAGTACTCCTGCTCTTTTCAATTGAATGATATTCCATTGTACCATTTAATACATAAATGTGCATAAATGTTCCATTTACCAATTTGTGTTTCTTCTAATTGTAGGTTTTTTTAATTGAAGGTTTTTAAATTAGCTAGTGTAACTTAGCCATTAGCTGTGACATTGAAGAAGTGTAACCTCTGCTGTAGTTAATTTTTTCACAGGTTAGCCTAGCATTAGCTTTTACTAATATTGATTACATTTATGCTTTAAAACTCATAAAAGCAGTGTTGATTTGTGAAGATTATCTCATTACAAAACTGTCATAAGCCTGTATTACACATGGCATCAATCCAAAACCACATTCAAAAACCATTACAGTTATAGTGGGACTGCAGCCAACGAACCATGCCAACAAAAAAATGTCATCGCTGGACCGCACCCTATAATGGTGTGCCTCTTGTCTTGGCAGACTCATTGGTCTTCCCAGAGGATGAACGCATAGACATGGACTCCATCAACTGGATCTCCAGCACCAAGCGGACCAACAGCCAGCCAGAAACTATCCCTGTCAGCCGCTTCACTACCTGGGTAACCTTTGATGAAGACGAGAAACCCACAGCCCCCATCCCTCCTCCGGGACGGCCATCCCGCATAAAACTGGACAATGTCAGCCACTTCCAAGACACCAACAGCAACTTAGTTGGCCCTCCCACTTGGAACCAGAGTAAAACCCAAAATGGCAGCTTTGAGTGTCATCTCTTAGAACTCATCCCAGATGGCTCTCTAACAAACGAGCTTGAACCGCTGGTTCACAACAGCAACCCCTACTCAAAGAAGAACCCATTCTTTGATGAGGACTTCGATGACATTAAACCCTCCCTAATTAACCCCTTCAGCTCTTATTTTGATAGTAGACAGGAAGTGAAGTCATGGGTCCAAAGTAATGGTTGTCACCAGGAGAGTTCTCCTTTCAGCTTGCTTATTCCCCAAATACAAGATTCCCAAGTCAAGCAGGAGCCTGATTTGCTCTTCTCCAAGCTCCAACGCTCTGATGAGGTAGAGAAAGGAGGTGAGGCTGGGGCAGTCATCCACAACAATCCTCAGAATAACAGACTGGAATTGAAACAGCTGAAGAACCTCCAAATCTCAGATCCAGATGACCCAGGGAGTCTAACCCTTTCAGATGACACTTTGGATGAAGACGAGGTGGAGGGAGAGGAGGGACCAGAGATGCTGGAAAGCCCCTACCAACCCAATCACATGACTGCTCAGGAGGGCTGGCCAATGCTCCTCCGCATCCCAGAGAAGAAGAACATCATGTCATCGCGTCACTGGGGGCCCATCTATGTTCGGTTGTCCGATGAGGGCCTCCTGCAGCTTTTCTATGAACAGGGATTGGACAAGCCCTTCCGGACCCTCCACCTGGATCCCCAACATGAAGTCTCTGAGCACAGGCTCCAGAGCTACGAGGAGACCAGCAGGGTCCACACCATCAGTGTGGACCTGGTCCAATACCGCGAGAAGCGTCGTATCCAACCGAAGTCACCCATCACGCACCAGCCAATTCGAGAGCAGCTGGTCAAGCTTGCCACCACAAGTTACCATGACTACCTGAGCTTCAGATACTCTTTGGTTGAGCTGCTAAGACATTTGCCAGCTAATGCTGCAGTATCAGGGTCAGCTGGGCCAATCACACCAACAGGGGGTGGACCCTCAGAGGAGGAAGTCCAAGTGGAGGTGAGGGATGAGTTTTATGGAACTGTTGCAGAGGGAGATGGGAGGATTTTGAAGCAGTTGGTGATCACACGAGTCCATGTGCTCGCTTTCCTCTCAGGATTCCCCAGATGCCAACTTGGACTGAATGATGTCCAGGTAAGATGCCAAAGATTTTTCTACACTGTCTACAAAAAATGAAAAGAATATTTTTTATTAGGCCAAAAAATGTATGTTACAGAAAAAATTTCAATGTGCCAAGTACCTGTCAATTTGTACATTATCCAATGTTGTGGTATCAATTTGTATTATTACCAAAGTGTGGTACATGTATACATGGACTGGTCAGTTTGTACATTTACCAGTGATGTGAGTAAATGTAGAATTGTTAATAGATGTAGAATTGTTAAGGAATAAATTGTGATGCATCTTAGAATTGCTTATCCCCCACCTCTAGAGAGGAGTAGAGGATATACAGTTGGATTGCACTCTTGGTTTTGCATTATTTATACAGTACTGTTAAATATTCCATCTCAAAAAGTTACCAGCCAGTGTGGTGGATGACCCTTATTGATTTATCCACCAAAGACAAATTTAACCAGCATTTGGCGCTCTGTGGGTGTTTATTTTGGACCCTGTGTGCATTTTATTGATAGCTAATGCAAGGGTTCATTGCATTGCTAGTTGGAAGAATCTTGTGAAGTCTATAACAAGCATGTTTATTAAACCATTAATGTCTGTTGTAATGACTTACTTTTAACTCTTCCAGCTCAAAGGGAAAGAAGTGGTTTCCAGGCATGACATCATTCCTAACACCACCACTCACTGGATCCGATTCCATGACCTTAAACTTCATGACGAACATGCAGACGAGCTGGAGTTCCTCTCATCCGGTATCATTACGTTCACACCACCACCTTGCCGACGCTTTGAGCTACTACGTTTCCACACAGCTTTTGCTGAGAAGGCCCTCCCCTTCATGCTTCGCACGGTAGCTTGCATCAAAGGTGCAGAGGTCACTATCCAGTCCTGGCTACTCATGTCGCAAGGCTTCTCGTCCAACCGGGATGTACTGAACCTGATCCCCTGTGAGAATGTGGCGGTAAGAAATGATCTGGACATTCTTGGGTTGCAGCAGCACTCAATCTTTATTCCCTCTGTTAATGGCTTTGGGTCTTTAGATGAGATTTAAGTTAAATCTCATCTAAAAAAAAAAAAATTAAAATTAATATACTGTCACTGCCACAACTTTGTGGCAGTGACAGTATATTAATTTTAATTCAACTTTGTGACTATGCTGTATTTTCGAAAGGCTCCCAATTGTTTAACTTTCAACAGTTGACACTGTTATAAACTTTGCTTTAACATTACACAGGGTTCCCACTGATCATGGAATTTCTGTTATATGGCATTTTGAGGTGTGTATTCCAGATGGAAAGTCAGGGAATATGATTAATTGTCTGGGGAAGTCAGGGAATATCAGGGAATTTTACATTTATAGGAATATCCAACTTGTTTCACACATTAATTTGATTAGATGGTGGTTTTGAGCCCAGCTTGAGTAAAGACCAGACTGAAAAACATTTTTAGGTGATGGAAGCGCTCAGACTTTGCTATGGAAAAGTAAAGGAATTTGACATCAGGGCTACAGTGGAAACCCTGGTCACAGCAAATCATGCAGTCTAGGGATGCACATTTTAAAAAACAGTCTTGATTGATTTGCACTGAAGTTAATGATCAAATATCAATGTAGAGGTACTGCTGTGTTACTGTTGTCAGCCTCGGGAATCCTACTTGGGTGGCTTTCCACCAATCCAGTAGATTTGTATCAAGTGGTGGAGGAATTTTTTGCAAGTAGCCCTCCACTTTGGTTTCATGGTCATTTTGGGCTTCATGGGCTAACCGGCTGGGATGACGCAATTCAAAAAGTCGTTTAAGCTGTTAAGGTTAATCTACGTGATACATAACAAACAATAAATTGATCGTCAATTTTTTGTGAACATCCCTAATGCAGTCACATTCTTGGTAGCAATGTGATTGCTGAGAGTGACTTGTGTTGAAAATTCCCAGGTGCGGTATCCCATTCCTGAGATCTGGGCGAAGAATTTCCGTCGGGAAGGGGTGATGGGGGAGAAATCACTCAAGGCCCTATTTAATAAGGGCGCCAGCCTCGGCACAGCAACCACCTCAGGGTCAGAACCAGCCATGAGGGTTACGCTGGGGACAGCTAAATACGAGCAAGCCTTCAAAGCTGTGGTTTGGAGGATAAGCCGACTTCCGGACAAAAATTCTGGTAAAATATTGTTTGTCCCTTTCAGTACTGTACCAGTTGCTTGTTCATAGGAGTGTCTAATGGAATGAGTGATGGGCTTTCACATCACTGTGACCTTTGACTTCTCTGCCTGTGGTGCTCTTTTAGCTAGTTCTAAGACAGATTCACCATTTCTATGTTGTCATAGGAGGTGTGTGTGTGTGTGTGCGTGTGTGTGTGTGTGTTGGTGTCTTTATTTTACACTCATGTCAGGAATGATCTTGATGATGATGAGTTTGGGGCAGATTCCATCATGCTAGGGTGATTTCTCATTCATAAAGGGGAAATACCGGGTCGTTATTAGCGTTAACCTTTTCCCTTTACTCCCACCCCTTTTGATCATTTGCATATTGTGAAAGCGATTAATAAAAGCACACCACAGCACAAAAAATACCACCTGCTCTAGACAGACAGTATATTCTAGAAATTGTTGTTAACTAATTAAAATAAATGTAAATTATAAAAAAAATAATAAAGTTTTTATTATTATTACAATCATTATGTCCCAGGGAATTAATTATCATTGGAAACGCGTGAAAATGATTCACACACTGGCTTTGCAATTACTAATTACCACTCTGATTGCGGTTATAAGAGCCAGTTTCCATCTGATTCAGTTTATCATGGCCAACACTGCAATTGCAGCAGTAGGAGTGCATGAGGAGGAAGAGGTTTTCTCTGCTGTTGACAGGTCCATGCGGTCCATTGTACTGACACACAGGTGTGGATGAGGTGTTAAATATGTAGAGCTTAATTAGCATGTTGGTTTTGATTGGCTGTCACCCGAGTTAAGGATAACAGTGGTAATGTGGCTCAGTCACGGTATTTACAGGTGTGGTAAATTTACAAATGAGGTAAAATTACCAGATTTTTGCAGATTTGCATGATTTGCAGATTTTGTACGCTGCTAGTCTGTTACCGCAGAATTTTATGAGCCCCAATGTGTGCTTGTGTGTCTGCATGTGCATATGTATTACAATGACAGTAATGTTGTGTGTGTGTGTGTGAATGTGTGAATTTGTGCGTGTATTTACTAGGGTTTGACCAATATGGGTTTTTGAAGTCCAATACAGTAATTCTGGATTGAAACTACCGATAGTTTATATTTTGTGCAGATATTTGATATCTTGAAAAAAGATGCAGATGCATTCGAGAACCCTGTAGCGGCCATGTAGGGAGACCACCACGTAATTCCAGCATAACTGCCTAGTCTGACATGCTGCTGTCAACGCTGCAAACACCATGGTCAGCTTTTGTTATGTGGTTGGCTGTTCCAAAAAGGCAGGAAAAACACTGGAGAAGAAATAATTTCATAGGCTTCCAAAAATCAAGGAGAAAAAACAATTATCAGAAAAAGATTACATCTACGGATAGCCTCAATTGCAAAGAAGTCACAGCAATCAGTACAGCTTTTGCTCAGATCATTTAATATCTGGTCATTTTAACTAGGTATAGCTTTACAAATATAAGGCTTTCTATCCAAGTCAACAAGAAATCTTACTCAACTTTACAGAGAGAAATATCTGAATAACTAGCACACACTAGCGCACACACCATCATCTACTTTCATTGCTTAGTAAAGCAAAAGAAATACCACAGATTTGTTTGCACAGCTGTGATTGGTAACCAATTCTAAATCATTAGCATGATTATAACGTTACTTCCCTAAACTTTGACTACAATTGCTATTTTTTCTTAACACTAAAACAGATAACATTTTCTTATTGTGAAAGAGTGTGAACTCAGTCAAACTGAAATGTCATAAAAGTCATAAAATTACTTATGCAAATTCTTATAGACAAGTTATTCATGTGTAGCCTACATGTAGGTTCACCAGCAAGCCTCATTAAGTTTTAGAGTTAAAGTTATAGTATAACAACGTGGTGCTGGCCTTGCGCTAACTTGTCAGTGATCTTGGCCTTGGGTATGGTTGCTAAGGTATTTAGAACACTTTGGCAAAAGGTCTATTCAGTGTTTCCCCCATAATTGTATTCTTAGCAGAGCAGAAAAGCCTCTGAAACAGCATTCAGACCACTAGACACTTAAACTCTCCTTTGAAATCCATAATAATAAAAATAATCATGCATAGTTGTGTGGAATTTGATAAAAATGTTGCAATATAATCAATTCAGGTTAAGCCCTTCCCATAGACAGTGTAGTGTTGATCAATTCTACAATAAATATGTAATCAATCAAACTGCATCATATCCATCATATCAGACTAGACCGGATCCCATTTTATAAAAGGACAGTATTGACCTGATATATCGGTCAAAGTCTAATGTGTGTCTGTGGTTTGGTATGTCTCTGTTAGAGTCCATGTGCCCTCAGGCATTTTAAATGCCCGTCGGCATGGCTGCCTGTCCTGTGCTCCCATTGGTTGGACAAAGCAATAGCTGTCACCATTAGTTACTTCACAAACCTAGAAGGATTTCTCAGGCTATTGTGGGCCTCATCCCCCTTTCTTTAGTCCCCTGCCCCTTTTTATTTTCCTATACACCACTGCCAAGCCTGCATTTCATTTTCACTCTTTCTCTTCTCTTTCTTTTGTTTGCAGTCTGTTGGCTTTGCCCCTATTCTCTCTCTCCCTCTCATTTTGCCTTATGTCTTTTTATGTTCAGTCAGTCAGGAAACCTCATCTCTTTCTCTGTCCTTATATGTTATGTTAATGCAAGATAATACTTTTCTTGACTGAAATACTACTTCTTAGGATGATCAACTGATGGGAAAGTCTCCTATAGTAAGTGCAGATAGAGAGGGAATAAAAAGAAGAGAACACTTAAGATTGTGATATCTGACGTGTCTTCCTGTGTTTGAGGTCAGCCTAAGGCATCCTTATACTGGATTCAGCCACTTTCAGTTCTGGTTTTAGGCCAAAAGTGCCAAACCGCCATTGGCGCCAACCACCACTACTGTTTATCAAAAAACATCTCACAGCTGTGGCTGTCAGAAGAGACTAGTAGAAAAATATTGGTTGTCACTGGACCAATATATGAACAATCTTAATAATTTTTCTGCAAAACCTATGCCATTGTAGACCTTGGCATCAACAATTTGAGTCATTAGTTTTATTGTTCCGTGGTCTAAATACTGTTACAGAGGCTTTTCTACACTGATAAGAACAGAACTGAATGCTTGTCTTTTTTTTTTTCATGGGCATAAACATTTTCAAATTTAAAGACAGTGAATATTGGCTATTGGCAGGCTTCAGTCCAAAAATATAGATATTGTTGTCTGTCTTGTGTCTGTCTCGTGACTGGTGTCACCGGCAGTAGGGGGAGGTTGTTATCTGGGTGAGGATGTGTCCTTTTTTTTAAATAATTTGTTCTTTTGGGAAGCAAAGGATCAGCGTTGTTGCTGTGCCTTGTGAGGGAAATTCTTCTAAATTTTTAAGAGAGTTGATAAGTTTCAGAAGAATAATTCAATGTAGATGTGATGAATCATTTCTTTATTACATACAGTAGTTCAGTAGTTCTCTGAAAGGGATTGTCAAAGTTACAGCTTTTATACAGTGAAACAGTCTAAAGGCATGGGTGGGGGCTGCAAGATACAGGATCTGTATCACAATGTTTCTTCCTTTGACTTTGTTAAAGCTTCCACTTCCATGGGAGTAAACATACTATTTTCTACTAAGTCTGCTGAGATAAGCACATTGTGCCAGACACCTGCCAGGTGGGACAAACACACAGTTCACCCAGAGGTCTCCTTCTCAGGGACTTTCCAATATAAAAAAACACACAGATACATTTCACAGCATATAACAATTTAGCAATCACACGTCCCTAAACTATTCATCCTTCATTATGACAACAGGACATAAGGCATGTTTACTTCTAAATGTTACAATCATAATGAAATGCAATATTTTTCCCACATTCCCTCCTTTTGACACTCATGTGGCAATGAAAATATAATATAGAAAAATATGCAATAGCCAAGCAAAAACTCAAACAGAAGAATTATCATTCAAATCATCATCATCATAAGGGGAACCTGGGATCCAATCAGGGACAGGATAAAGGTCAGGGAGGTCAGGTATAGCGAACTATGAAACTAAGAATCTTTAGGAAGTGCAGACAATTTACTCTCGGGGTCCATGTTAGGGAGCATGTTCTACTACATTCAATATAGTCAGTCCTGTTACAGTTGTAATGACTATCACACTCATAAGTTTGCATAGTGAGAGACTTATGCAGCTATGGCACAACTGGAGGCATTGTAATTATGGGGGTGAATATCAACTTTGAACATTGTAGAGGAACCATGGAGCACAGTCCAACGGTGGGACTTAAACAATAGCCGCTCCACAGATGACTGGCTGGACACCTTCATCTGTGGAGCGGCTATTGTTTTAGTCCTGCCGTTGGACTGTGCTCCATGGTTGAGCGATGAGGAGAGTGGTTACCATTGATGCCTATGATGAGTGCTGGAGCTAGGAGTCTGCAACAGGATTCTTCGTCAAATCCCCAGAGGTTGGGTTTATGTCGCCGTCGTGGTGGCGGTTGCTGCATCTCTGGGGAACGGATTACACTGGGATACGTGTATCCAGGTGTCTTTCAGCCACTCTGACTGCAGTTGGAGTGGTCAGCAGCACCTGGGATGGTCCTGCCCAATGGGGTTGGTGCCAGTGCTTCCTTCTTAGGTCCTTTACTACCACCCAGTCCCCTGGTTGCATGTTGTGCGCTGTTTGTGCAGACAGGGGATGTCTGTGCCTCTGCCAACATTGTTAGTAGCACAAATTTCACACTTTACAAACATTTGGGGTTGAAAAACCTGGTGCATACCACAATCTATTTACAATGCTCAGCATCCCACCTTTTGACACATGGTCAAGACCATGAGTCAACTTAGCCAGGAAAGGGAAGGCAGAGCGTGGGAGGACTGGGAGCCCGTCCGGGCTGACCCATACTCCAGAAGGGAGTTGTGAGCACCCTTTTTTTTTTTGCCTCCAAGAGGTCTTTTCGCCACCGTCAGCTCCAGCCTGAAGCAAAGAGGCATCATCCTGGGAAGAAAGATGCATCTGCAAAATGGGGGAGACAGGAGAGAGGGCGGCTGCTTTAGCTGCTGCATCCACGACAGCATTTCCCTGTGAGACAGGGTCAGTGTTACCTGTGTGAGCCTGACATTTGTAAACAGAAACGGTAGTGGGCTGAACCATCTACAAAGAACACAGAGTCAGGGTTAGGAAGGGGTGTGTCAAGATCTTCACATGGTTTTTGATGTGGTTTCCACAACCTCCAGGCAACTTTATTTTGAAAGAGGTAGTTAGTAGTTAGTAGTGGGAATGGATGTTGCCTGCTACAGTTTAAAGCCCTTTGCACACTGAGCCAAGATATTTCCATGCACTCACATTTTTAAATCATAATTTATCTAACTTTTGCTGTAAAAAGCACGAATAAATGGAAGCGGGTAGAAGGCTGAAGAGCGGACTGCCAGTACGATTTGATTGATTGAATTATCTAGCCAATTGTATTGTTCGCAGCCATCCCAAGGAACCTGATTGGTCAGAATTTGAAGGTCCAGCCCTGCCTTGCAGATTTTTTTTTCCTTTACAAACCACAGTTTACAAAACGTTACCACGTGGTAAACCTGTCAAAAGTCTGTGAGTGCGCAGACGGACATCCGCGCGTGACAGCGGGTAAAACTGAAACTGTAAGCACAGAACTGAATATAGGGACTTGCAAAACAGAGTTTACAAGCACGGAACTGAATGTACAAACCTGCAAAGTGGAGGTTACAAGCACGGACCTGAATGTACAACCTTGCAAAATTAAGCTTGCAACCACGGACCTGAAGGTACAAACTTGCAAAACTAAGTTTACAAGCACATACCTAAGTGCAGGGGCGTTGTTAGGATTTCAGAACATCCGGGGCTCAGCCCAGAGGAAGTCACAGAACCATAGTAGGTTCTGTTTTTCTCCCCCCGGGAGAATTTTTTTAAAATTTAAACAGCAAAATGCATCAATCTGGTGTAATTTGACATGAACATACATGGGTGTAAATGAAGCAGCATAGTAAACAGTTTGAGCAGCAGTCTGTACAGGCCGACAGTGATACAGTATATTGTAGTCTGTCTGTCTCTCTCCTCAGGCCTGCCTCCTGAATTCTTCTCTTGACACTTATTTGTCTCCTCCCCTCATCTCTCTTTGTCTCTGTCTCTTCCTCTCTCTTGTTCATTTCAGGTTTTGCAAAAAATGAACAGACACAGTTTTCAATTAATATATAAAACTTTAAATATATATGATATACAGTATGTGCTCCTCACTCCTCATCTGTCTCTTTACTATAAAAAAAAAAAGATCCAATCCAATCATAATCCAGTGAGTTATATTTAATCAAAAGTTATATTTCTATATATTTCACTACCTATATCACTATATTACTACAACCTAAGAGTGAGCTACTTTGGTTTGTTTGTTATGTATGGAAACTTAACTTTAAGCATAACTAATTTTAAGAAGGAAATTATTTAACCTGTGATGTCCCTCTGTTAGGAAGCTGATATTTTCAATGCCACATCAAAGATCACCATGAAAAGCCTAATCCATTCTGAATGGCTGGAGGAGTCTACCAGCATAGTAAAATATACAGAGGCACAAATTAAAAATTACATTTTTAAACATTTTCTCACGTTTAAGGGAAACAATATTTTAAGTTGAAAATAATGTTTAATGTGAAGAGAATTAGTTAAAATATATATATAAAAATATAAATATAAATAAATATATATATATATATATATATATATATATATATATATAGCCTATATATATATATTTATATAAAAGAGAATTAGTTTTTGCATTTAATGTTCAGCAGCCCACATAAGTAGACCTGAATGGGAGGATTCAGCTTGTAGGCATCTAACCATGAAGCTATCAACCAAGTGTCAGTCAACTCGCCACCACACAGCTGCCTGATTTTTGCTGTCTTTCCAGATATGGATAATCAATCACTTGATTAAACTAACCTATAACATATCTTCCCTTTCTTCCTCTTTTGAAAACGTGAAGAAGATCCATAATCTGTCTTGTCTTTTCCTGACATTGTGTTTCCTGGCTGTTATGGCTGGCTGTATGTAGCCTACCTTGCCTTCTCTGACCTAGACTAGGACCGACCGATTAAAATCATCCATAACATAGCCTATTCCTTTAGTTCGACTCAAACTACACGATGACAGATTGACAGAGCCCCCTACCAAACAGACACACGTAGCAAGCAGCGACAGGTAAGTTCGATTTGTGTCCCGGCATGTACCTCGATGCACCCAAAGCCGGGCTTCAAAGCTGGCTCATGTAAAATAACCGGCCACTCTGACTACTAACTCAATTTTTTTTTTTTTTTTTTTAGATCCGGGGCTATTCATAAAACATTCGGGGCTGTAGCCTCGGACACCCAGGCCTAACGACGCCGCTGCCTAAGTGTACAAGTACACCTTTTTGAATGATTTAGTATTACATACGGACTCACCCTTAGCCTGTTTTGTGTTGTGGATTTCAGGCCAGTTGGTTTCTACAAGCTTCACGTACTGCAGCATAAAGACCCTCCATCTGAGTGGCAAAACCCTGGTCATCTGGGCATGGTCTGGTGTCCCAGTTTCCAGGTCTGATGTTAGCCCATCTAAGTTTGAAGCACCTACGACACTGTTTCCACCTCTTGAAGAGTGGGGTTATACATTGTCAATAACTGTTTCATAACTGTTCCATTTCTCACCTCCAGTCTGGGGGTCCAGCAATTCACTGGCCACTTCCTTTAGCTCGTCTGGTTGCCATGGCCTGTAAATCATCACTTCTGCTTGCCACTGGGTGTTCCCGTCCGCAGGTCGTGGCTGGGGGTTCGGGAACACCATCATTGGCAGTTGGTGCACCAGGATCTCCTGTTTTGAGTGAAATAAGGACTGGTGGCTGGAACGAAACCTGGGCTTAAAAGAACATGGTCAGCTTTCTTTTCTTTTTTTTATTGGTTTTTCATCCAGGGAAGGGTTCCCTGGACTAGTAGGAGGAGAAGAGTAGACAGACAGGTCAGGATACAGGTTATTGGGTGGGCCGTCTTCACCATCACTGTCTGGGTCTGCTAGGGGTGGATCAGCAGGAGGAGCATTCAGTGGAGGAGGAGCATACGGAGGAGGCAGATTCCTTTCTCTGGCCCTACTTCTCTGTCTGTCCTTTTTCTTTTTTTCGCTTACACTTAACTCTTCCGTTTTCTGTGATACCATTAATCCTGCTGTAGTTTTTTTGGCTGGACCGCAACAGCGGGGCCAGTCCTATAAACGCGAATGTCTGTCACTCACTGACTGACTGAGTGACTGACTGACTGAGTGACTGACCGAGTGATGAAGTTACACCGTTGGTCGGCCGTGGCACGTGGCACATCATAGGATCACAGAGCCAGAAATGTAAGTTTCGTTTTCTCCGCCATCTTGTTTCTCCGCTGAGATCGGGAACCCGTTTCTCCCACACAGTAAGCAGGCTGACATCATGCATGTAAGCTGAAGCTAACTGAAGCTAAAGTAGAATCTATACAATTATATCATATCGCTGTTTATTTCTATGCATATGTGCGAGCTCAGTCCACCTGACAGCCCTCTGTTCTGTCGGCAGAGAGAGAGACACAGACAAGCATGGAGGTTTTCGGCGCACGGGGGCTTACTGCCGACGTTTTTTGCGGGAGTTTCCCGGGGGCACGGTTCCGGCCAGTGCCGATAGCTGGGCGCCGATTTGTTCCCGGTGATCCGACCGACATTTCGGCGGGGGTCCCGACGCCGATGCGTTTTTGGCACCGATGGGTACCAGAGCGACGGGGCTTGGATCGGGAGGATCAATGCGGGCCATTGGTCGGCCGTGGCACGTGGCACACCCATACACGGTCCAGCCATATACTAGGTTTTGACCTAGTCTTGTTTAGTTCTATCCTTTTCAGCTCTAATTTCAGCTTCTCGTTCCCACTTTCTGAATGAGTGCCAATCTATCTTCTCTTTCCTACATTTCTTTCCCTTTTTTCTCTCTTCCTCTTCTCTCTCCTCTAACATCATCCTACTTCTCTCTAAACAATCCTTACTGAGTGTACCTGTCATGGGGAATATACTGTTACACTGACATTGCCAAGATCTTATTGATTATTCACATCATACATCATTCATTCTGTAAATCAGAGTGATTTTCAGCCGGGCAGCTTGTATGATACTTGCGTTCCGAGCAGCGTGCCCCTTAGTGTATTATCTGTACACTTGACACTGAATCAATCACTCAGAACCTTATTTCTTCATTCACACAACCTGTTTGTATAAAACTTTATACTACTTGCTTTTTATTTTTTAATATTTATAGACTAGTCTTTCATTTATTCTAACTTGAGCTTGAGCTTGTGCACATTATTGAGTCTGCCACACACTTATGATAAAAGTTACCTCCCAGAGGAATTACACTCTCAATATTCTTAACAACTGTATTGGTTCTGCCACACAGGTCTTATGATAAAAGTTACCTCCCGGAGGAATTACACTCCCAATATTCTCTAAAGTCTGATACTACACATAGAATTACACAGATTTAATCCAAGTTTGATACCACACAGGAATTACACAAACTTAGTTTCAATACCACGAAGGATTTACCTGAAACTGGCATATTCAAAACCACAAAGGAATTACATGAATATGGAATATTCAATACCCCGAAGAAATTACATGAATATTTATCCACTACCACACATGAATTACGTGAATTTACTTAGGTTTTACAGAGAATGATTCATAACATCTTACTCACTTAATCAAGTGGATGGAGCGTCCACTGTCCGTCGCCCGTGCCTGACCTCAGGCGGGATTCCAATTCCACGTTTGTTGGAGCGGAACTTTCCCTGAGTCTCTCAGAGACTGTCGGCCGTTTAACCCTCAGTCTAGGCTCAGGCGTCGATCAGTGAAGCGTCCATCCCATCCTCGTCACCAAAAATGTGAGGGAAATTCTTCTAATTTTTTAAGAGAGTTGCTAAGTCTCAGAAGAATAATTCAATGTAGATGTGATGAATCATTTCTTTATTACATGCAGCATGGGAGAAGTACATAACAACAATGTCAGTAGTTCTCTGAAAGGGATTGTCAAAGTTACAGCTTTTATACAGTGAAAAAAACAAGTCTAAAGGCATGTTTACTTCTAAATGTTACAATCATAATGAAATGCAATATTTTTCCCACAGCCTCCTGTCAGTACCTTCCTGCAGGAAAGCTAATGATCCTAAAACAATTAAATGACTCTTCTCTATTTTATATACCAATAGTATTATTCACTCTGATGATTAGTTTTATCTACAGTATAAAACGTGGAAATCAAACATATGCGATCGATTTAACAAACGTGGCGGTGTAGGTGCTCAGATGAGAGACAGAGAGAGTTGAGAGAGAGGGAGAAGGTATGCCGGGGGGAGACCTACACTACGGCCACCAGCGGGTGGCGCAAATTATATGCGCTGAAGTGTTTAGCTTATTGCTAGCAAAAATACTGCTTAGACTAGAAAACGGTTAAAGAAATCAACGGACCCAGTGCCATTAGAGACATAAATATACGTAGGTAAAAACGGACCGACTTTGAAAATCCTGCATTAGACGTAGACTGTGACAGAGACGATTATGTGAAACCCCATTCATTTTCCCTAGGGAGAAATCACAATGGAACCGGAATTCCATAGCGATTTCTGCAAGCAAGCACACTTACGTTGTTCTTAGTCTAACTTATTGTGTGATTACTGAGTCAGCAATCACAGGTATAATATTCTTGCTCTTTATTATTAGTGTGCTTGCTTCAGCAACCAAACTATTGTTATCCATCTTCATACTATAAAATGAGGAAAACTCTGTCCGTCTGTCTGTCTGTCTGTCTGTCTGTCTGCATCCATTTTGCTCCTCAATGGGTTGGCCAATCAATCTGAAACTACACATGGGCATTGAGCATTGGCATAGGCAGGGACTGACAAAGCAGATTTTTCCATTTTCCCAAATTTACGCTGTTTATGCGCATTTTTGAACTGTTGGAGCTATCGATGCCGTTCCAACTCTCAAATGTTAAGCATGTTCGGGAATAGTGTGCTATTACTTTTCTAAGCGTTCGGAGTTATAGTTTTTTCACAATTTATGTTTACACATGATATTTTTCCCCATAGAAATGAATGGAGAATGTTCAGCCCATAGAGATATAACACTATGGTTATATCTCTATGGTTCAGCCTGCTATAGAGTGGATGATGTCATCACACACTCTAGGCACTCTAGAGGCTGTGATTTTTACTAAATATTCAAAGTTTTGAAACTGTGGTAGCTCCCACATTTTTCACCCTAGAGACACATATTACACATCAAACTGTTCTGCTACTTCTTGTGCCACTCACAATGTAAATATCTAATTCATAGTTTATAGCTTTTGAGTTACGAACGTTTGTTTAACATGAGTGCAAAACTGTGTTTTACAGCACTTTTCTCTCATTTCAGCAGCTTTGTCCTTTACACATTTTTAAACTGTCACTATTCCCACAGTTTTCACACCACATACATATATTTGACATCAAACTGTTCACATACATCTTCTCTCTCACACAATGTAATTGTTCAACACTAGTGCTTTACAGTAATTTTGCCTTTTTTCAACAGCTTGTTCATTTTGCACATACAATATTTGATCTGTAGTCATTTCCACAAATGTAACACTACATAGACATATTACACACCAAAATATTCACCTACGTCTTCTGTCTCTGACAATGTAAATATCTAAGTGATAGCATTTGTGCTTTTTGAGCTATGGACGTTTGTTTTCAGAGTATTCCAGTCCAAATTCTCAGTCTCCACACAGCCTTTTTTTTCCTTCTGTAGAGATTGTGATTAAAGGATCCAGAACACCTGGTGACTGGTGGGAGACAGGGAGAGAGGCAGAGAGAGAGACACACATCTACAATGACTGATTCTACTTCCATTACAACTACTGCTGCTACTACTACTACTACTATTTCTACTTCTAATACTGCTACAACTACTACTGCTACTACTACTACTTCTAATACTGCGACTACTACTACTGCTGCTACTACTACTACTACTACTACTATTTCTAATACTGCTACTACTACTACTACTACTACTTCTAATACTGCTACAACTACTACTAGTACTTCTAATACTGCTACTACTACTACTGCTGCTAATACTGCTACTGCTACTATGTCTAATACTGGTACTACTACTATTTCTAATACTGGTACTACTATTGTTACTACTACTGCTACTACTACTACTACTTCTAATACTGCTACTACTACTTCTAATACTGCTACTACTACTTCTAATACTGCTACTACTACTACTTCCACTACTAGTACTTCCACTGTTACTAGTAGAATAGTGGTATTATTTACAGTAGGAGTTGTAGAACTACTACTGTAAATAATACCACTATTACTAACTCCAACAGACTACCCCTGCTACCTGTACTCGTACTATTTCAACTACATACTACTGTAACAGTTACTACTGCAAATACTACTGCAAGTACTACTACCATAGCTATCACTACTACAGCAACTTCTACTGCTGCTATTGTTATTATACAACTACTAGAATGACAAATGCTTTCACTACTACTGCTGCTACTACTACAACGTTGCTACTTATATGGTTTCTAATACCGATAGTCCAAATACTACTACTACTGCTAATTGTATTACTTCTACTACTACTACTAGTGCTACTTTTATGACTTATGACTTTTACATGTCCTACTACTACTGCTGCAACTACTACTACTACTACTAATATTATTGCTACTTCTACTACTATTGCTACTTCTACTGTTACTAATACTGCTACCATTTTAAACTATTAATTCAACTACTTCAAACACTTAAACTACTACTACTATTACTGTTGTACTGCTACTGCTGCTACTACTACCACTATTGCTACTTTTACTGTTTCTAATACTGGTAGTCCAAATACTACTACTGATAGAAGGCTTCTCTCCTTTCTCTACAGACACTGTCAGCAGAGCTCCCCCTGGTGTCCTATTCACGACACTGTTGATTCTTCCTGTACTGTAGTATTGTGTTTATGACGCCAGGGGGAGCCCCACAGACACAGTCAACAGAGCTCCCCCTGGTGACCTATTCATGACACTGTTGATTCTCCCTGTACTGTTGTGTCATGTTTATGACGCCAGGGGGAGCTCTACTGACATTGTGCCCTTAACATTGAAGGCTTGTATTCAGTAATTTCTTATAGTCACTGCCACCTAATTATTCAAAAGTTTTTCTAAAGTGATCCAGTCATTTGCTTTAGTCAAACATGACCATCTACAGTGTATGTAACATGCACACACAGCTCTACTGCTACTACTACTACTACTACCACTACTAGTGCTACTTCTGTTTCTAATACTGACAGTCCAAATACTACAACTACTGCTGCTAATTATATTACTTCTACTACTGATATTACAACTGCTGCTTTTACTACAACCCATAATACTACAACCTTCAAAAACATTATTAGGCCTACCTATCCTTCCATGTATTGATAACTACAGGACTTTTGGCTGTTCAAATAACTTGCATAAGATCCAAATACTCAAAATGTAAAGACATTCAAACTCTTTGTAATGAATTCAACTGTCTTCCACCTTCCTTCCTGAAGCAAGCCCACAAATTTTCTTCAGTAACCTTTTCTAGTTATTATTTTTATTCTTCTGGACGGAGTTTTGCCTGTTAATGCAGCTTGAACCGTTTGATCTATCGACGCGGTTCAAACTCAATTTTTTGTTTTTTCGTAATTTTTTTGTTTTTTCGCAATTACGTTTAAACATGATTTTTTTCCCCATAGAAATGAATGGCGGAATGTTCAGTATGCTAGAGTGGGTGATGTCATCACCCACTCTAGCCACTCTACAGACTTTAGAGGCTGTGATTTTTACTAAATATTCAAAGTTTTTAAACTGTCATTATTCCCTTCGAAGTCATAGCGTTTATACTTTTTGAGTTAGGAACGTTTGTTCAACACTAGTGCAAAACTGTTTTACAGCACTTTTCTCTCTTTTGAACAGTTTTGTCTATTACACATTTTTAAACTGTCACTATTCCCACAATTTTCAGACTACATACATATATTTTACATCAAACTGTTCAGCTATTTCTTCTTCCACTCACAATGTAAATATCTAAGTGATAGCATTTGTAGTTTTCAAGTTAAGGATGTTTGTTCAACACTAGTGCTTTACAGTAATTTAGCCTTTTTTCAACAGCTTTTTCTTTTTGCACATACAGCATTTAAACTGTAATAGTTTCCACAATTTTTACACTATATACAAATATTACACATCAGAATGTTCATCTACTTCGCCTGTCACTTGATGTATGTACATATGTACAATGTACATACCTAAGTGATGGGATTTGTAGTTTTCTCTCTAGAGTCTCTCTGTAGGTGAGGGCTTTGTTATGGAGCGTGTCAGGGTCACTTTCTATTAGGTGATTATAAAATTTAAATGCTCTCATTTGGATTTTGATAATTAGTGGGTCTCATCCTAATTCTTCCTCTGTCTCTCTCACATTGTCGGACACACACACACACACACACACACACACACAGTGGCGGGGGTGGGAGGGGGGCACACAGCCAGTTCATGCACGGATTATAGAAGTTGCATTCTTTCCAACTCTCTCTCTCTCTCTCTCTCTCTCTCTCTCTCTTTCTCTCTCTCTCTCTCTCTCTCTCAAATTCAAATAAGCTTTACTGTCAGGGCAAGACAATTTCTGTTGCCAGAGCATTAGCAAGAATATAATCATCAACAATAAACAATCATATTAAGAAGTCAAATATTATACATATTAAAATATTATAATAGCACATATCACTGGTCACTGGTTTCTCTTGTCATTGGACATGAGAACAGAAAGTGTATTTCTGTCTCTATTTCCATGAGATTGCAGTGCTGCAGAGCCTCTGGTCTTTGGTTTTCCAGTTTTTTCTTCAAACCTGAAAACCCAAAGACCAAACCTGGAAGGTTTTTTTTCAATTTCCAGGTTATGGTCCCCAAGTCTGTATTTCCTAAGAATGTTTCTTTCTTTAACTTCATGAATGCTAAGGTATTTAGCCAATTTCATTTCTCTGTCTTAAGTTTATTCTGGTTTTTAATTCCGTTATTTCAATTATCTGTGTAGCGCTGTTTTAAGTGGAGGTCAAGGCACTTTATTGTGTCTCTTTGTAAAATTTAGCATTTTCTAGTTATTATTATTATTATTCCGCTTATTCTGCCCTAAAAGTATCTGGATCTCAGAAACCGTAAGAGCTACAGCAACCAAACTTGGCAGATAGGTCCAAAGTCTCAGCCGCTACTCAGGCAACGAAACCCACGTCAATTTGCCTCATGGTGGCGCTATAACAAGCAACTTTACGTTTTGGCCACTTGCATGGTGCTTTATTATATAAATGTAATAAAGCCATGCCCGTGTAGATTGTTTTACAAAGGAGAAAAGGAAAATCAAGTCCTTTTATATATTACATATTTATTACATAAATGTAATAAAGCACCATGCAAGTGTAGACAGTGTGTGGGGTTATATATTTTTTTCCTTACACACCAATGTAAATTAAATGTTAAACTAATAAGTAACCACAACACTGACTGTTCATACAGAATACAATTATTTTATTATAGAAAAGGCATAAAAAAGGCACATGTAAAAACATAATATACTGCTTATGCAGGACCATAATGGGGTGCTGTTATGTTACAAAATCTACATCTGTGAGTGTACACAGGGGTGTGTTCCACTGTGGCAGGTATTGCAGTGTAGTAAAGTAGTGCAGTATCAATAACAAAAATGATTTATAATTTGATGTGTTTAGGTATCTGTTACTTATTCGTGGAAAACACCCAACTACATCCTGACCTCATGCCAGTTAACCAAAACCAAGGAAGAAGAGGCAAAGTATTCAAATGAAACATATTGACAGTATGTGTACCGTTGCTCAGTGGTTACAGGTATGTAGCCTACAGATCCTTTGTCAGCTAGTGCTGGGGCATTCTAGGTCGCAGGGTAAGGGTAGTGATACCAGTGTGTGTGGTGCTCTACTGTACCCAGCTACGTTGGGTTCAGACGCCCTCTTGATTGAACTGAGACATGTGGCTGCAATGACATCCTTTTCTGGCCTGTCAGACTGGGCGCACAGGTCTTCTGGAATGGGGATCTTCAAAACCTGGCTCACATAAGGTGCAGGGTCCTGGAACACGTGATCAAATATGAGGTCAATCAACTCATCGACGTAATCTGTGGAGTAACAGAAACACAGAAATCATCAGTTGTTCCATTACAAGAGAATGTACATCACATACATACTTGTGTGGCCTGACACTGGCAAGTAGCAAAATGTGCAATTTTGATTTATAGATTATTTCATACTATAGTTCAGGGGTACTCAAACTTTTTTTTTAACTTATGAATTTTACACAAGTTCAATGGTCCGGAACAATGCCAGTAAACGCGGCGACATAAATCAGTGTCCATAACTTGTCCATAACATAACTTAAACATAACTTAAAGTACACACATTCAATAGCACAGTCTGGTAGCTTGAATCAGTGGGAGAAATGGCACTGTTTGCCTGTAACCAATAGCCCTTTTCACACATGAAACCCGTAAAAGTGCCAGATTTTCCAGCAATGGTAGCAGTTTGTGTTGTTCACACGACATGCCGTTCCGCCTTTAACGTAGTGCTGCCATTCACACAGCACTGGTAATACCGTTACATTCCACTGTTGTCATTTCCCAGAAATTACGTTTAACCGCCGGAGTCTCTGCAGTTTGAAAACACGGCGGGTTAATCTCTCTGTCCACTCGATCCCAGGATCTCTCTTATTTCACCGTCTGTCCAATTCCACATTTTCCTCAAAAAAGTAAAGCTACAGCCTGTTGTATGATGGTTTGTATTCCCTTCCTACAGTTCAACAGCAGAGCATCCTATAACGTTGTGCTTGTTCAATCCGTGTATTTTTTTGGTCATTCTATTTTCTTTTCAGAAATGGTGATTTGATTGTCATTGAAATTTTATTTTTCATTTAATCTACAAATTAAAGAAGACATTTCTCGTTTTCCTGGTCAGAAACAGCAGATAAAACATAAAGGACTTGATTGGTTATCTCCTTTGTAAAACATGGATCACTGTTCAATTCAGTAATAAACTTTATTTCATTATTTCATGTTTTTTGCCAGAAAAATCAGACTAGTTCATAATAATAGCCTGTTGATTGATCACACATGATAGGTCTAATTATGATCTGATATGCGCGATATTCTAATATCCACGTGTTGGAGCTTTCTCAGCTCTCAGGAATAGGAAGGTGAAATTATTCCAGACAGGACGATGGATTAGTAAAATGGTCTTGAACATACTTTTTTGTTATTGTTTTCTTTATTTAGTTTTTTTTTATTTTCTGTTTTACAAAGGAGAAAAGGAAAATCAATTCCTTTTATAAATGTTGATTCTGCCGTTTGCTGACCAGGAAAATGAAAAATACCTTCTATTTCCATTTTTCAGTTGTGGATTTTTAAATGAAAAATAATCACCATTTGTTTTTCATTTTTTAATTTCTGTTTGTGAAAAGAAAACGGGGTCAGCTCAGTTGACTCAGGGTCCTCCTCATCCTCTTCCTCCTCCGTTAGGTCAAGACGGGTCTCTTGGATGGTCTCTTGATAGGTGGGGAGGTCAGACTAGGTTGTGGAGTAACAAATGGGACAGTTGAAGTGCCAACTCTGAAATCTCTGCAGGACATTGCTGCTTGGGTACCTTGTATGCACAGAAGCAGATTTTGAAAATCCTGTCAGTGACAGACTGTGCAATAAGTAATGAAAATGTAGAGCTGCAATGAGTCATTCCTGTAAAAAATTCTGAACACACTAACTGGTGTATTCAACATATGATCTCGTCTGCCAGACCACTAACCTGTACTTCTGACGTGATGCTGCAGAGTTTTCAGTGATAGCTGTGTGCCAAGCGGTCTGTCACTGGGGGGGCAGTCTGGCAGCCAACATGTTGTACCATTGGGAATGTCTGAGATGTGCTGGCCTAATAGCAAGGAATATAAATGTTTACTGCAACCAATTATCTCAGATTTTTTTTTAGGATATTGCATCATGACTAATACCTACACCTTACAATATACTGCAATCCAATACTACATTACCACAAACTACAGCCTCAATAATTACTATGTAGTTGATTCTAAATGTCTCCAACACAGTCTCAAGTAGAACAGGGCATCATAACCTCCAGAAAGTTAGTATTTATTGTAGTCTTGGTGTTCAGGTTTTCTAGTTATTTTTTTCCACAACCCCAGCTGACAGTGGACTAGAGTTACCAGAATAGGTGCAAAGACAGAACGGGAAATGTTACATCTCATCAGCCAATCCATTCCATTCATTTGGCGTTAGAAGTGAAATGTTCGTGGTGACAAAAGTCCCCGATAAACAAAGTACTGTTCGAGTTTTGCCACGTTACAGGTGCGGCTGTCTCGTTTAAGGAGATGTGTCCGCAAAGTGAGCCAGAGGAGCTAACCTTAGCTAATGCTAGATTAGCTAGCTGCTAGCGGCACTAACCCCTAACCTTGATGATAGTAGGTTTGTCCTAACGGCACCGGGTTAACAAGACGAGGTGCTCGTTTTGGCCGGCTGAGGTACAGCTGACTCTGGCTGCACATGTTTTGCCCCAACTGACCAACAGGCGTATTCATAGGCCCGCAACAAACTCCGTCTCATCGGGGCTGGAGCTAAACCACTACCCGATGCTAATCGGACTGAAATACCATAAACTACCGTACCCATTTCTCATTCTCAAGCTACGTATTAAAACATAAAGAAGAAAACAATGTTGCAAACAAGCAAATGGAACATAACTTTACACACGTTAGCAAACCGTGACATGTTCTCAAGCCCAACTGACTGTACTGTAAATATTATTACAAAGTGGCGACACTTACCAATTGCACGTTTCCTGTGGCCACGTCCAGTTGGGATAGATCCATCTTTCACAAACCACCAAAATAGCTCTTTTGATCGGGACAGTCTTGCTGCAAATCCTGCTTTGTACTGACACTCGTTTAAAAAGCAGTCCGAGTGAGGCAAAGCCATTAGCACAAACATACAAATTTGGACTAAGTTAACTGTAGTCGGAACGTATTGTCAAAAATACATTCCAACCACTCTTTCCTTTTTTTCTTGAGATGCTGAAGGGAATGTAGAGATTTGTGTTCAGCTTTGCATCCAACAAGACATTTAGCGTGCTTTGCTCTTGCTCTCAACATCTTCTAAGCTGTAGCAGCGAAGTCTCTCCCCGAATCCACAGACAAAGCGGAAGTTCACTGTCAGCCTGTCTGGGTTGTTGCCAGATCTGATATAAGTATCAGCTTAGATTTATAGTTAATATCTCAGAAATCTCAAGACAGATCTCTTAGAAAAATACAAGCACACTTGCCCGACGTAGGGCGCACATTTTGATGTATGATATGTCTATGTAACATAAAAACTGTAGACGAAGAAAGGTGCCAAAAAAACGTCCGGAAGAAAAACAATAATAGTAATAGTGTGCTTTGCCTACAGCAAGCACACTAATTAAATCTAACTAGTCCCACATACTTTGCACAAATTACATGAAAATCACTACAGAGCATCATTAGACCTGCCCACATAAAACTATTGTGGGGTTTTTCATTTAATCAAAAATTGAGCCCACAGCTCATCAAATGTCTGGCTGTAAATGGTACTGTACACAGCCACGGTGAATTGCTGCTTACTCAACGTCCAATCTTCATGTAAAAAATGGAAAATATTTTCCTGTCTTGGTAGATGAAACTACAAAATTTCAGACGTCTATCTCAAAAACAGACTTTTTTTAAAATGATTTGAATTCTGCCTTTATGGAAACCATTGTAGTCAATGGAAAATATAGCATCTTTAAACATCAGTTATTTGCTTATGGAGCATTCACTCCTTGTACAAATACATTACAGACATCTCTATGTTGTGTAGATAAAGTACACAAATTCTCAGAATTTTATCTTGAAAACTGAATATTTGGCACTAGTTTGAAATCTGTCTTAATATGGTTGGACAGATTATATCATGCACCCTGCTGGTTGCCTCAGTCATAGCGTGACGCCTCCTCTCTTCAAACCACCAACAGATAGCTCAACAAGTTCATGACTTGCCCTTGGTGTCAAAGGTTGTGAGTTCGAGTCGTTGGTGATGCTGAGTAAATGTGCTTTGTTTGCTGTGACTGTCTTTTTCCTCTTACACTACATCTGGCCGGCCCCGTCCATGACTGCTTGCGGTCCTAGTTATTATAGTGTATTTTTTTTATAATGTTAAATTATTGTGTAATACATTATATTAGCACATATTATATTAAAGAATACTGTGTAATGTAATGGCCAAGTTGCTCTCTACATAAATAGTTAAAGGAATAGTTCACCCAAAAATAAAAATTATTTTCCCTCATGCCAGTTAAAATACAGGTGAAGGTTGTTAGTCCATATAACACACAGGGAGGTTGCCAGCACAACTCTGTAGCAGCAATCTCCTAAACAACTTAAGTCTGTGGTGACCAGGAGAATCTGTAGATTTGCACTAAATAATGGTGTAAATATACAGTAGGTCTTTTCCACTCAGTGCAATCGTTTGTCTTCTGAAGACTTGGATTATGCTGCACAAGCTGTATGGAGTAACTTTAAGGTAATGTTTTGCTCCTTTTGGAACTCTAAAATCCTGGTCACCACAGACTTCAATTGTTTTGGAGAAGGCTGCCATGGAGGTGTGCTGGCAATCTCCCTGTGTGTTGTATGGACTGACAAACTGGCATGAGGGCGAGTATAATTTTCATTTATGGATGAACTATTCCTTTTTAGGTTCAGGACTTTTTTTCATGTCTTTCCTTTCTTTATTCAGTGTTAAGTCATCCGCACACCTTCTTCTGTCGTCTGGAGCTGGGTTCAGACCGGGAGGTGCCGGAGTCCTTACATCGTCACCTAGAGGTGGAGTTCGACATGCCAGCAGCGTCGGCCTCAAATGCCACTGTACGATCGCTCTCTGTGGGCGACAGGACAGACATCAAGAAATGGATCAATTACAAATCTCACTACTTTTACCAGGTCAGCAGCTTGGACAAACTGGTTGTGGATGTCTTTCATCTGGCTCTCAGTGAATGGGCATACAAATACAAAAATATGCAAACACACACACACACACACACACACACACACTAATCTTCTTTCTCAGGTATTTACTTTCCAAACATACCATTAAGGGTTAGGGACAATATATGTATTATTAGGGGCCAGCAGCAGCTCCGCTGCCGGTCCCTGTTGTATTTGTATGCATTATTATTATTCTATCTTACTAAAACTGCCTTCCCATGCATGAAAAATCACCAGACTTGGCACTTAGTTCCAGTTCCATGCTAAATGACACTCACTTAAGTATGGGGCAAATAGTCCAGATGGTGGTGCTACAGCATAAAAAATAATAATACATGCTTCAGCTCTGTAATTTTCTAAGGTTATCGACCCAAACAAGACAAAAATTTCATACACTGGTACCTATACCACATTATGAAGTCCACCACTCTGTTTTTATTAAAAACTGTAAAACGAATTAAATCTAACTAGTCCCACATACTTTGCACAAATTAGATGAAAATCACTACAGAGCATCATTAGACCTGCCAAAATAAAACTATTGTGGGGTTTTTCATTTAATCAAAAATTGAGCCCACAGCTCATCAAAATGTCTGACTGTAAATGGTACTGTACACAGACATGGTGAATTGCTGCTTACTCGACGTCCAATCTTCATGTAAAAAATAGAAAATATTTTCCTGTCTTGGTAGATGAAACTACAAAATTTCAGACAGATTTTTCAAAAAATGATTTGAATTCTGCTTTTATGGAAACCATTGTCGTCAATGGAAAATAGAGCATCTTTAAACATCAGTTATTCGCTTATGGAGCATTCAATCCTTGTAAAAATAAACTACAGACATCTCTATGTTGTTTAGATAAAGTATGCAAATTCTCAGAATTTTATGTTGTAAAACTGAATATTTGACACTAGTTTGAAATCTGCCTTTGTATGGATGGACAGATCTTATCATGCACCCTGCTGGTTGCCTCAGTCATAGTGTGACCCCTCCTCTCTTCAAACCACCAATAGCTCAACAAGTTCATGACTTGCCCTTGGTGTGAAAGGTTGTGAGTTCAAGTCCTGGATGATGCTGAGTAAATGTGCTTTCTTTATTATAACTCTCTTTTTCCTGCCGGCCCCGTCCATGACTGCTTGCAGTCCTAGTTTATTTTGATTTTGCAGGCAACTTTTCAAATGTTCTAACCCTGCTGGAATACTATTGGCAGCTCCACTTCCAGCAATCTGCCATTGGGAGAAAAAGTCAGGAAAAATGCTGTTAGATTAGATTCTATAATTATGACCTTTTCCATTTAAAATTGACTGTGTGTTTTATTTGTAATTTGGCCAATGTTGATGCAGTCTCTCCTGGGCAGAGCTGTGTTACTTGAAAAGTATAAATACTACCATGTTCAGAATCAGTATCACTTGAGAAAAATAAATGGACAGGAATTAGTCTTGGTGACATTGGTGCAGAGACATGTTGACAATTATGGAGTTGCACAGTGCATACTGACACACATGGTAAAGACACAACAGGACAGGACAAAGGAACTGTATACAATAGACTATACATATTTCTCTACATATATGTATTTCAATTTCAGTATTCTATAGGTATTTCCATACAAGCAGTATAACATGGAATGTACAGTAGCTGTGTCCCCGTTAAACTCATTATGAGGTATGATCACTGCTTCAGCAGAAATTTCAAGAGAATTAGCAGAGCGAAATCTCAGCATTTAAACGTAGACATGGATTCAGTAAAACATTTGTCCCAAATTAAGACTGAGTTTAAAAGTGTGGATTCTACAGAAGACCTAGCACAAAACACAAGAATTATACATTAAGAACATCATCATCCATAGAACAGCATTAAAATGAATGAAATCCTAATAATAAAGTAAGAGTTTAGCAAGTTATTGGCACAGGAAATAAAATATCTCCTCAATGTGACAGAAATTAAAATTCCCCTTAAAAAGGGGAAAACTCCAGTATGGCTCTGGCTCTCCTGACAACCTGCTTGTCAAAGATATTAGCAGCTGATGCAGCTTGGTGTCAAACTGAGCTAGATTAGGGAGAAGTAGGGTGCAGGGTTGTCATGATACCAACATTTTGACTTCAATACTGATACCAGCTACAAGTATCACTTAAGTATCGGAAAAGTAATGGAATATTATATTAGATAACACAACACGGAACTTAAAATTCTTTATAAAATTATTTAAATAACAACCTATTTTGACACTGTTGAAACTCAATCAATAACAACTATATAGTATAATAGTTAGAGCTGCTGAGCTATATAGCTATTGAACATGTTTGTAATCAATAAATGAAATTCATTAATATACTTAATCAAATAAGTTGAGCCATGTGTGTGTCTTATAGGTACCAAATATGAATACTAAACCTGTCTATTCTGTAACAATAACATCATTGACATCTGTGTGTGAAATTAAGAATCCAGTCTGCAGAAATCCAATAGGTCTACAACAAAAACATTGTCAATCAGATCAGAGGATGCAACACAGTCTTTAACTTTCTCCTCACCCGAATAGAATGGAATAGCCGCTATAAAGTAAAAGAGGACGGGCAGCGTTAACCGGTGAAGAAATCCGTGAGGTGAAGTTGTGAATGGATGTGTACAAGCTAGTTTGATTTTATGGAGGATAAGTTTAGGGCGATCTAAGCAGGCACAGTATTCCCTTCTCCTCCATGGATGACAGCTGTCTAGTTTTATCCACATAGAAACGTTTTACAAAGTTCAGATTAATGTGTAATTATCTATATATAAGATTATCTGTGTCAACCCCTAATGAGCCTTGTTTACCTCATGGAGGTAGAACACGTAAAATACATTTCTTAAGATGATGTGTGTCTGTGCGTTACTGTCGGAATTTTATGCCTTTGCGACTTGGTTTAGGCAATGACCCTGTAGGCTATTTGCCATCTCACCAGCAATGAACCAAAGTTTCATTCTTCTTATACCCCTAAATGACCATAGCTGTAGCTGTAAGAACATAATGTGCAAAATAGACAATGAAATGCTGTTAATGGGTTTTAGTAAGAATTTTTTCTCCCTGAAGAGAAATTCCATGGCAACCCACACAATTCACAACAAAGAAAAATACAGAATGAGAGATACATCAAGGCTGCTTACAACTGAGGATGTCTCTCCCCCCGCAATTTAACTTATTCATGACTATGTAACCACTTGTTATGAAAAATACGATTTTTCCTGTGAATGGAAGATGGAACTTCAAAATAAGAGTTACCTTGCTGTGTTTACTCACAGCTCGTTCGCCTATACTCTGAGAGGCATAACTTGCCTAGCCTTCCATGGGTCTGACTCATCGGGCTATGGAGAGATGAACCTTGAGTCTCCACTGACATTTTCACTTTGAGAAGTTTCATTCATTTTCAGTTTTCTCGTGGGCTGTGTTTACTCTTTTAGAATTGGATCTGTTTATGTTGTCGACTCGACAAGGCTACTATTATATATATATGTATAAGGCGACCATTGCGTCTGATGCAAGGTGTCACAAACTTGTTACCATAATGTACAATGTAGATGCGCACTCCATTTTTGGCATTTGATATCACAGTCCTTTGCAATGTGTTTATCGCAGAAATTCATACCGCAGTGACAATAAAAATACAATATATTGTGCAGCCCTACCAGAAAGGGTGTCTATTTAGTAAAATGACTGCTTCCAACCATGAGTGAGCAGGTTTTCCTTCCAACCAATCACTACGATTGGTTGGAAGGAAAACCTGCTCACTCATGGCCCTGATGCCACATGGTTGAGTTTATGCAATTCCCTCTCAACTCCTTTTTCTTAACTTTCAGGTACCTATAGAGCAAACAAGAGATGGTATAGCATCGGGCATTGCAACTGCTGACCAACCTGGAGAATGTGCACAACAGTGAGTACCAGCAGACTGACGGATTGACTGAATGGATAATTACTGTAAATGATGTCTCCTTTTTCTCAAGAGGACGCAAAGCAGGGAATGTCACCATCTGCACTTTGACATAAAAACATAACCATGGAGGGGATTGTTCATCTGGAGACAGCATAGGGAAACCTTTAAAAAACTGGAGTTTATTCTTTCTTGCTTTGATCTTTAGCTTTCTTATTAATGGATCTGACTCATCCTTTTTAATGACAAGCTGGTTTTTGCGTATTTTGATTAACTTAATGGATTAAAATGGGCATGGTATGACTAAAAATAGACTGTTCCTGTGGTGTGGAGGTGACAGAGCGAAGCAGATTGAGACAAACCCACCCAGGAGAAGATGCACGTTGGGCTACACTATATTTGGTTTGATTATGTAGACTACATCTTGAGCCTTATTCCAGTAAGGCTTCTGTCCGTTTCAAGACAGAAATTTGAATAATTTAAGACATAAGTAAAATCGGAGTGCCTTTAATCTAGAGTCAAACAAAATGTATTGACATTAAAGCAGAGGTGGGGACTCGAGTCACATGTCTTGGACTCGAGTCAGACTCGAGTCACGGTTTTAATTGCTTGAGACTTGACTTGATGCATGAAGAGAAGACTTGAGACTTGACTTGGGTTCTGCTGACTTGGGACTTGACTTTGACTTCTGCTTTGATGACTTGAAAAGATTTCTAAAGTCTTGACAAAAGATCTTGGTCTGGATCTACTAAACGTTTGCGCCAGTGCAAATCGCATTGCGGGTGCTAAAACCTTGTTCTCTGCACAGCACATTTTGCGCCTGAAATCATGAGTTGATCTGGGTGCGCCTTTTTTTGCGGTTTGATATAATTGCATATGCATTTGTGGGTGCTCCAAGGATGAAGCGCAAAATTAAGGGAGGGTTTTATGGAAATTGGCAGAGGACGTGATTTATCAAGAGGTGGTTGCCGTTAACACCTGTTGATTGCGCTCGGAATTTAAGACCTAGGAAAAGCATGTCTTATCATTTTGCACACAGAATGGCTCCAACGAGACTGGCTCTGGAACCGGCTCTAAGATCAAGGTGACACAGTCATCTACACAGCATAGCATGCAGACATTAGATTGCATCCCTATTATAATTCCAATCAGGTTTAAACAGGTATGCTGATTTAAAAATACACCATTTATGCGTCATTGGCAGAGTAGCAGAATGCGCACTCAATATGCATACTATTACCTAAATATACAAAAAGGAAAACGCATGCTCGCACACTCTTCTCTGGATTTGCTGACACTTATTATAAGCCAATATCTGAGCGGCATAGCCTTGATGTAAACAATGCAGCTAAAGCATGTGTGCGTAATAACCTCTCCATGGAGAGGTGTGTGTGCGGCTTCATACATTCACCAGGTCTCCATCCCTCTCACACTGGCACCTGTGTCTCAGTCAGGCTTTCCTGCTGGTCCTCCAAGGGAGTTAAGGCTCCTCTTTGGCTTTATTTATGGTAAGCATTTTGGCTCACCTCCTCATATCATACCAGCGCTTTTACCTCCGGTAAATCGCGCTTGTGGCTAACCAACTGCATTCACTTTATTTGTTATATCGTTCCAGAGTGACTTTTTACGCACAGGTAAAACATCTCTCCTTTGCAGCTCTTTGTGGTTTTCTCTGCCACCAACACTTCCAGCTCCACTGGAGAGAAATTTGTGCTTCTTTTGTCCATCATTACGTTGCCGCAAATAGGCTATTGTGCGCATTGTTTGGCCCTTATATTTGTGCAGTCGCAATTATAATTAATTATCTGCGCCTCCGCTCATTTGCGTGCGCTACTTTAGTAATACCATGCGCTGGCAGTACAAATTTCACCCGCAATTGCTTTTGTGCTGCGCCTGGAATTACGACATGTTAGTAGATCCGGGCCCTTGTGTTTGTGTAAATGACTTAGATTGAAAGTGATGAGATTTGTTCCAGCAGACGACTGAATTTAAATTCTGTTTTCTCAATTTGTATGAAATGATTGAATATATTGAAGTTGAAACTGATTATAGAAATCAAACTCATGATGCTCTTACCAAGTTTTTATCCTATTAAAACCATATTGCATTGATAAGTCCTAGATATTTAGTTTTCTTTAAGATATTAAATTGATACTGGACTCTCGATTTGTTCTGACTTGCTGTTCTACATTTAGACTTGAGACGTGACTTGAGACTTGACATAAATGACTTGGACTTGACTTGGTAATCTACATGTAGACTTGAGACTTGACTTGAGACTTGTGCCTCAAGACTTGAGACTGACTTGGGACTCGAGCAAACTTGACTTGGTCACACCTCTGCGTTAAAGTGATTCATGGGGTGTGACAGACAGATACTGTGTTGATATTTTTGTATTCATTTTCTCAAAGTTGTGTACATTTCATATTTTGTGTACATTTCATATTTCAACTATACCTTTCATAATAGTCATAATTGTTAAATTAAATTGTATTTTTCTGCAAATTAGTGACCCCTTAGTGACCCCGAGCGGTTTGGATCCTACTTTAATATCCACTGAATCAGTTTTCTGTTTGTCAGTATACAATCTTTGTATAAGCTGTCATCAGTGTACAATCCACGGCCATGACAGGTTTTCTTTTAGTGGGCCATTTACAACTTATGGCTAGTACTGAATGAAATATAGCTCAACAATCTTAAGATGAAAATCTTGCAAGCTGCCATGTAATATGTGCAGTGTGATGCCTTCTAGTGGAATTATGCTTTCATGTAACTTCTACATGTGAGTTACTTGTACAATGTGCATCTGTACTACTAACTTAAATTTAATGTAAATGAGATACTGTATGAACAAAGGTGTTTGCTGCTCTGGATGTTAACTTGTAGAAACAGATTAAAAACGTTTCTAACTCTTCTGATGTATTGTGATCCACTGCAGATAGAACCAAAAAGTTATGATGCCATGAAAAAGTATTCATCCCCTTCATTTTTCACCTTGATTTTAGTCTAAACTTTTTCTAAGTTCTAGTAGTTGTTAGTGGGAGTCTGATAGAAAAAAAAAAGACATCTAAACTTCATTACAATACAACATTTTTTATTAACAATAGTTTGGTTATTGATCAGGCCTGATTTGGACCAGCCATGACCAATAAAAATCTGACAAACTTTGCTTACGATGTGACTGAAGTCATGACCACACAGGCGTACAGAATAGGGAGGTCAAACATGATTCTGCGGTCTCAGAAAAAAACCAATAATAAAATCAACGGTGCAGACAATCTTTTAACCGTTTCCACTTTTGAATTGAGTGGCTACCAATCACGTTCCACATCACTGTAAAGATCCTCCTCTTCCACCTTCAAGTCCCTCCACTGCCAAGCACCTAATTACCTTTGAACCTCCTCTACTGTTACACTCCATCCCTCAGCCTGCCCTCCACCTACACCAGCAGGCTAAGGTCTATGGGTGATAAGGCCTTTGGTGTCTCTTCCCCTAGTGTGTTGAATCCCCCACCCTGCTGTTCTTTTTGTCTTTTATTATTATTGAACTACTACTGCTACTACTACTAAAGCTAATATAGCTACAACTACTGCTACTGCAGCTGGTATTACAACTACTACCATTGCTACTACTAGTCTCAGTACTACTGGTAGTCCAAATGCTACTATTGTGATCGACTGCTAACACCACCACTACTTAACCAGGACCCCCTAAAAGGACATTTCTATCTCCATGGGACTCACCTGATGAATGGCATAAAATGTGTATCCCTTATTGTTTTTACTCCCTGAAATACATATTGTGACGCTTTGGCTAGACAACTGGGGTGCCAGTCAGGTCTTTCTCCTGACAAAATTGTTTAATTGTCATTTGAAGTCTATTGTCAAGTCAAACCACACAAAGGATGCATTCATCTCTGTCATTGTTGTGGGGAAGATTTCATATACCTTAAACCACAGCAATGCACGAGGTAACAAGTAAAAATAAACATACAACACACTCAAGTTCAAATGGGAAATCCAATATATTATAAGGCATGCATAAGGGTGTGGGTGTGTGCGTGCGTGTGCGTTGGTGTAGTAACACTCAGTCCAAACAACAAAAAGAAACAAGTTCAATCCAAAACTCAGTTCAATCCAAAAAAACTCAGTGTCCGTTCCAGGTTTTCCAATTATCTTAGTTCATAAGAGAGAGGAAACAAAAAAAGAAAGAAAAAAATGATAATGATCCTCTTCAATAATTAAGTTCAGTTTCAATAATTAGTTGTACAACAATCCCCCAAGCGCTTTAAATGAATAGTTCACAAAAAAACCCCACAAAGTTCAGTACTCACGGTACCAGAGTCAGTCAACCTGTTAGTCAGTCAGTCAGAATCCATGCTCCAGGTTCTCCAAACTAGCCAACTTTTTCCCATCCACAGTAGAGATCGGTAGAGATCGGTAGAGATCGGTAGAGATCAGCTCCCGGCCACAGGATTAATTTACCCCGGAGTCTCTGCTCAAGAATGCTGAAAAAGGGATTAACGACCTCGATCGGACTACATTCGAAACTACCGCACTGCAACGAGAGGTCGTCGGAACAGTTTCCTCGGACTGCCATCTTGGATATCACCATATTGAAACGGGGCTGGGCTAACGAGCCACGGGAACCGGTGAATGTGAGGAATTAACTGAATGGGTGTGTAGGATGAATATGGCGTGTATGATGCTTGATACTTGGTGCGACTATGGGGTCGTCACAACCCTGGGAAATGGGCCCATGAGGTCCACTTCAAGCATTTCCATGGATGTTGGACAACAGTCTGCTGCAGTTTCTCAGGAAGATGTCGATTCACTTGAGAGCATTGGACATGGTGCTTAACATCCAAGCTCATCTCAAGAGCTTGCAACCTTTTATAGGTCTTGTATCTCCCCAGATGACCAGATAGAGGGTTTTCATGGAAGACTTCCAGAAGCTGCTGACGAAGGGATGATGGAGTATACACTTGGTATAAAGTCTTATGAGATAACTGGACCACTCGATAGACTTTGTCTTCCAATACAGTGAATTTGGTGGTAGGATTTTGAACCACTTCTCCTGTCTCCATAATTTTCTCATACACGATATGGATATCAGAGTCCCCCTGCTGAGCCTTCCAGATGATCTCATCTGAGATCTGTAAGTCATCTGACATCTCCCTCTTGGAGTGCAGCATTGTGGTACACGTGGCAGGCTGTTGCTTGATGTCATCAACAGGAGCCCTTGACAAAGCGTCAGGTACGGTATTATATTTTCCCTTCCGGTATTCCACCGTAAAGGAGAACTCCTGTAGCCGTAGGGCCCACTGAATGAGCTGAGAGCTGAGCTTCTGAGTTAAAGACCCACATAAGCGAGGAATGATCAGTCACTACTTTGAAATTCCTTCCCTCTAGGTCAGGGTTCCCCAATTAGTTTTCCCCAAGGGCCAAATTATGTCAAGCATGCCAAGCCAAGGGCCAAAACGTCCGGGTTTTTTTTTCCATTGCGCCAATAAAAGTTGTTTTATGTGCAGATGTTGTTGTTGCTGCTATTACCATTATTATTATTATTATTATTAGTAGTAGTAGTAGTAGTAGTAGTAGTAGTAGTAGTAGTAGTAGTGGTGGTGGTGGTAGTGGTGGTGGTGGTAGTAGTAATAATTTAGGCCTGGGTAGATTGGGTCACACAAGAAAATGAAGACTTGTATTTTGAGTTATGATGTTTTAGGATTGAGTTATGACATGGGATTAGTTTGGTAAAATGCCATCTAATCAAACTATCAAACATGGGTCTGAAAGTGTGAATCATGACCTGAAATGACTCTTATCTTTAAATCTGGCAAAAACATATGAAGCTAAATAAATGTTATGATGACAGTTGACCATATGCGGCACTGTGGGTGGGCCTAGGTGGGCCCACCCACCCACTTGGAATCCAATCACGAGACTTAACACGTAAAATTTCGTCATGTAAACACTCATTCCGATCACTTTCTTTGGTTGGACTATCTCGCCTCTTTCTGCACATGCTCGCGCATTTGACGTAAGTAACGTCAATTACGTTCTCTGTTTTTCCGGGAGAATTTGAATGGATGTGCTTGTTATTTACCCTGGGGCATTCGGGCTTGATGTTGGCGGCGCAGCCCATTTTTATATCAAGTGCTGACTCCGCCTAACCGGGCCAGTTTCGGTGTACGGCGGTGAAAATTACAAATGGACCCAGTCAGTGCGGGGGCAAAACAAAACGTCTTTTTCTGACACTAATGGAGTCGTATGTTGTGATAAAACTGTTGCTTTATCAGAAAGAACAGCAGTAAATCAACATGTTATGACAGGTGCGTTCATGTAAGTGCCAATGGGTCGGCGCGGGCCCGACATTTGGCTCTTGTGGGCCGGACCTGGCCCGCGGGCCGCCTATTGGGGATCACTGCTCTAGGTAATATCTCCACCTTTCCAGAGACCAAACAACAGCAAGGCACTCCTGTTCTGTAGTGGAGTAATTCCACTCTGCATGATTCAAACTCCGGCTGGCAAAGGCAAGGACCTGTTCTGTGCCCAGCCCAGTCTCCTGAGCCAACACTGCACCTAGCCCCACATCACTGGCATCAATGTATACGACGAAGGGCAGGTTGAAGTTAGGATGGCCAAGAATGGGTGGAGACACTAGATGTTCCTTCAGAGCCTCAAATGCGGCTTGACATTGAGTCCAATAAAATTTGGCTCCCTTGCGCTTCAGGGCATTCAACGGCCAGCTGGGAGAAGTTAGGCACGAAGCAATGATACCACCCTGCCATCCCAAGGAACCGTTGCAGCTCCTTGATGTTTTTGGGGTTGGGGAATTCTTTTGCTGCTTTCGTCTTCTCAGCATCAACTTCCACTCCTGCCGAAGAAACCATGTGGCCCAGAAACTTTAAAGAAGTCCTGAAGAACTGGCTCTTTTTCATGCTGATGGTTAACTTTGCATGTCCCAGCTTGTCAAGGACAGCCTGCAGGTCATAATAGTGCTGCTCCAAGTTGGGAGAGTAGATGATGATGTCATCCAAATACACCAGACAGATTTTCCATCGCAGCTCACCCAAGACAAGCTCCATCAGTCGCTGGAATGTAGCTGGTGCATTTTGTCTCTTGTCTGTCTTCATGCATCTTAACTTGCCAGTACCCGCTGTTAAGGTCCAGTGTCGAGAATACGGCAGATCCAGCCAGTCTCCAGGATCTCTTGGATGTTCAGTATCGGGTATGCATCGGTTTGTGTAGCTGCATTCATCTTCCTGAAGTCTACACAAAACCTTGGCTTTGGATCTTGCTTCTTTGGCACCAGAACCACTGTAGCTGCATAGGGAGAGCTAAAAGGTTCAATGATGTCTTTAGCTAATATCTCCTCGACGTGCTCTTTGATGATCTGAAGCTTGGTTGGTGATACTCGGTAAGGCTTCTGCTTGATGGGTACGTCGTGAGTGAGGTAGATTTTGTGTGAGGACATTAGTACATCCCAGTGTTGACGTGCATATATCAGAGTTGTCCCGCAGCTCACTCAAAAGTTGTTCTTTCCCACAGCTATCCAGGTGAGCATTCTCGGCAGCCATGTCCAGAAGATTGGGGCATAGTGGCAGTGAAACCAGGTCTCCAGGCGCTACTGCAGAGAAGAAAGCAAGTTGTGGCTGCAGGCCAGCCCCAGAGCGAGTCTTAAGGCTCACTTAAGAAGTGGAATTACTGTTTTGAATTACAGTTACTGTACTAGGCTGGGTTGTACTTTGTTTGTGGGTTGGCTGAGAGGAGTCAGTGGGAAAGGAAGAGGCAGCAGATTTCTGAGTTTGCTCATCACATTTTTCCTCTGTTCATAATGCAGCTGATTCTCCCGGTCCTTCTCCAGTTGCTTGCCAAGGCGAACAAGCACATCCACCGAGGTAACCCCACTACTCCTCAACTGGCTGGCTAGCTGGGGGTTAATATTTTTGAGGTCAGTTTGATGATTTCGTCCTCCGTAATATCTGGTTTCCAGCGCATGCTGTCACAACCTGGCTCGTAAGGCCATGACAAAAGCGGGAGACACACCGTTTTCAAAGGTTAAACAAAGTCATTTATTTTAACAAACTGAAACCAATTAAACTCACACAAAAACATATGGAGTGTGGAGGCGTCAGTAGTGTAGGGTGTGCATGAGTGCAGGTAGTGTGTGAGTGTTGAGAGGTGCATATAAACAAAGTAAAAGAAAGAACTAAAGAGAAAACTAAAACAGCCACAGCCAACCGGGAGCCTGCAAGGAAAAAGAGAGACAGAGAGAGAGAGAGAGAGACGTCAACCCAGATATAGCCTAGAGACACCGGGCCCAGGTGTTCCCAGTTGACGCTGACGATCCCCTGCCCCTCCCACCAGGTATCTGAAACACAAATAGTCAAGACAGATGGCAGGAAAGGGCAGGGGTCGTCACAATGCACAGAGACCGATACATGTAGGCAAAGTCACGGATGCCTTCACCCTCTCCCTGGACACGAGTGCGGACCCTTTCTGCTAGCTCATCCTGGTAATCTTCTGCCAGAAAAGCAGCCCGGAACTGTTTTTGAAACTCCTGCCAGGTGTGGATGTTAAGGCGTGCCACATCCCACCAATCCCGCGCAGTTCCATGAAGGACATTGCAAGTGTGGCTATGAATTCCTCATCAGACGGGGGTTAAGGGCCAGAAAGCCCTTACATTTTTCCAGGTACACAAGGGGATCTTGTGTATCTTCTAGTCTCCCAAAGGTTGGAAAATGGACTTTAATTGGGGTCCTCCCAATAAATCGGCCTCTCGTGTCTCCATGTATTGTTGATCCACCAGGAGAGCACAAGTTATCATCTATTCCAGGATGCATGGTAGATTGTAACCTTGGACGGTATGGGACCACTGGCTGACTTGGCTCCAATAGGTCATCAGCGAGGGTTTGCACTGCAGTATGACCAAACGATAGTTTCGAGAGGCAGAGTCACTCTCCTTGCTGTCATTTCCTCTGGCACTGTGTTAAGGTGTTCCTTGTAATAGGTGAGCTCAGCCTGCAAGTGGTTTATGTTATCAGACATGGGTGTGAGAACAGAGTGAAGATCCTTTAGGATTTAAGTGTGATGGTGGGTTAGATGCCAGTTTAATGATGCATTGACTTGAGATCTGAGATATTCAAATTGTTTATCTATTGTCTTCGCCCGTCGCTTACACCTAACAGCACCGCCATTCTCATTCACACCCTGATTACATCCCGTATTGACTATTGTAATTCTATCCTCTTTGGTCTTCCTCTCAAGTGTCTTCATAAACCTCAATTGGTCCAGAATTCAGCTGCCCGTATCATTACCAGAACTCCTTCCGTAGATCATATCACTCCTGTTCTTCAGCAACTTCATTGGCTCCCTGTTAAATACCATATTGATTTCAAGATTCTGCTTGTCACCTTTAAGGCCCTTCATAACCTAGCACCTTCGTATCTTTCCGAACTCCTTCATATCTACACACCCTCTCGTACTCTCAGATCCTCTTCTGCCATCCAACTCACTACACCATCTGCCCGCTTGACTACCATGGGGTCTAGAGCCTTCAGTCGTTCTGCCCCCCACCTCTGGAACTCTCTCCCACAAGACATTCGCAATATTGACTCTCTCCCCACCGTCAAATCTCGTCTCAAAATGCACCTTTTCAAACTGGCATATTCAGTCTGATCCTGACTTTAATGGTTACACCCACATTGAGTTTTGCACTGATGATGATTTTATACCTATTTACTGTATTAACTTTTATTGTATATCATTGCTTTGTTTGATTTTATGATGTCTTGATACATTGTTGCATGTTTTTAACTGTGTCTTGTAAGGTGTCCTTGAGTGCTTTGAAAGGCGCCCATAAATAAAATGCATTATTATTATTATTATTATTATTATTATTATCTATGTCAGGCATCACTAACTGGCGGACTCCGGGCCGGATCCGGACCCAGTGACGGTTCTGTGCGGACCGCGACCCATTTCTGATCATACGGTAATCAGCGTGTGTTGAATAGCCACACTGATCCATCGGTAAACGGACAGAATTGACGGATTGACGGCAGGAATACAGAAGCCTAGCTTCGCTCATAACGGTGCTACTTCATAGAAACAAGTTGAATTCACTTGAACACATTGGGCCTCATTCACAAAACTTTTCTTAAATTGTTCTTACTTTTGTTCTTAAGAAACATGCCTACGCAAAACCAACGTGGGATTCATGAAGCATGCGCAGTCTCGATTTTTGCGTATTCCAGGTGTATCTGATGATGAATGCCACTTATTCCTTAATTGGATGCGCGTGCCTGTTGATGCTGATTAGCATAGGTAGACGCCCTGGCAAATCCATAAAAGGCCTGCTGTCTGAAGGGTCGTGCGCAAATGGAAAGCATTACTGGAGTGGTGGAGAATGGCAAACAGACCCAAGAAGAAAAATTCAAACTGAAATAGAAGTGTTGTTGTCGGGAGTGAACTTTTTAAAAGTGTAAGCGGTGGAGTGACAGCAACTGAGAAAAAAAAAAACATGGCAAGAAATTACTGATGCTGTCAATGCTGCAACATCAGAAACACACACCTTGAATTAAATGAAAAAAAAACGGTTTGACTTAAGTTAGGTTAGGGTTAGTCTAATTCCAAATAGATGCAGTTTATTAGCTACAGGCAGACAGCAGGGCGCTGTCAAAAGGATTGGGGGAATAATATGGAGACTGTGCTGTCAGGTGTTCAGTCATCAGCGGAGTTGGACACTGGTTTAATTCAAGCAGCATCTCCATCTGATGGTAAGCTCAGACTTTAGACTGTATAATAATACTGTTGGTTTGACTGTAGCTATTGACAGGAGCTTTCTTCCTGCAGTGTCCAAGCACATCCAACAGCCTTCCAGCTCAGTATGCTGCGCTCGCTCTGTGCGCATATGATAATTATATGATCGCTGCTGAGGGGTCTGAAGGTTTATCAGTTGTGGCTTTAGCAACGTGGTCAAGGCAGAACCACTATCACCTAGAGAAAAACTGTTTGTCTTGAGACTGGTTAATTTAACTTCCATTCAGTCCAATATGCGCCGTGCATCTCCAGCAGCACCTGCTCAAGACGCACGACCACTCTACTGTTCTGCAGCACCAACGAGTCATGGCTCCCTCCTGGACAGGGGAAACCACATGTAGGAGGTTTAGGTTGGCGTCACAAATTAATTGAATGTTTATGGTGTGTTATTGTTTGCAATTTAAATAGGGAAATGCGTTTGGAGACGGTGCTTTGATGCACAGTCTATTTTTCTTGTGGTAAGATAAGATAGAACTTTATTGATCAATAAATAATATAATAATGTGTATGATTATATATATACGATAATAATTAATCACTTTAATCACTTATGTTTACAATTTAATAGAATTGCCTATGAATTTGTTCATATCGGCCTATAGCTTTGTTAATATGGTTATTATCACCAGACTTACAAATGGAAACACATTTTGTTGTTAATATGAGGTCTGGAACTGCTTTAATAGATTTCACTTAAAGAATAAGGCATTCTAAGTAGAAACCACTTCATGCGTAATGCCCCCACGCATGTTTCCAAACACATGTAGATTTTGATCGTACCAAAGAACAAATTCGGGTAAGAAAAAAAAAAGATGAATGCCGAAATGTTCGTGGAAACGTTTGTAAGTACACTTTAAGATCAAATCTGATCGTACGCACGTTTTGTGAATGAGGCCCATTGTACTCACATTGGGTTGAAAATAGGAAAGAACGTCTAGTTTCTTCTTTCTCGACATTTTCACAACACAACCTGTCAGCTCCGCGGCTCAGACTAAACTGTCTGTGCTTGTCATTTGATTGTGCGTTTGTTAAACGTGGCCCGGCATCCCAGTTGAGTGGAGTTTTCTGTTTTTAAGCACTGTGATTGGCCCGAAGGGGAAAAAGGGACATGAAAGTTCTGTTTGCACTATTTCAAAAAGAGGCACTATCACAATCATTGTGATACTTTTAATTATGTTTAAGCTACTGATTTGTTTTCCACACATGTTCAATGTGTGTGCATGGGAAAAGTTCTTGACATTGATCAATAAATGTTGAAATGATATTGAAATGTACATGGTTAATTTTATTTGATAAAAACTCATACAACAACTATATATAGGCCTCCGAATCATAGCACAAGTTAGACATTATGATACTTTGGACCTTTGATGGGAAGACATTTTAGTGACTGGACCTCCTTGAATTTTAGTTGAATATCCCTGATCTATAGCCTGGTAAGACCATCCTGATCACCTGACCTCACATTCTGTTTCGCTCCACGGATCAGTCTGGATTTCTAGCCGCCCACATCGATTTCAGTGGGCGGGAGTACTTGCCTTGACAGACAAACTCCTTCAGCCAATCAGCGAATCCAAATTCAAATCCACTCGGAAGAACGGCGAAAACGTCTTTTCCGCTGAGAAACTCCGCTAGTGCTCTTGTTTTTGTTTAAATGTTGTTGTTGAGTCTATTTCTGCAATAACTGCACTTATGGCTGTGTTTACTCTACTAACGTTAACGTTACCGCTCGTTGCTTCGGGAGACGCCATTACTGTTTTGCCAGCGGCGGCCTGTATTTCACGTCATCAACGACAACACAGTCCCTGATTGGCCCGGTTACGTCATCAACTACGACGCAGTCCCTGATTGGCCCGGTTACATTGTAATTTCAGGAAATCGATGTGGGCAGCTAGAAGTCCAGACTGATCCATGGAGCAAAACAGAATGTGAGGTCACGTGATCAGGATGGTCTTACCAGGCTACCTGATCTATGTATTTGATGAATCCTTTTTGTTGTTCTTGCCACTGTTGTTACTGCTGTTGTTATTTGTTCCATTTGATTTGTGATTGTTCTATTTATTTGCACCATATTGCTCTTTATCTCCTCCTGGTGGTGTTGTCGGTCATCAGAAATCATCTGAAGCTGTTGTTGCATTCCAGATCCTGGACCAGGGCCCAAAGATTCAACTTCCTTCATGGGAGAATTCAGAGGCTGAGTGTCATCACTTGCTCTGGTGCCCCCTTGTGGCACAGCAACTTGGGGAGTTGGAGGGGAGGCAAGCTCAGAGCTCATACACAAGTCCATGTCCAGTAGTACAAGGTACCTCCTCAGATGGGTAAGCGGTTAGGGCAGGTGCCTCCTGTGATCCACTCTCCATCATTTGACTCAACAGCAAAGAATCCAAGTGGGCAGCCATTTTGTTTTGCTTAGTCATTCACTATTTCCAGCTTTTTTCCCCAATATCCGTTTCTTCTTTTCTTAATGCAAGGTTGAGGTGTTTTTTTTTCTTTTAAGAGTGCACACTAATAGATTTTGCCTTGTAGTTTTGCAATTTTTATCCCACACAATGTTGTTTAGCTTAGTCAGGTCCCATCTGGGGTGCCATTTTTTATGTGACCGTTTGGCTAGACAACTGGGGTGCCAGTCAGGTCTTTCTCCTGACAAAATTGTTAAAGTCATTTGAAGTCTATTGTCAAGTCAAACCACACAAAGGATACATTCATCTCTGTACTATGTACCCCACAACAATGCATGAGGCAACAAGTAAAAATAAACGCACAACACACTCAAATTCTAATGGGAAATCCAATATATTGTAAGGCATGCATGAGGGTGCGTGCGTGTGCGTTGGTGTAGTAACACTCAGTCCAAACAACAAAGTCAGTCAGTCAGTCAACCTGTTAGTCAGTCAGAATCCATGCTCCAGGTTTTCCAAACTGGCCAACTTTTTCCCATCATCGGTAGAGATCGTAGAGATCAGCTCCCGGCCACAGGATTAATTTACTCTGGAGTCTCTGCTCAAGAATGCCGAAAAAGGGATTAACGACCTCGATCGGACTACATTCGAAACTACTGCACCGCAACGTGAGCTCGTCGGAACAAATTCCTCGGTCTGATGCCGGTCTCCGCCATCTGGGATAGGCATCACATCACCATATTGAAACGGGGCTGGGCTAACGAGCCGCTGGAACCGGTGAACGTGAGGAATTAACAGAATGGGTGTGTAGGATGAATGGGGCGTGTATGATTCTTGGTACTTGGTGCGACTATAGGGTCGTCACAATATGAAACAGCTGTGGGGGGCGGGGGGGGATAGTTGGAAACCTGTGTAGGTACATTTGATATACTAAATGTTATGTATTAAAAATACTATAACTACTATTCACTGTATAAACTGACTTTCTCCCCAAAGAGCTGCAGGTATATCCCATAAACAGCCTGCACATAGGGGTTGAGGGCAACAGGTTCAAAACCTGGGTGAATGTTTATACAGGCTGCACCCCCAATCTGCTCACACCTATGCATCACCTGCATGTAATGAAAAGTAGCCTATTATTTTTGTGGTGATGTCATGCGTGGATAAATGTATTATAACCAGTACAGGTGGGTAAATTGCTTAGGTGCATACTACTAGAATGTTTGAGCAAATGCAAATATGAACTGTGATAATACTTGGTTGACCTGTTTTTTGGACATTGACCTACTGTATTCAATACACATTAGCTAATGATGCAATGCAATCTCTATGTATTCATAGACTTGGCAGTACTGTCAAGTCACAATATCAAATATTGATATAGCTTTTTTAGGGCTCTTGGTGTGCTGTTACCTTTGCCACCTCCTTGCAACAGACATTCTCTCTAGGAGAGAGCTTGCAGTGACCACAAGAGCACCTGTTGCAAATATTTAAAAAAATCAAAGTGGCGTGCCATGATATATGCCTATGGTAAAGTGCAAAAATGGGGCTATTTGTAGTACTGACTGTATAAGGTCAAATCTCACGAAGCAAGAAAAAAATGTCAATTTGTTCTGTTAGACCAGTAAGTAGCCACAACATTCAAATCCTGCATCTACCATTCAGAGACGTCCCCCATCCTCCATGGCCTCAGCACCGGCTGCCTCGGCCCCGGCTGTCTCGGCACCAGCTGCCTGTGCCAACGGCTGGAATTGGTACAGCTCTGGACCGCCATGGTCTTGGCCGACAGTAGGATACTCCGGAGGCGAGAAGTCCTCCACTTCATACATATGAGCCAGAATACACAGAAGAATTGAGCTGCGGATCCGGGCAGCGGTATCTGGCCAAGAAGCAGCTACAACACGGGGGAAGAGGCAAGCATGGAGACAGCAGGGACAACAGTGACTGGATGACCGTAGTAGATAAAAAAGTAATCCCATATCTTTTGTTTGTTCCTTTGTTCTTTGTTCACCCACCAGTCCCCACTGTTGTAGAAAACAATGAATAGTTGCAATGTTATGATTGTTCGCTCGTGATTCAATCCAGCTGGACACAAAGCTTGCTTACGTAACTTTGAGGTGGAGTTTTTCCTGAGAAGGCTTTAAATGTGTCATTTTGTATCCTTTGGCGCATTGTTTTGGTTGTGATATTGTCTGGGGAGTCAGGGTAGGATTAGAAAGTGATTCAGATAACTGTAGAGGAGTTGGTCAGCTACACTTGCTATTTTATTGATGTCTGGCTAACTTGCCAGTTCTGCTTTGTGGCAAACATCCATTTAGTTATCCTGTCTTTATACACTGAACAAAAATATAAACGCTTTTGTTTTTGCTCCCATTTTTCATGAGTTGAAATAAAAGATCTAAGACATTTTCTATGCACACAAAAGGCTTATTTCTCTGAAATTTTGTTCACAAATTTGTTTAAATCTGTGTTAGTGAGCACTCCTCCTTTGCCAAGATAATCCATCCACCTGACAGGTGTGGCATATCAAGATGCTGATTAAACAGCATGATTATTGCACAGGTGTGCCTTGGGCTGGTCACAATAAAAGGGGGGAGGGAGGGCAGCGCCAGACCTGGAGCTCCAGGTAGCCCCACGGATTGATCAGCTTGAAGAGGTTGCAAAGATGTTTGTGACAGTGTCTTTTTTTGCACTACCACTAGGAATCGCCAAAATCAACAATTTTCAAATTCTACACATAGCCCCTATGTGTAGAATTTGAAAATTGTTGATTTTGGCGATATTAGTTGCTTATTAGTTGGGCTTGCTGAAGCCCAACTAATAAGCAAGCCCAACTAGTAAGTATGACGGATAACAATAGTTGAGCTTGCTGAAGCAAGCCCAACTAATTAACTTGACAGAAGTCACGGGCCAACACAAAAGCCGGTGTTAGACTGCATGTGCATCTTCACATGTCAGTTTTTGTGTGTGTCTTTCTACCTTCTGTAATGTTTTTTCTATCTGTCTGTCTTATCAAATTGTGCTTGGACCCCGCAATCGCCGCTTGTGGCTATATTTTGTATCTACAACTACTACTATATATGTATGTGTGTGTGTGTGTATGCATGTATGTATGTATGTATGTATGTATGTATGTATGTATGTATGTAGAGATATATATATATATATATATATATATATATATATATATATATATATATATATATATATATATACATTCAATTCAATGTGCTTTATTAGCATGAAAGTTCACAGACAATATTTCCAAAGCATCAAGATGAATATCAGTCTAGGTGTGTGTGTGAGAGAGTCAGCGCCTGGACAGAGGAAGATCTGGGTTTCTGCGTGTTCAGCTCCTGTACCCACAGCCTGCACCGCAGAGTGAGGATCAGTAAACTATGTGAAGGAATTAATGTTTGCTGGTAACAAGGGTTACACACATTTTATATACAGTACACAATAACATTCAAAGAGAAAATATGTGGGGTTTCAAGATATTGAGAAATTAAGATTATGTTAATAAAAAAAAAAGAAAAATTAAATAAATAAATGAATAAAAAAATAAAATAAAAAAAGTGTATTGGTCACTCACTGTTCCTCAGGTTGTGGCAAGTTTCTACAAACTGTGCCGCTAGGTCTGCTGTGTTTCCCTCTTCTAGTAGAAGTCGTAGCTTTGATTGATCATCAAGCTCTCTGAAGTGGGAGACTTGGGAGTTGAACTTGTTAAAGTAGATTTCTCTGGCTGAGTTAAATTTTTCAGATTTTAGGAGGAAGTGCATCTCCGTCTCGACCTCACCTGTCCAACAGTGACCACATGTTCTGTTGTCTTTTGGTTGCCATGATTTCTTATGTCTTCCTGTTACGATTGCTGTGTCTTCAACTACAATCAAATTAATGTTATTGCTCTGTGAGAGCTTTTCTTCAATAAATTCATTGAAATGTACTTACAGTGTCCTCATCACTGGTAAATTCTTAAGCTCGTGCTAACTGAACGTTTTGAATGTAGCTAGAGCTGTTGGCTAACGTTAGCGACCGTTGCTGCAGTTGTCAACATCTTAGCAAGCTAACAAGCTATCTCACTGTCCTCTCAACTTTAACCTAATAAGCTATTTTTTGTTGGAACAACTAATCTATGCGATCAACACTCAGCCAAGGTAACTGGTGGTAACGTGTAATATATAGCTGAAATAGCTGACATAACGTTGTCTGTTAACCTTTTGTATTTATAATTTGGTAACGCTAGTTTGTTAGCCTTCAGTCCAATATCCACAGTTAGCGACAGTAATAGCAAGACAAGCAAGTAGTATTTGCTCAGAAATAAAATATCTAAGACTTTTTCTATGCACACAAAAGGCTTATTTCTCAAATTTTGTTCACAAATTTGTTTAAATCCATGTTAGTGAGCACTTCTCCTTTGCCAAGATAATCCATCCACCTGACAGGTGTGGCATATCAAGATGCTGATTAAACAGCATGATTATTGCACAGGTGTGCCTTGGGCTGGTCACAATAAAAGGCCACTCTAAAATGTGCAGTTTTATCTTGAAAAAAGACATTTATTAGGCACTGAACTTTGGATCTCACATGACTAGGGCTACAGATATGCATTTTTTGAAAACCAGTCAGTATCTGGTGTGACTACCATTTGCCTCATGCAGTGCGACACATCTCCTTCGCATAGAGTTGATCAGGTTGTTGATTGTGGCCAGTGGAATGTTGGTCCACTCCTCTTCAATGGCTGTGCAAAGTTGCTGGATATTGGCAGGAATTGGAACACGCTGTCGTACACGCAGATCCAGAGCATCCCAAACATGCTCAATGGGTGACATGTCTGGTGAGTATGCAGGCCATGCAAGAACTGGGATGTTTTCAGCATCCAGGAATTGTGTACAGATCCTTGCAACATGGGCCGTGCATTATCATGCTGCAACATGAGCTCTGGTGGACATTCCTGTAGTCAGCATGCCAATTGCATGCTCCCTCAAAACTTGCGACATCTGTGGCATTGTGTTGTGTGATAAAAACTGCACATTTTAGAGTGGCCTTTTATTGTGACCAGCCCAAGGCACACCTGTGCAATAATCATGCTGTTTAATCAGCATCTTAATATGCCACACCTGTCAGGTGGATGGATTATCTTGGCAAAGGAGAAGTGCTCACTAACACGGATTTAAACAAATTTGTGAACAAAATTTGAGAGAAATAAGCCTTTTGTGTGCATAGAAAAAGTCTTAGATCTTTTATGTCAACTCATGAAAAATGGGAGCAAAAACAAAAGTGTTGCGTTTATATTTTTGTTCAGTATAGTTAGGGACATGTATTATTAATATACTGTTAAGTGATAAACCACCTAGTTTTGACACTTTACAGTGGTAAAGCCAGGGTGTGGGAGCTGAACACGCAGCGACCCCGGCTCCTCATTTTTAAGTGTCCTTTTTTTTCCCATTTATGTGCTCCCTTAAGATGTTTGCCATAGTGAAATTCACTGAGGACGATAGAGTGGCTGTTGAAATAGTCCCAGATACTTGGCTGAGCATTGATAATAAGGTGGCATTTTGGCCCCCCTACAAAAATGGCCAAGACATTTCAAGGGCTGTTCAACAGGGCAAAACACCACAAGAAGACTGGGGTGAACATTTTGTAGAGGTTCTCAAAAAGTATGGTAAGTACAATATTATGGTCACCACACCACATACACAAAACATAACTGAGCAAAGCATACACAAAGTGTAACTGAAAAACAAATGTTTCAGTGTCATCAATTCTCAATTGTGATCTGAGCTTTATTTACATTTCAAATGAAATAACTTATTTTACTATTTACAGACACCTATGCAGATGCAAGAAAAAGGCTCCCCAAAGCTGAGAAAAGGGACAACCTCGACTCTGATGACAATGGGAAAAGATTGAGAATGTAAGTGTTGTCATGGGGCTAAACTGTGTACCCTGACCACATGTTCTTTCAGTCCAGTGTTCCCTCAGTCAATTTTTCTGCAATTTTAAGCCCTCTGTCTTCCTTCAGTCCAATGTTCTCTATGCAGCTTCATCACAGTGATTTTCAAACCTGACTGTGATTATAGGCGTGCCATCTGGCTTAGGGCAATACCCAGATGGCATCAAACAATCACAAAGTCTTCCATTAGTTTGTTGTGCCCATTGTTTTGTTATAGACTGTACTGCAGCCTAATACTGTAACAATCAACGTCCTTCCTTCCACAAAATACAATGTCATGGGGCTGTTAGACTCTTAGTTTTGTTGTCATATGTCTATAACATCTTTGCTCTTGTCCTCAGGCCATCTGCAAAAATCATAGATAGCCAACTGAGCCATCAGCCGTCTACATCAGGCATGAAGTGTGTGGCGCCAGCTTGTAAGATGGGGCCAAAAGCCAAAAGACGGCCCGCACCTGTTCGCCCCTTGATAGCTCCTCCACCCTTTATACCCTATTCTCCAAAGTTACCATCGCCACCACCACTACCTACTATTGATACACGTGGTAAATACCTTTTTCACACAGTTTTTATTAAGGGGATCTAGGGATCTAGGCAATTAGGAACGGCGACTAAATTGGAATCGGTTCTCTACACCCAGCCCTAGGGCCTACCCTGTCATGCCAAAAAAATAATGTTTACTCATTTGTCATTCTCATTACTCATTACATTTGTTCTGTCTTTCAAAGAGAGGGATCAGGTAATTGTCAGGGCTTTGGAAGAAATAAAGGCCCAGGTTCGACAGAACACCCTCTTGTTACAAGCCTTGATGAAGCGCCAGTCGACTGAAATGGCAGTTCCCAAACTCTCTGAGGAGTTCAAGTTCCCAATCCGTAACTATGAGGGCCTAAAGAGGGTGGAGGAGCTATTGAAGGACCCAGTGCAAGAGAACGCTCTGGTGAGTATTTTGATTGATTTTAGTGGATTATGGCAATCTTAAAACTAGGCTAATGTAACATTTGTTACATTTTACAAGTGGGAAGCGGATATTGTCCATATGTATGTTCTCCCAAAAGTTTGTCTTTTGTGTTCCTGCTCTCTTTACAGAAAGTACATCTGTCAAGCATCGGAGGGAAGGGGGTGAGAGACATCACTTGTCGCATGATGGGTCATGTGATGTCTAATACTGTTGCCGTGAATTTTAACTGGCTTGGAAGGGGGGACAAGAACAAAAAAGGCTTAAAAGTCCTCAAATTGGCCACAGTCATCATAGGTATGTCATATAATAATTCAGTAAAAAGGAATCAGGTGTTTTAACCAAAACCATTTGTTTGGCAATTGGAATTTTCAGTGGAGCAACGTTAGCTCCACAATTCAGTCCCATGGCTGTGTAACCGCTGTGTATGATGCTCCTATTGATGTCATTGCACTGTGTTGACTTCTGGCGTGATTGCATAACAGGAAGGAAGCAGGACTGGGTCTCTCTGGTCTTTAGTGGCAGCTGTCCTGTACTGTTAACACAAGCATACATGGAAACATATGCTGTGTGTGCGGCAAATACATGTAGGCTGGTCTCCTTGTTCTTGATTAGGAAAAGCATTTTAAGGGCTTATTATATAGCAGTAATGATAATAACAACTAGAAAAGGCTAAATTTTCTAAAGAAAATTTAAGTGTGCTTGCCGCCCTTGCAATGCCCCTGCCCTTAGACTTGGCGTTCACTAGTTTTGCTAAGCGGTGCAGCATTGCAATTGTTAGCATTTTGCTCCGTAAATCCGTAAGCCAATTGTATTTTGTCCAAACTGTGTCTGATCACAAAGAGTTTTAATAATAATGTCCTAAAATATTTTTTTTATTTCCTTTATTTAAACAGGTAAGTCCCACTGAGATCGAGATCTTGTTTGCAAGACAGACCTGTGTACACAACAACAAGAAAACAAAACAACAAACAAAATCCAAGACAAGTTATTTCCAGACCATCCACACGCAGACAAAATAAGAAAGTCTATTAAGAAAAAAAACAAGAGCAATCCCTATAAAATGCATCACCCAGCAGCACCCTAATCAAGCACTGATACAAAATGTTGCTTATACAATCTGCATCCTACTAGTCATGGTAAGGCATTGCTTATTTCTAAAAAAGACACCCAGTTTAAATTGTAGTTTCTTAGGCATTTCATTGACATGGGTTTTAAAAGACAATTTTTCATCTAACCAGATACCTAGGTAATTGTAACACTAGCCCCTTTCAAATTTGACAGACTCAGTAAATATAAGAGGCAGTTGCGTTGAAAGGCACGGGGATACTTTTCGTATCACTCCACAACAACATGCTTGGTATCGAACGAAACTAGAGATTCCCAGCTTTCCAAGGACCCTAAACGCATCACAAACACGGCAGCCCAGGCTGACAGAAAGCGCATGTGGGTAACTCATGGTCTTTGTCGCCATCTGCTGGCTGTGTCGAAGCACTGACATGAATGAGCTTGAGCATTGATTCATCATGCCACTTTTTCCACTCTCCCCCGTCTCCCTGTGCCGTCAAGAAAGAATGCTGGAGTTGACGTGGCTGGTTCTGTTGTTCCAGCTGTCATTTATCCGTGCAAGAGAGCCGGAAATAAGCTTCCATATGTAGGCTAAAGACTATATGTGCATGCAGTGGAGAAACGCACATAACACAATATTTGCTCAGAGGAACAGCAACAACAGTGCTGGCACAGACAGCATAGCCTACTATTCATTAAAGTAATTATGTATTTTCTTTAAGGGATCAATTGTTGTAGCCTAGTAAGGTGTAGTAACCGAAAGTAATGTTAAAATGGGAAAATATCAATATCAAGCCAGAGATTGGCAGCTGGGTCTTGCATTCCCTAAAGCAAAGAAATGCAAAATATTGTACACAAAAGTTACATCTGCTAGCTTCCTATGTCTGGTTTACTGTCACCGTACAGATTTAAGGCAGTTTGTGGAGGATAAAAGCTTAGGATGTTGTATCGTCTGTCGTAGCCCCACACCAACTGCAAATAATGCACTGTAAGTTTTAACAGGTGCAACGGCATGTGAAGATGAGGTTGCATTGAACAGCATAGCATTGCAGGGGGAGAGCTTGTAAAACGCTGTGGTATGGTCGTACAATCATTGATTCCCCGCACGCGATTGGACAAAAGTAGGCTAGTTGAATCTAGAAAGGGACCGAGTCAACATGGTCTAGAGTGTGTGTGTGTGTGTGTGTGTGTGTGTGTGTTGGGGCAAAGAATGGCATTTGCCTAATCTGAAAAACCGTATAATGAGAGAACGTAATAGGACACTCCTTATGAGCCACACACTTTGAGCGGCGTCTTAACCATTTCGGCCGGCGGATGAGGTCCAGATGGCAGATCCTTCGTAAAGCACGGGGAATCAGTCGCCCGCCCGGCTCGAACAAGAGGTCGGCCCCACGCCTGTTGTCTCCGACGGCGGGGTTGATTTCTCCTAGACGCTGGCCAGCGTATACGGAGTGAGAGCGGACGATTTTTCAAAATACTTTGTTCCCCCGCTCATTGGACCATTCTGCTGACGTCATCGTTGCGTCGCCTCAGAGGCAAGCGGACGTGTGTGAGGCCAGTGTTTGTGTCAGCGTTGGCAACGCCATTTTGTGTGTGTGTGTGTGTGTGTGTATGTTGGTTGAAGGAATGGCATGTGCCTAATCGTGAATATCTGAAGAACCGTATAATAGATCTTGTGGAAAAGTAATAGGACAGTCCTTATGAGTCACACACGTTGAGCGGCCTCTCAACCATTGCGGCCGGCGGATGAGCTCCAGACGGCAGATTCTTCATGAAGGACGGGGAATCAGTCGCCCGCCCGGCTCGAACGAGAGGTCGGCCCCCCGCCTCTCGTCTCCGACGGCGGGCTTGATTTCTCGCCGGCCAGCGTATGTGGAGCGAGAGCGGACGAGTTTTCAAAGTACTCTGCTCCCCCGCTCATTGGAGCGTTCTGCTGACGTCATCGTTGTCTCCTTGCAGAGGCAAGCGGACGTCTTTCTCATAGCGTTGTCAACGCCGTTTTGTGTGTGTGTGTGTGTGTGTGTGTGTGTGTGTGTGTGTGAGAGAGAGAGAGAGAGAGAGTACAGGAGGAGAGTAGCGTGGTTCTACTCTGTGTCCTTTTTCTATTAGGATACTGGCCGCTATTAATTCATTTCAGTCTGTTATTGACTGACACAGAAAATACTAACAATCCCCCCACCCCCACAACCCGGTGCCATCACTGTCTGTGTGTTGTGTGAAAAAATGAAATGTAATTGTGAATACCTGAAAAAAATAATACGATCTATTAGAAAAGTAATAGTACACTTTGCCTCATTGAGCCGCACATTTATAAATCTGTTATTGTGAGGTTATAGCCTATTCCAACGGTCTACTACGCTACAAGTTTGAAATGACCGCCAGATAGAAAGCAACGTCACGTGCGCATGAGCGACTATAAAGGTGCGTGCGAATGTAGGATTGATGAGATTCTTCAAGATCACTGAGCAGCATACTACTGACATGTCACGCAACGAGATGCCATCACCAACAAAGCTCCCAAGAGGGGTGTCGTTAGAAGTGGAAATGGTGCGGGAGAAATTTAAGCTGCTAACTGTAAGTAGAAGTCTAGATTTCAGAATAATACATTATTTAAATGTGTGCATCATATAGATAGAATGTGATTAGCGTCATCACGAACGCTGTGTCAAAATGTCTTTTTCTTTTTACAGTATGCTTGTGGAGATGAGATGGTCAGCCGAGTTGAGTTGGCCAGGCGGGTGGTTGCTGCTGGCAGCGTGGTGGTGGAGGTTGTTGACCGGGTGGAGAGACAGAGGAGTGCTGGCGTCCAACGCGCCGATTTTCTACAGAAGAGAGTGAAAGAGTTGGAGAGGAAACTCGACGAGATGAAGGGCAGAGTGGAATGGCTGGAGTTGGCAGCCTGTGTGGAGAATGGTGGGTGAAATGTATTTGTTAATGTTGAGTGGTCAGTGGTAAATGTTTGATTGTAGGCCTATAACAGGGCAGTCTGGACAATGTTTTTTCTCTCTTTCAGATGATGTGCATGCTGTGATTGGCCCTCCCGCTGCCGCCGCCGCTGTCGTGTCCCCCATCTCTCCCGCCGCCGCTGGCGTGTCCCCCATCTCTCCCGCCGCCGCTGTCGTGTCCCCCATCTGGCCCGCCGCCGCCGCCGCTGCCGCTGTCGTGTCAGGCATCTCTCCCGCCGTCGCTGCCGTCCCCCCCACCGTTGCCATGTCCCCCACGGACACTGTGTGAGTCCCTGATGTGGAGGGAGAAGGGGAGGTTGTTCAGTCTGCACCAGGACACCAGGCGGTCGATCTCCCGCCTGTAGGCTGACTCATCCCCACCAGAGATGAGCCCAATGAGGGTGGTGTCGTCCGCGAACTTCAAGAGCTTGACAGACTGATGACTGGAGGTGCAGCTCTTGGTGTACAGGGAGAAGAGTAGAGGGGAAAGAATGCAGCCTTGAGGGGAACCGGTGCTGATGGTCCGGGAGTCCTGTTTTCCCAGCTTCACGTGCTGCTTCCTGTCCGACAGGAAGTCTGTGATCCAACTGCAGGTGGAGTCAGGCACACTCAGCTGGGAGAGCTTGTGCTGTAGCAGAGCCGGGATGATCGTGTTAAAGGAAGAGTTGAAGTCCACAAACAGGATCCTGGCGTAGGTTCCTGAGGTGTCGAGGTGCTGGAGAATGAAGTGGAGGGCCATGTTTACTGCATCGTCTACAGACCTGTTGGCTCTGTAGGCGAACTGCAGGGGGTCCAGGAGTGGGTCAGTGACGTGTTTGAGGTGTGACAGCACAAGGCGCTCAAATGACTTCATCACCACAGACGTCAGGGCGAGGGGTCTGTAGTTGTGAAGACCTGTAGTCCTTGGTTTTTTGGGGACGGGGATGATGGTGGAGGTCTTGAAGCAGGCTGGTACATGGCATGTCTCCAGTGAGGTGTTGAAAATGTCTGTGAACACCGGAGACAGCTGATCAGCACAGTGCTTCAGGGTGGATGGAGAGACAGGAATCAGGTGGATCATGACGTGGTCAGAGTATTTTCTTATTTACTAGTAATAATAAAATGCAATATACACAGAATAAAAACAAAAAGTTGAAGTAGGTGATTTCAGTGGGGAGGATGTCTGATGTAATGAAGTACATCTGTGTTACAGTGGTCTGGTGTTGAATGTGTTCTTCTGAAATTAAATGAAAGGAAATATGTGTTAGTAACTAGAATAAATACAGAAAGTTCTACACTACCTTGTACACACTGAAAAAAAAAGAAATACATAGCAGAAATCTTTCATGAATTTACCCACACAGTCACCATCATGTACAATACAGGTGGTCTGTAGTCATTAAGGCCTGTGATCCTCGGCTTTTTGGGAACGGGGATGATGGTCAATGTTTTGAAGCAGGCAGGTACCATGCATTCGTCCAGTGAGGTGTTAAAGATGTCCGTGAACACTGGAGACAGCTGGTCTGCACAGTGCTTCAGTGTGGAGGGTGAGACAGCGTCCGGTCCAGCTGCCTTGCGGGGGTTCTGTCTTCTGAAGAGCTTGATAACGTCTCTCTCCAGGATGGAGAGAGGTGTGATGGGGCTGGGGGGGGGGGGGGCTATCTGGGGGTGTCTGGGTCTGGAGCAAGGGGGTGTCTCTGTCCTGGCTGGAAGGAAGAGGTGTAGAAGCTGTTGAGGGGGGCTGAGTCAGGACTGTTCCATTGTCTGTCGAATCTACAGTAGAATTCATTCAGGTCATTTGCAAGTCTGAGGTCATTCATAGAATGTGGGGATTTGGTTTTATAGTCTGTGATCTCCTGTAGTCCCTTCCAGACTGACGAGGAGTCGTTGGCAGAGACTTGTTGTTCCAGCTTCTTAGAGTACTGTCGTTTGGCCTCCTTAATCGCCTTGCCAAACGTGTATCTAGCCAGTCTAAACCCATCCCTGTCTCCACTCTTGAAAGCCCTCTCCTTCTCCAAACGCAGCTGTCTGAGTCTGGCTGTGAACCAGGGTTTGTCATTGTTATAACTCACCCTGGTGCGTGTTGGAATACAGCTGTCTTCACAGAAGCTGATGTATGATGTCACAGCCTCTGTGTATTCGTCCATGCTGTTGGAAACAGTCCTGAAGATGTCACAGTCTGTGTTATCCAGGCAGTCACGCAGTTCCTCTACTGCTTCTCTGTTGCCCCAATTCTTAATTCCACGCACAACAGGTTTAGAAAGTTTTAGTTTCTGCCTGTATGTCGGGATCAGGTGAATAAGAGCGTGGTCAGATAGTCCCAGAGCCGCGTGGGGGACTGTGCGATAAGCTCTGCTGATAGTGCTGTAACAATGATCCAGAGTCTTCTCCTCCCTGGTCAGGCATTTAATTAGCTGTTTATATTTGGGTAGTTCGTGGGTTAAGTTGCCCTTGTTAAAGTCCCCAAGGACAATAACTGGGGAGTACGGGTTCCCTCTCTCCACTCCCAATATTTGTTTGGCGAGTTGGCATTGAGCCTCTTGCACGTCGGCTTGCGGGGGGATGTAAACGCCAGCCAGTATAAAGGAGGTGAATTCACGGGGAGAATAAAACGGTCTGCAGGTAATGAGAAAAGATTCCAGGTCAGGAGAACAAGTTTGTGAAATCACTTTCACATCATTGCAGCAGTCTTGGTTTATATAGAAACAAATCCCTCCACCTTTTGTTTTGTGTGAAAGCTTCGGGTCGCAGACATAAATCTGATGTTGTCGAGTCCCTGATGTTTACTATCTGGTCCCTCGTGTAGATAGTCTGAGTGGAATCACAATAAACGGAATTAAACACTAAAAACAAACAAAAAACAGCGCACCAACACACTGTGGTGACTGGTCGCAGCGCCATCTTGGAGATATTGGAGATATAGCCATTGTTGAGGCTGACTACTTGACTAATCATTTGGACAACCCCCCAACCACTCCACCTTGAATAAATGGAGTTTTGTATGTCCCTATGAAGTGTTCTCTTTTTCACAGCTGTATTTCATTATTACATTGCAGGGTCACACCTGATAAAGCAGCTCAGGAGACAGCTTTTCTAGTGTTTGAACTTCTTGTCTTGATGAGTGTGTCACAGGGTCTTTGACCTCTCACATTACTGTGTCATTCTATCTTCATGCAATATGGTAAATTGTCATTACAGATACAGTGGCTTGCAGTTAAGGTCATTGTTAATCTGCTGAGTAAAAAGTAATGGTCGTTCTTTAAATTGCTGTTTCTTTTTGCAGGATCCCTGTGTTTACCGTCTACCAGAGAGAACAATTTGAAGCTTCAGTCTTCAATATTTTACATACATATATTATATTACATTTCATTAGCAGAGTTTTGCTAGGCCACAATTTAGCAAGAATTATTTAATAATTACAACATTGTTTGACATTTTTGAAGATGCCAAGGAAAGGCAAGAGATCCCAGGCTGCAAAAACCCGCTGGACAAAGATGGACCTGGCAGATCCACAGACCAGTCCGCCCGGCACCAGCAAAGAGGTACATTGTGAAGAATTGTGTATCCTTCTTCTGCATTTGACAATAATATCCAAGATATATTTGCACCTTTGTCTGCTAATGTCTGCTTAAAGGTCCCATATTCTACACTTTCCCGTGTTTTACTTTGTCTTGAGGTCTATTAAAAGCTTGGCGACCATGCGTTTGATACTTTCACGATGTTTAGATAGCACATCCAACTCCTTTATAATGAAAGAGGCAAGGAAAATCCTGTTTTACACGATATGGGACCTTTAAAGCGCAAACACTCATGAACACTCACACATGAAAATGTTACTATTTGTCATCAGATACCTGAAGGCCAGACAGATCAAGGGCCAGCAAAGCGCCGGTGTAAGATGGACGGGCCAACTGTACACGCACCAGCCAAACAGGTACATACATTGTCCTACAGTGTACAAACAGCATATTTGCAGCACACTCAGTTATATCTTTGCTAACTCGTCATTACCACAAAGCGCAGTGGCAGCAAACAATAACACCAAAGATATGGCTGGACAGCCAGGGTTATATATTTGTTGGCTGCTCATCATCACATAATGTGTGAAGTTACATTTCTTTCAAATTTGATTGAAACATAGATTCTGCTACAATTTTTATGACAATTCCTCAATTAATCACTATTTGGCAAATGCTCAATTGTACAGTGATGTTGCATCTAATGTGGATTTAATTTACACTAACTCAACCATATGGTTTAGAGACTGAAACAATGAAAACTTACAAGAAGAATAATAAGACTGTCTAATACCATTTCACTCAGACTCAATGTGTGATCGGTAATGCATTTCTCAGGTTTTCTCTCTCAGCCTTGGTTGCTGCATGTATCTCAGCATGTTAAGATCTCACCTGACTGATTGTAATTTAATTCTGTTTAAAGCTAGAATTTTAACATAGATTGCCCCTCACACGCATTTTAGCATCATGTACCTGCACTATTTAGAATGTAATACCACTGTATTTGGTATAAAAGTATAGATTTGTTATCTGCAGCACTCACATTTTAGTTGCTTCTAGGGCTGTCCCTGAAAAATCAACAATTCAGAAGTGTGTATCCTTCTTCTGCATTTGACAGTCTTAGCCACTTCTAATGAAGATATATTTGCGCCATTGTCTGTTAATGTCTTCTTAAAGAGCACACACTTTGCAAAAATGACATAAAAATGTTGTCATTTGTCATCAGATACCTGAAGGCCAGAGACCTCAGGGGGCAACAAAGCGCCAATGTAAGATGAACACACCAGCTGTGCATGCAGCGATCAAACAGGTGTTTTCATATAGTGTAAGACAGGCATATTTGCAGCACACTCAGTTACATCGTTGCTAACATGTCATTATCACAGAATACTTGAAAGTCCAGTGGCAGCAGTTACACTGGAGATATGGCTTGACACCCAGGGTTATATCTTATTTGGCTGCTCATCATAACATAATGTGTGAAGTTACTTTTCTTTTAAATGGCTGTTTGCAACATATTCTTCAGTCTTACAACCCTTTCGTTACTGCTGTTAATATGTTCAAACCTTTGATTGAGACATGGATTCTGCTACAATTTTACTACAATTCCCCAATCAATGACTGTTTGGCAAATGCTCAATTGTACAGTGGTGTTGCATCTAATGTGGATTTAACTTACAGTAAGTCAAACACATGATTTATAGACTGAAACAATGGAAACTTCAAAGAAGAATAACAAATTATAACTCCCTAATACCATTTCACTCAGACTCGAGTGATCATGTGTGATGAGATCTCTCTCAGCCTTGGTTGCTGCATGTATCGGAACATGTTAAGATGTCATGTCACTGATTGTAATACAATTCTATTTAAAGCTACTATTTTTCACACAGAATGCCCCCCACATGCACTTTGGCATCATGTACCTTCCTTATTTAGAATGTAACACCACTGTATTTGGTATAAAAGTATAAAGGTGTTGTCTGCACCAGTCACATGTTAGTTGCTTCTAGGGCTGTCCCCGAAAAATCAACAATTCAATGGATCAAGCAACAGACCCCATATCAACTGCACTGATCATAGTGAAATCATCCAACTAAATTCCTAAATTACCCACTTGATTAATTCAAATGACCGTATATGCTGTAAACCAGCATTTTACTTAAAATGAATTTCACCTGCAAAGCAAAGGCAATCAAACAGATAATTACACTGTTGTGTTTGGAAGGGTGACAGCAGCAAAGCTAATTACAATACTACTAATTAGGGCTGTACCGAATGTCATTTTTTTACATTCGAAGCTTCTATTGAGGTTTTCGCATGAAGCTTTGCATGTCTGCCATCATATTTTATGACGTCATCATAAAAAAAAAAATAATAATCCGCGAACAAAATCCTCAATTTGAATAAAGTGATTCATTGGATTAAATATGAGTTAGTCTTTTTTTTATTACATCAACTTTCTTTAATGAATATAAGTCGTCTGTTTCGTCAACATAAATAGCCTACATGTAGGCTAATCCAATAAGGGCATAAAATAATGATGAAATAATAATCGCGCCATTAGGCTTATAGCAACATTATGCTATGACAGAAATGGCAATAAACAATGAAAATGACTTTTGCAAGCTGACTTAAACCAAATATGTTAAAACAAAAGATATATGCACAATTTTTCAAGTCTGTTGAAATGTTGATTTAAAATTCGAATGTCAGCATTATGAACAAAACTATTCAGTACAGCCCTACTACTAATTTAATTGGGTATTTGAACAAACACTATTTGATGGAGTACAGCAAGATCCCACACAATATGCTAGCTAACAACAAGAATATACTGAGGCAGCAAACAGGATGCAGTTAAAAAAGAAAAAAGAAAGAAAACAAGAGAGGATTATCATTGAATTTTCGGCAATGGATGACCATCCCCTGTGGCCTTTGGCTGTTTAACATAGCATTTCCAAAAAAACTCAGACACTGCCTTTGTACTACTGTACAATCTGGTATTTGAAAACCTTTTTAGAAAGATGGGACCACAATTACTGTCATTACAGACATTTGGGTGTTCAGATGTCTGCTCCATGTCATTGCTAAGTTTGACCATGCACTGGATTGATTGCAGCTTTAATTTACAAAGTGCAGCATTGAAAAATAAACACTGACATTTCAAAATGAAAATGCCTAGTTGAAAAAAACCACTGGTAGACTGGTTTGTTTGATGAATCTTAGTCAATTAGGAACAATCTTAGTCGGGGACACCCCTAGTTGCCCATCAAAAAAGAAAGATATTCTATAATTGTGCTCAATCCTACGAACATAACGCATTTGCACAAGTAGTAATGGTGTCACACCATTATTTGATATTTTATTCAGCTACCTGATCAGACAGATGAAGAGTCACAGATTCAAGAGCCAAGCAACAATAAACCTGTTCAGGTTTCTGGCACAGGACATGCAAAAGCTGTCATCACACCCAGGATTACATCTGTGCAGGCATCTCATTGTCAAAATGATGTCAGATATGATCCCTTCTCAAGAAATCATCAGTGCACATGTGTAGCTCTAACATTTCTGGCCTACCACAATGAAGGAGCACAACTGAAGACACGCGACCTTGACAAAATACTACAGGAGGGTGATTCTTTGTACACCTGTGTTAAGGCAAACCTTCTTATGGAGAGCACATTTCAAAGCAACCACTTGAGCATGGAAGAACTGCCACAGAGTGTTACAACACATCAAAATACATACAGTGTACTCAAGTCTCCAGTGGTGATGGGATACCTGAGAGCCACACCTAGTGATTGCATGCAGAGTTGGTGGCTGAATCTTTCCGACAGACTTCAGTGTCTCTCAACAACTGTCAGCCACGCATTACTCATTGTACCTCCTGAGTGCATTGCTGTGTTTAGGGACAGCTCTGGACGGTATGGCTTCTTTGACTCTCACTCAAGGACTCCCAATGGACTGCCCCACCCTATTGGTCATGGAACTGCTGTGATGTTGACTTTCACACACCTGAGTGACATGATTAACAAGATACACATGTTGTTCCAACATCGTGGTGATAAAACCCAATATGACTTCATGCCTGTGTCATTTCAACTGGAGCCCCAACCCAGCCAACATTGTGGACAGTCAACTCATGTGCAAATCTCACAAGAGAATTCAACTGTACCACAAGCAGAGACAAGTGTGGAGCCCCAACCCACCCAACATTCTAGACAGTCAACTCATGTGCAAATCTCACAAGATAATTCAACTGTACCACAAGCAGAGACAAGTGTGGAGCCCCAACCCACCCAACATTCTAGACAGTCAACTCATGTGCAAATCTCACAAGATAATTCAACTGTACCACAAGCAGAGACAAGTGTGGAGCCCCAACCCACCCAACATTCTAGACAGTCAACTCATGTGCAAATCTCACAAGAGAATTCAACTGTACCACAAGCTGAGACAAGTGGAGAGCCCCAACCCAGCCAACATTCTGGACAGTCAACTCATGTGCAGATCTCACAACAGATTTCAACTGTACCACAAGTGCAAATAAGTGTAGGAGCCCAAAACCCACAAAACAAAGGACAATCCAGAAAGATGACCAAATTAAATAAACAACGGCGAAGAAAAGAAGCAATGCACATGGAAAGGAACATGAAAAAGCAATGTGCAGGACATAAAGACGCAGCTGCCTCTCATGAACAAGAAGAAATAGAAAAAAACGACAATTTGACAAAAACAAATACAGTTGTTCAGTTTCGGGCAAAGAAATTACATGCTATGAGCAACAGGTATGTACATGACTCTGACTACCGATTTAAAAAAACATTATCAGTCAGAAAGCATGCAGATAATCTTGGATTCAAAATGATGAAGAGAGTATACTTCAAAACTCGTTATCACATGGATCCTGATTTCCGAAAACAAAAGAAGGCATATATGAACAGGAGATATAACAGAGATCCTGATTTCAAAAAAAGACGGAAGGCATACATGATCAGGAGATACAACAGAGATCCTGATTTCAGACAAAAGCAGAAAACATACATTACGTCAAGGTATCAAAATGACCCAACTTTCAGATCGCATCACATACAACGCTGTACCCTAAACAAGAGGAACAAATGTGCCAACAACGCTGCATTTCACATCCTTCATAAGATGCGGTGTACATTGAAAATAAAAACATACAAACAATTCTACCTTAACCGCCAGCAAATACTGCAGCTTATTGATCAAAAGCAGCCCACAGAGAACTGTTTGATGCAAACTGCCATATCTGTGTTCCATTCACGTACTCAACATGGCCCCACCCGTATCTGCAGTGTCTGTCACAGAACCCTGTTCCCTAATCAAGTTCTACTTTGTAACCGAACAAAGTACATTAAAAATCCTCATGTGGTAGCTACTTGCTTGACAGGAAAATATGTTCATATTTGTGACAATGAATGCTCATGTCCAGAAACATGTACAGTTCCCCCAGAGAGAAGAGAAGAATGGATTTGCCATACTTGTGATAACCATCTGAAGACAGGGCATATGCCATCCATAGCAGTGGAAAATAAATTAGAGCTGTCACCCATCCCCCCAGAATTGTGTGACTTGAATGTGCTTGAAAGACAGCTTCTAGCAAAAATCCTGCCATTTGCAAAAATTGTTGCATTGCCCAAAGGACAACAAAGAGCTATACATGGTGCTGTTGTGTGTGTGCCATCTGAGGTGGAAGCAACAGTGAATTGTCTGCCACAACCTAACAGTGAATCCCAGCTCTTGAAGGTGAAGCTAAAATGACACCTAAATTACAAAGGACATCAACACTTCCAGACAGTGAATATGACAAATGTGCTAGCAGGCTTATCACAACTGAAAGAGATACATCCAGAATACAAAGATGTAACAATAAATGACAATGCCACATTTGACGATGAAAATAATCCTGATGAACAGCCAGAGGAAATGGAGGAGCCAGAAGCAGTCAATGCAGAGGAAGACAGGGATGAGCTTAGACCTGGTCTTACCCTAGACACATGCATGCAGCCCGCTGACATAGGACAGGAAACTTTATCATACGGTGAGGGAATATTCAGTATTGCACCTGCCCAAGGAAACAGACCTGTTGCCTTTTTCTCAATCCCAAAACTAGAAGCAATGTCGTTCCCTGTTCAGTTCCCCAATGGACAGAATACACTTGATGAAGAAAGACAAATAAAACTATCCCCAAGCATGTACTTCAATGCAAGGCTGTTCTCTGTGGATTCTCGTTTTGCAAGGGACCAGAGTTACCTCTTCTATGCCCAGTTTGTAACAGAAATACACATGGCTATAAATAGCATGTCTATCCAGTTGCGGAAAGGGAAACCCACCACCAGAGATGGACGTCCCATTTCCAACAGCATGCTACAGGATAAGCATGAGGTTGAGAGACTGATACACAACAGAGATGCAACACGGTTTATGCAACCACTGAGAGGGACTCCAGCTTACTGGCAAAAAACACTGAATGATCTGTTTGCCATGATCAGACAGCTGGGGAAGCCTACCTTCTTCTGTACATTTAGTGCAGCTGAAATGAGATGGCCTGAGATCATAACAGCAATAAAGGCTCAACAAGGTGAACAGGTGGACTTTTCAGAGCTTGACTGGGCTACAAAATGTGAAATACTGCGAAGCAACCCTGTCACTGTCATGCGCATGTTCGAAAAACGTGTGGATGCACTACTGAGAGATCTGCTCATGTCATCGGCCCAGCCCATTGGTAAAGTAGATGATTACATTTACCGAGTGGAGTATCAGGCCAGAGGAAGCCCGCATATTCATTTACTGGCTTGGATAAAAGATGCCCCTGTGTTTGAAGAGGACCCTGATGAGAAAGTGTGTGACTTTGTTGACCGTTATATAACATGCCAAATGCCTGACCCCAGCAAAGACCCTGAGCTCCACAAAATTGTCACTGAGGTTCAAGTTCACAGCAAAAATCATTCCAAGTCATGCAAGAAAGGCCGCGTATTGTGTAGATTTGGATTCCCCAAACTACCCATGTCAAAGACCATTATAACCCACCCACAGCCCCCTGATGTCAAAGAAAAGTAAAAAACAGCAAAAAGCAACGCAGACGCCACAGAGTCACAATCAAATGACAATGATCTTCCAAAGTCAACAGCGGAAGCCAAGATGAAGCTCAAACCAGTGTGGGATGTGCTCAATGACCCAAGCGCCTCTTTGGATAACGTGTCAGACGTACTGTTGAAATGCAATTTGAGTTGCGAAGACTACATGAGATGCGCTGCAGCAGTATGTAACTCAAGTGTCATTATCATGAAGCGCAATCCAAAGGAATGTTGGGTGGATACAATCCAGATTTGCTAAGAGCATGGAATGCAAACATGGACATTCAATACATTCTTGACCACCACAGTTGTGTCATGTACATGTTGTCTTACATATCCAAGCCAGAGCATGAGATGAACAATACTTAAGGATATGCGTGCAACAGATGTAAATGAAAGGGAGGAAATGAAGCAAATAATGCAGGCTTACTCTAAGCACAGACAGGTCAGTGCTCAAGAGTCTGTGGCAAGAACATGCAGCTTACCAATGAAGATGTGTTCACGCACTGTTGTATTCATACAAACAGATGACAATGCACTAAAAATGAGTCTCCCCCTAAGTGCCTTACAGAACAAAATGCCAGATTCTGAAGATGTGTGGATATCAGGATTATCAGACAAATACAGAGCAAGACCTGAAACGCAAGAGTTTGAAAACATGTGTCTGGCAGAATATGCTTCAAAATACAGGATTGTCTATGTTTGACAAGGTAAGAATGTCGTGCGGCTACTAAATGACATGGGATACATTCAGAAAAGAACTCGAGGAAAGCCAGCAATCATCAGATATACCCGCTTCTCACAACAAAAGCACCCCGAAAAGTTTTACGGAAGATTGCTAAAACTGTATCTCCCAAACCGCTCAGACTCACAGCTAAAAAACCAGAGATACCCAACATATAAGGAATTTTACCAAAATGCCTTTGTTGAACTCCCAGGAACAAATTGCATCCAGTCAGTACATATGATAGTCAGAAGAAACAGGAAAGACTACGAACAACACAGCTCAGAAGTTGACAGGGCAATTGATGAATTTCAACAGAATGGGCCATTTGAGAATGCATGGACAGCTTTTGCACCTGAAGTTGAACTAGTTCGTTTGGAGTGCATCGAAGAGCAAGAACAGATACATCCCCAACAAGACAATGAACAAGATGACGTTCCAGACTACAGCACTCTTCCTCGAGAGAAAGGTGGAGTCATACCAGCAATAGAGGTACCCCAGATAACCCTTGCTGCTATGCAAAAGTTGTATCAAAGTCTAAACCAAGTACAAGCATCCATATTCTACACTGTCTGTGACTGGTGCTACAAGCGTGTGTGGGGCCAGAATCCCAAACAGTTCTTTTATTTTGTTTCTGGAGGTGCTGGCTGTGGCAAATCCCATCTCATCAAAGCAGACATGTCTACGCCCACAGTGCTACTTGCCTTTACTGGCACTGCGGCTTTCAACATCTCAGGAAAAACGCTGCATTCTGTTTTAAAACTGCCAAGAACTTTGAAGCCACCTTACCAAGGACTTGGAAATGCACTGGACGAACTGAGAGCGACATTATCAAATGCAGAGATTCTAATCATCGATGAAGTGTCCATGGTTTCGAAGAACCTGTTTGCTTATGTCAACTGGAGATTTCAGCAGATCAAAGGCAGCAAGAAACCTTTCGGAGGGATGTCGGTTCTAGCAGTAGGAGACTTTTACCAGCTGCCACCCCTCGGTAAAGCCAAACCACTTTGCGTGTATGAGGAGGACGTACTTGACCTGTGGCAAGACCACTTCCAGATGATCACCCTTACAGAGATCATGCGACAGAAAGATGATCTTGCTTTTGCAGAGCTCTTGAACAGAATACGAGTGAAGCAAAAGAAAGAGCCTTTGAGTGAGAGTGACAAAGCTTTGCTTGCACAGGCTGTAACTGACATCAAAGACTGCCCACCTGATGTACTGCACATATTTGCAACAAACAAAGAAATAGACCAACACAATGCTGCAACAGTATTTGCCCTCCATACCAACATCATAAACATTGATGCTGACGACTACAAAAAAGACCCACGAACAGGACAGATGGCGAAACAGACTACACCCATCAAAGGTCAAAAAGGAGATTTACCCGACACTATACAAGCCGCAGAGGGAGTTTGTGTCATGCTGATTCGAAATATAGATGTAGAAGACGGCCTAGTGAATGGTGCATTTGGAAAGATAGCCAAGATTGTGACTGAGACACAAAGTGGAACAAACGCAGTAAAGATGCTTGGACTTCAGCTGGACAATTCGAATGCAGGTCAGAAACACCGCAACAAGACACAAGATGGACCACACAACTTGGTGTACATTGAGAGAACAGAGGAAAGCATGAGCAAAAAATGAGTGGTTCGCAGGCAGTTCCCCATGAAGTTAGCCTTCGCGTGTACAGCCCACAAAGTTCAAGGTATGACACTGCAGTCTGCTGTGGTCTCCTTGAAATGTGTATTTGAACCAGGAATGGCCTATGTTGCACTAAGTAGAACAACGTCACTTCATGGACTGTATATGACAGACATCGATGAAAATAAAATATATGCTGATCCTAACATCACAACTTCACTGGAAAACATGAAAAGAGCATCATTCAGCAGTATAATGCCACTTTTGGAACATGTACAGTCCAAACATTCAAAATCATTCACCACAACACCCAAGGACATCAAACGGCATCATGAGTTGACACTTGCAGATGTTTTATGTGCTACGGAAACCAAGCTGTCTGGCTCATTTGTTTCTACAAACCTCCAGTTGGAAGGTTACAACATGTTTACACGCAACAGACACCTGTCTTACACAAACTATCCTGACATTGCAAGCAAAGATGGAGGTGGAGTCGCTATCTACTGTAAAAGCCATATTCAAGCCCAGGCCAAGCAGTACATACAAAATGTGATGGACCTAGAGTTTGTAGTCATCAAGATTGAGGCCCCAATCAGAGCACTGATTGCTGCTGTCTACAGACCTCCATGTAACAGTGTTGGAAATTTCCTACGAAACCTGCAAAGTCTTTTGGATTCTTTGGAAATTATGGATCACCATCCAATCATTGTCTGTGGTGACTTTAACAAGGATCTCTCAACCAGTGGAAATACACCCATATTCCAGCTGTTTCACGCAAGAGGATATGCACAACTCATCAGAGCTGCAACCACTGAAAAACACACACTCCTCGATCACATGTACATCTCTCAACCACAACTCTGCCTCCAGTCAGGTGTACTGCAAACATATTACAGCTATCACAGTCCTGTTTACTGCGTTTTAACCATGTGATGGCCCAGGATGAGGAACAATGCACTATTCTTAGCTCTTGGTACAATGATTTGCTTGTAGGTGTTCGGTTTCTGCACTGCTGAGCGGGCTGTCTCAAGCCAGCAGTGTCAGCCATCCCTTTAGCTTATTGTTGTGTAAATCGAGAGTGAGATCACAAATTATTCACTCATGTTGGGGATGTTCAGGGTACAGCGGGCTCATACCGTCACAATGATCTGTTTAGGCTCCAGTAGTCTTTTGCATTATTATTGTGCATTCATGTTTATACTCTTTTTTTTTCTGTTAAACCTTTATCCTATCTTATGATCAAGACAAGAGTCAAGTATCATATGATAGTACAGACATGTCACTCAGTGAGGAGTGATGCACTGTTCTTAGCTCTTGGTACAATGATTTACTTCTAGGTGTTCAGTTTCTGCACTGCTGAGCGGGCTGTCTCAAGCCAGCAGTGTCAGCCGTCCCTTTAGCTTATTGTTGTTTAAATCGAGAGTGAGATCACAAATTATTCACTCATGTTGGGGATGTTCAGGGTACAGCGGGCTCATACCGTCACAATGATCTGTTTAGGCTCCAGTAGTCTTTTGCATTATTATTGTGCATTCATGTTTATACTCTTTTTTTTCTGTTAAACCTTTATCCTATCTTATGATCAAGACAAGAGTCATGTATCACATGATAGTACAGACATGACAATGAATGAGAAGAAGCATCATGGCGACGTGCAGACAGGAAAAAAACAAATCTCAAGCTAAGTGTTCATTTTTTCTCTTCCTTCCTCCTATTTTGTTATAAAATAACATTTGCACTACTTTGACAATTTGTCATACAATTTGTCATCACCACATACCCCCCAAAAAATTTCATGAATGTAGATATAACTGAAGAATTAGCACTAATACAGCTGCTTATGTTCTGATTTTTTTCAGACACAGCACAGCTGTTAAACGAAGATGAAGACCACAGTGAACACCACAATGCCGCCGACAGCAGCTCCAGTGAAGAAGCAGCACACCAAAACAAGTAGACATTGAGGTAAAGGCTATGAATAATATGACTAGTAAAGACTACTGTTGCATCCAGTGTGTCTTAGCCAGTGTCATATTTAGTCATGTGCTGTGTGTAAGGACCTGCAGCCTTCATCTAGTTTACAATTTGTACGTGACATATTTTAATAGGGCATGTTTAAGAAAGCTTTTCCCAACCTTTATGAAATTGGTGGGATTCAGCAACTATGACATCATCTAAAAAAACATATACGAATAAACTATAGCACGCAGTGCTGCATGCCATTGTGCACAGGTTCTAAATATAGATTTAAGTTTAATTGGGTTATATAAAATTGGTAGATTACTTATTATTTAGAGTATTTATGATTTAATCAATCAGCCTGGTCAAGTAGTTGGCTGTTGACACTACTTGACTAGTCAACTATTGTGGCTAATCTTTACGACTTGCACAATTTTTTTCTTTTGCTCAATTACTTTCAAATGGATGTTTATTTTCACACTTCTGACCTGGAGCCTATGCCCAGATATGAGTTAAATTAGATGCACAAGTGGGTCAAAAATGACCCGACTGTGTTTTCATGCAATTTGTTTTGCAATGACAACATTTCGTCACTTAATATTCCAAATTTGTGTTTTATATCTCCCTATTAAATGTTTTACCTTCACATTTTAATTTTTAAGTAAACACATTTTTTCTATTAATATGCCAAGTTTACCTAGGTGGGTCAAAAATGACCTGTATGAATTTGCTATTGAATTGCATGGGAATATTTACTGTGCAGTACACTTCCAATGTCAAATGTGTCACCACTCACAGCATTTGCATTGCTTTTTTTTTTATGCCAGAAAATATTTAAAACATATATTTTTACATAATTTACCATTATATGAAAGATCATCTGTCTATTATATTAGTGTAATTCATAGCTAGCCAGTTTTACAGTTGTAGCTGTTGTAGATATGTTGACAATACTGAATAGCTTGATATGCATAACATACTGATAGACTGTTAATGTCATATTTGTAGTATATATGGCAGCTAACCTAAACTACATAATTTGTTAGGGAGCCAAAATAGTTGGTTGCTTCATGGGTTGCAAGTCTCGTAGATTACATTTACATGGAAATTCATGTCAATCTTCATTCTATATGCTCTGTGCAATTGAATTCCCTGGAAATAAGATTGACTTGCTGAAATGAATCTAGTTTATCTGGTAATCTGGCTTTATGGAATAGTACTCTGACTGCTGATGTGTAGATTCACAATATCAGCATCACTGGAATGATGCAACATTTGCCATAATGCCATGACAGTGTCCAAAATGTTTGTAGAAACATAGAACTTACTGAGACACGAAAATGCAAATCAGACGATGAGTAGTCTCCTGGATTCCCTTAGCAGGTGTGACCCTGCAAAGTAGTAAAAACATAAAGATCAAAATTACAGACAGCTGTAAGTTTAGCGTTGTGTACACTTGACATGTATTTTTTTTTAGTTACATGCAAAATGAGATTTCTAATTTGAAACTTTTGACCTGGCTGATAATGTGTGGATTTGAAAATAGTGCACCAACAATTTGCCATTTAATGGATGCTTTTATCCAAACCAGCTTTACTGCTGTAGCATTGGAACATTTGTTTAACAAAGAAACAAACTACTGAGCCTCACAGACATATAGTGATAGCAGCTAAATGGAACTTGATGGAACTCATACCACAATTCCATTTTAAAATGTTATTTTCATCCTTATGAACACAGGTCTTGAAAGAAGGTATTCAGTCACTCACCTGAAAAGTACTGGTGAAGATCAAACTGCTAACCTAATATGTAATAATATCTATCCTAATCTAATAACCTGTAATCTAATCTAATGCAATATAAACTAAACTAATATAATCTAAACTACTCAAAACTAATACTATAATATAAACCTAATCTATGAATCGCAAAATGAATATATAAAAGATTGAAGTAATTGGTCTCTCTGGTAGATGGTAAACACAGGGAGCCTGAAAAAAGAAACAGTAATTAATAAGAGCATCTTTACTTTCAGTACACAAAAACACACAATCATTTGTACGTCACAGTGCAAGTTCATGAAATTGTAATGACAACATGGCAAAGTCATGTTAACTATCCTGTGGCACACTAACCAAGATGTAAAACTGCAGCACTGTAAATGTGCAACTTGTCTTCTGGACCCCTTATCAGGTGTGACCCTGCAAATAATAGTGAAATACAACTATTAATTAGAGAGGACTTAAGTATTAAGGTATTTTTTTTATCAAAACACATGCATGTTGGAATAAAGCTACACACACAGAAAATATTCACAAAACTGTAATTTTAAATTTAAAGTCAAAGAAAAAGACTTAAATGTGTAAGTAAATGTTTGAATGAATATAATAGCAGTTGCAAACATAGTATAATATTTGCTTACATTTATTTTGTACAAAGACACTGCAGTCAGACAGCTGATGTGGCAAACATGGCCAATCTGAAGAGCATTTTTTTTTGAGTGATAAAGATCGAAGTTTTTAGATTGATAGGGACTTTACATTACAGTTATTGCATACATTGTCAGTGTGAGTCAGTGGGATTTGAAGGCTGGATCCTTGCAGGGTTGTTTCAATTGCTTTAACAGCTGACCTACCAATTATCCAACACAGGGCCAAATACCAACCAAACTGACCTTTAACATTTTGTGTAATGCTATGAGAGGCTGCAAAATGTGTTTAGAAATATGGAGGTGGCTTACCTGAAAAGGACTGCAGAAGTGGTGTACCACTGGAACAGTAGTCTAACAACAAAGAAACAAAGTACTCAGCCTTACAGACACAAAATGATAGCAGCTAAACACAAATTGTGTAACTGACTGCATAATGTCATTTTAATAGGGGTGTAATGGTTCAGCAAAATTATGTTTGGATGAATATGGTTTACTCTCATATACATAAGATAGCTACACCACAAAAACATGCAGCTGGGTCATTTTTTATACATCATATGTATTCTAGGGTTAACAGCATTGTTGGCGTTTTGATAGGCGACTGTGAAACAAACTTTTTGCACACAGAGCTAACTTGTACGATTATGGAGGATCCTGTAATTCAGGAGCTTCACCTCCACTCATCATTGTGAATTTAAGTTGGGTTAAGTAAGAGTTCATTGACGTTTTAAATTGCACAGTCCTGCCTATCCATTATGCCAATAAGACCATTTGAATGTTTCCATTTTAAACAGCGGAATTAATTTGTCTGTATAATACATTTAATGGCAAAAATACAGCATTTGTTGAGTCTGTGCATGTCTTGTAAAACAATACAACACCAAAAGTTTGTATTTTACTTTTTTTTTTTAAATTATGTACTCCAAGCTATGGAACACACCCTATACTCATTCTCTGTAGGTTATTTTTTCCATATAAAAACCAAATTTAAACCAAAAATCAAATTTTATTTGTAGATTGCTTTAGTTGAAATGATACAACAATGGGGCATATTTTGAACAACTTAGCAGCTGTTTTTCATGATGAATAATTTAAATAAGAAATTAAGTTGTGTCACAACAAGCACATAGGGCACTTAAACAATCAAATGGATATCAAATGGTTATCAAAACAGTAGTTCTTAAAAAAAACAAAAAAACGTGCACTTGCTGTTATGCACAGAGTTTGTTTAAGGGGCAGGTGTGTGGCAATAACCTAATATAGCACCAATAACGTTCATATTGATAAACCATGTTTTTCTTGTTGTTCTTGGTATTTTCAAAATATTTTAAGATGTTAATCTGTTGATTTTTTCACTACTGTGCAACTAATGTAAATTATATAGTCATACAGTTACACTTGCCTATAATACACGTTCAAATACTTCAAATGTCACCTGGCAGTTGTAACGTTAAAGCATTTGCTGCAAAGCAACATAGACGTCATCTGCAACTGCTTGAGCTGTCGCCCCCTAGTCAATTAAAGGTGTAGCCGAACTGAGGCCCTGTACCATATTAATATGTAGCCATTACACCCCTGTTTTAAAATGCCATTTTTATGAGCACAACGTTTGTCAGGTGACTAACCTGAGAAGGATCAGTGAAGAGGCGCAAGCTGTATCGTCAATCTATGAATACAGAGATAAACTGCTGAACACTGTATACACAAAACAGCAGTTAAAACTATGTAGCGATGCATAACCAGAACAGTTAAGTGAGCAGATTATTACATCATATAGTAGGATATACAATTTTCCAGAGCAGGTATTTTGTCAACATAGCTCTATCTGGTACAAATTGCCCGGTTTATAGGTTGAACACACAGACAAACACAAAAACTAATAACATGATGCCATTGTTATTGCCACACAATGACGCACAGCATCACTCAGTTCTCTCTCTCTCAAACACACACACGTTACCATGCAAAACTAGAAAAATACGATCATCTACTATGAACATTTGCACATTACTTCATTCCTGACATGCATTTACGCAATGTCAAATGCCAAAATCTACGTGTTCCCCTCACCATTACGCAATGCCAAATGCGCAACGTGCATGTCCCGTTTACCATCAGCACACATTGCCAATTGCTAAATACGCAACCTACAACCAAGAAAAACAACACAGTAAATATGTAAAAAGCACAGCCCAGCAAAAAGTCAGTGGACGCTCACGACGCCCAACTTACCCGACGCACACACATCGCCTGTTTGGTTAAAACAAACATTACGCAACATTCAAAACAATTTGTTAAATCCTCCCAGTTATGTCTCATGTCACTTAAATCAACCCACGTAGTGCATTTTTTTATTATTATTATTATTATTATCATTATTATTATTTTCTATTTATTATCTATTTTTTCCATTCCAGGACACTGAGGCTACCGGAGTCTCCCGGCCAATCCGCGAGGGCTGGCAACCCTACCCTAATCAGATTAAACGTATAGTAATTTAACTAGGCCTAACTCACATTTGAGGAGAAAATTGTGTCCTAGCTCTCAATACAAAAACAGAGAAATTGTGGATTAATGTAGCCTTGTTAGGGAGACAACCATACCGAGACTGCACCTTTGCTCAGACAACGTTTTCTAACTACCACACATATTCAATTCCATTTATTTATTTTTTTTTATTTTTTTTATTGATTTTTAAATTTAAACACATACACACCTCTCAACATAAACAGAAAAATGTACAAAACAGAAAAATCCCACCCCAAACCAACAACAGACGCTGCAATATGTAAAAGCTAAATTAAAAGGAAAAACAAGTAAATATAAAAAAAAAATAATAATAAATAGCACAAACAAATGGAGCAATCAGCCATTGCCTTCCAGGGACAAACAAGTAGGTCAAAGTCTCTGTAGGATGCAAAGGTTTCCAGAGTCTCCAGAATTCGTCCGATTTATGGTTGAGATCATGAGTCAATTTCTCCAGAGGGAGAAGGGCCGATATCTGTGATATCCACATGCCGACTGTAGGGACCTGCGGTGCGGACCAACGCAACAAGATACACTTTTTAGCCAAAAATAAAAGAATTATCAACAGAGATTTGGTATCTGTATCAAAAAGATTGCCCGGGGTATGGTTTAACAGGTAAAAAGAAGAAGTCAGTGTAAACCGTTTACCGGTAACCTCCTGGATCATAGAATGGATCTCTTTCCAAAATGTCTGGATGCGGTCACAAGACCAAAACAGATGGATAAACGTACCTTTGTGTGTTTTACATTTATAGCAGAGGTTTGAGCTGTTGGGGAACATTTTCTGGAGGCGAATAGGCGTAAAATAAATCCTATGGAAAAATTTTAAATTTTGTTCATGTATAGAAAGTGAGGTACATTTCGGGAAGATCCCATTGCAAATTTTGATCCAATCTGCAGGACTAAATGTTACCCCCAGATCACGCTCCCACAGCGGCTTCAGGGAATCATAAACCGAAGAATCAGAGTACAGTAGTAGAGCATAAATCTCTGAGATCATTCCCTTGGGGGATTTGGCCGAGACCATAGTATTTTCCAGTTCCGACAGGTTCAAGCGGATCCCGTTTTTTCTTAAAAGAGACTCTATATAATGACGAATTTGGAGATATTTAAAAAAATCTTTATGGGGAATGTTAAAATCAGTCCTAATTTGCTCAAATGACTTTAAAGAGCTGGAGACCAACAGGCCAGCAAGATCTGATAGGCCCTTGGAAGACCACTCCAACAAACCAATGCTCCTAATCTGTGCCGGAAGGTCAGGATTCAATGCCAGGGGAGACCAAACAGAAATAACAGAGGAAATATTCAGATATTTCTTCACATCCCTCCAGACCAGTAGTGTGTTATAAACAATTATATTATTGTTAAGGGAATTTATCTGATCTATATTGTTGATAAAGGGGAGGGATTTAAGCCTTCTGGGATAACATGCTCGAGACTCAAGACCAACCCATAAGGAATCCTTCCTATTCATAAACCAATTTGTCATCATTTTAAATTGTGCTGACCAATAGTAGAGTTGTAGATTGGGCAGGGATAAGCCTCCCAGTTCCTTCAGCTTAATAAGTTTAGAGAACCTAACTCTCTGTTGTTTGTTGTTCCAAATATATCGAGAGATATAAGAGTTCAGTGACTTAAAAAATGTTGGGGTCAAATAGCAAGGAAGATTTTGAAATAAATAATTTAATCGGGGAAGGATATTCATTTTTATAGCGTTGATTCTCCCAAGGAAGGAAGTGGGTAAGGAAGTCCACTTCGTCAAATTGTTTTAAATTTTTTGGATTAGAGGGGAGTAATTAGTCTCAATTAAATTATTCAAGTCAGGAGTGACAAAAATACCTAAGTATCTGAAACCCCTCTCCGACACCTGAAAAGGGGATTGTATGGACATATTCTGGGGAATATTGAAAGGCAGAGCGACAGATTTTCCTAGATTAATTTTGTAACCCGACAGGGCACTAAACGAGGCTATAGAGTTCAGAACTGCTGGAATTGATTTTTCAGGATCCCTTAGATACAGAAGAACGTCATCCGCAAATAAGGAAATAACATGGTTTTCTTCACCCACTGTGATCCCTCTTATGTCGGGATTAGTTCTGATGGCCTCGGCCAAAGGCTCAATGAATAATGTAAACAATAAAGGTGACAGAGGGCACCCTTGTCTGCAACCTCTGCGCACTGAAAAACCCTCAGACATCAGGCCGTTTGTATTAACAGTGGCTATTGGATCAGAGTAAAGAATTTGAATCATATTAATAAATCTAGTGCCTAAACCAAATTTTTCTAATACAGAGAACAAAAAGGACCATTCTACTCGGTCAAAGGCCTTTTCGGCATCCAGAGAAACTATCAATGCTGGGTTTTTATGAGTGTTAAGATAGTGTACGACATTAAGCGCACGACGTACATTATCTTTGCCATACCTCAATTTCACAAATCCTGCCTGGTCCGGGTTTATAATCTTAGGAAGCATGTTTTCAAGTCTACGAGCCAATACTTTTGCAACTATTTTGTAGTCCACATTGAGTAGGCTGATAGGCCTATACGATGAACAGTCCAAGGGATTTTTGTCTTTTTTTAGGAGTAGGCTAATGGAAGCATATCTCCAAGAGGGTGGAATATCACCTTTCAAAATATGATTAATAGCGGGCATAAGAATTGGGTGGATCTCTGGCCAAAACTTCTTAAAAAATTCTAACGCAAACCCATCTGGGCCCGGACATTTCCCATTCGGCATGGCTTGGATCGCAGCCCAGACTTCCTCTGGTGTGAATGCCACATTTAAACTGGAGCAATCCTCCTCCGTGATAGTAGGTAAAGAGATATTATTTAGGTAAGAGGCAATGTCGGCGTCGGTCTTCTCTGAACTGTAGAGGGATTTATAAAAATCTCTAAATGTACTATTGATAGTCAGTGGATCACATGAGACATTGCCACACGGTGTTCTTATCATATTAATTGAGCGATCATTGTTCTGATTTTTCAGTTGATGGGCAAGCAAGCGACTGGATTTATTACCAAATTCATAGTACTTCTGTTTAGTGAAAAGTAGTAGCTTCTGAATATGACGAGTGTGATCCATATTAAGTTTGGTCTTAGCAGACACTAACGCTTTTAAATTCGCAACTGTGGGTGTTTGTTTATGTATTTGTTCTAACCTAGTAACTTCTTTTTCAAGATTTTTCCTATTGCCCTCCAGGAGTTTTTTCTGATAAGAAGTATAGGAGATAAGGTGTCCACGTAAGGTGGCTTTAGCCGCATCCCAGATCATAGCAGGAGACACTGGAGAAGTTCTATTATCAAGCCAAAATTGTGATAGATTGTTCCGAACAAAGGTGCAGAAAGGCTCACTGTTCAAAAGTGATGTGTTGAATCTCCAAGTTGGAGTTCTAGGAATGTTGAATGCTGGATTAATATGCAAATGCACTGAAGCGTGGTCCGATATGACGATAGGATCTATACGGCAGGCCTGGACTGTATGTAAAAGTTGTTTAGGAATGAAAAAATAATCGAGTCTGGAGTAGGAGTTGTGAGGATGCGAATAGAACATATAGTCTCTTACTTTAGGATTTATCTGTCGCCATATATCTATCAGTCCAGTGTCTGTGCATAAGTTGTTAAGGACAGTAGATGACCTTGGATTTGATATGTTTGCGGAGGAAGATTTATCCAAAGAGGCGTTCATTATGCAATTAAAATCACCAGCTAAGAAGCCCAAGCCTTTGCAGTAATGATTAAACATCAAAATCATTTGTGACATGAAATGGGGTGAATCATAGTTCGGGGCATAAACATTAAGAATAGTTAAGTGTTGTTTAAGGATGGAGCCTGTAATCAGGATGAATCTCCCCTCTGAGTCCTTTTCTTCGTGTGCCAAAATGAAAGGAAGATTTTTATTTATGAGAATGGCTGTACCTTTTTTATTCTGTGAATGGGAGGAGAAGTAAACTCTGCCTACCCAGTCTCTCCTAAGCTTCAGATGTTCTGTATCAGATAATCTAGTTTCTTGAAGCAGTGCTATGTCGGATTTTTGTTTTTTCAGATGCGTTAAATCTTTTTCCTTTTGATTACATGGCCAATCCCTTGGACGTTCCAAGTGGTGAGTTTAAGTGACCCAGACATAGGAGTTGTAAAGTTGGAACGCAAGTGAGTAACAAGGGTTGAGTGGAAAGAAACTGATTAAAATATAAAGAATGGTATAAAAAAGAAAGCCTAAGCTCCAATCGTTCAACATGGTAAAAAAAGTAAAATACAGAAACTCAAAATCGCAGCGCTTACCCTCCCCTATCCTGTCCCCAAACGACAGGGTAAAAGTACCCCAAATGAAGTCACCAAGCATACTAAGCATAAACGGATCTTAACTTAACAATTAGACCACAGTAACAGCTTAGACACCCGAGACAGTATCCAAACTCCAGGCTAAATAATGGACACCACTGTGAGTCACCCCAGAGTAAGAGTTCCTGAGTTGTACTTGAACCTAAACACAAATTTTGTGCCAATCGCTCCTTTAGTAGGAAATATACACAGTAAGTTGAAACAAAAATAGGTCAGCTATTAAAACAAAATGAAAGATGCTATAATCATAACAGAGGATTATCAGAATGGAAAGGCACTGTGGTGAAGTGTGAAATAAATTTGAGTACACTAACGTTACAACAGTATCTAATTTTCATGCATTAGAACAGGCATGGTAAGGCAGATATAAATAACTAAAAACACCTCGTTTTCAAGGGAGAGAACTACAGGTCAATTCCATTTCTTTTACCACATGAAGGAAAGTATTATTATCCTAATCCAAATACTACAACGAATTCATACAATTTACCTCTTAGCTCTTGACCTGATTTGAAAAATATCATGACACTCACCTGAGAAGGACGCTGTTGCCATCAGACAAGCTGTAAGGCTACTGTTTGAATTCAAGCGGGAGAGACGCAATCAACCACAGTCTCGCGATGCTAGATCCAAGTCAGCCACTCAAATCGCGCATTTAGTTTGCTTTTCAAATCCTGGTGGAGTTTAAGACAACCATAGCTGCTCTGCTCCCCCTCCGCCCCCTACAGGACTGCTATGCTTACTGCTGCGGCTGCCACTTGCCACCAAAGCAAGAGAAAGCTGGCTCTGTGCACAAGAACTAAATCTTCTAAAAGCCTTAATTTAAAACACGATCTTAAATGTTGAGCATGTAACTGTTCAATGTAAGCTCTTGTAGCCTAAATAAAAGTTACAATGGAAAAATATAGGGCTACACATCAGCCCCGTTCGCCTTGGGGCCCATCGGTACCGAAAATGGCGTTTGCCAGACACCCGGTGACGCATCGGCGTCGAGAACCCCCGAAATCTCGGCCGGATCACCAGGAACAAATCGGCGCCCAGCTATCGGCACTGGCCGGCACCGTGCCCCCGGGAAGCTCCGGGAAGCGTCGGCCGACGCGCCGAAACCACCATACTCTGTGTGTGTACCTTAGCTTCAGTTAGCTTCAGCTACTGTGTGGGAGAAACGAGCTACCTCCCAATCTCAGCGGAGAAACAAGATGGCGGAGAAAACGAAACTTAAATTTCTGGCTCTGTGATCCTATGATTGAGTCCACATGGTTCTCATCATTTTACAATGGGTGTGTATTGCGTGTGTATTGCGTGTGCTTTAGTGTGCTTTGCCTACGGCAAGCACACTAATAATAACTACAATGATATGCAATAGTCAAAAGGTTGACTCTTATGTTAGCAGCAGTATAAAAGCGGTACCAATCACAATTATACTTCTATTCAAGCAAAACTGACCCAATTGTTATTAAAAGCAAGTTGAAGAATGCAGATAAAGTTCAATATTTAAACAGTCAGACTCAGTCACATTGCCCCAAACCTTGTCTTAGGTACCAAAGGACCCATTATTTCACCAAGATAACAGAAATTGGAACACATTCTCAACAAAAAAGATTTTCCTTGTGGGTATATCCAAAAAATTACAGCAGGTTGCACTCCAATATACATAATAGCAGCTGCGCCAGTCCAGCGAAAAGTTGCAAGACTGCTGAACATTAACCCCTAATAAAAACACCTGATATCATAAAACAACCACGTATAACCATTTTATAAAGACAAAATTCGATTCATACCTGGTAACATAAAGGCATACACAGGAACATCAGCTGTGTGTGTGGCGCATACATGTAGGCTGGTCTCCTGATAGAAAGAGCAAAACACTGAATGTAAATAAATAGGCCCTGCAGTCAGGCTAGCAAACTAACTGAACACACTGACATCAGGTGGTAATATGAACCCAAAAGAAAATTAATAAAAGGAGGGGATGGTGTAGCTAAATACATGGTACAACCAGTTATGGCTGGAATTGAATACATTGTTATAGTTTTACAGCAGATTTTTAAACGCCACCGCAATGATGTTATGGATGGCTTTGTAATGTCATATTTGCTGTCAACACTTTAGGAAGGTGGAAACATGGCACCCATGATGCAAACTGACCATACTCTTTCTGTCAACGGCTGTACATATAATCATGTTTCATAGTATGTTCATTGTATTAGTATTTAGTATTTTGAGACTTTGAAGGTATTATTTCATAAAAGTGAGCTTTCAAACATTGCTTTCAGCGGCGGGGAAGACCCATTCTCTGACAGAGGCAGAGATTGAGAATGCCATCAAGGATTGGCTGAAAGGCAGCTCTGATCGGAATGGAGGGCGGCGTCAACGGGAAGGAAAAAAAAAAGGTTTGGTGACAACTTTAGGGTAGCCTTTTAGTTTTGCGTTTGTTGTCTTTGTTAGTTTGCTAGTCATAGAAAGACCATGGCCCCTTTCTGCTCCCCATTTAGGAATGCCACATTCCCCACCTGTGCTTACTAGGAATGGAAAGGTTGCAGAATCCGTCCAGTTACAGATTTTCACTACCGCAACCTGGAAACATCTCACCTGGTGTTTCCCGGTCATGTGGATGTCATCCATGGGATTAATTTTAAATGTCACCCAGTGAAATTTGGGGAAATCTATTTTTTTCATTTTTTAATAAGAAACAGTTTTGTGTGCATTGGCACACTGGCATCCAAAGCAACAGTTTCATCTCCAAATTCTCAGATCTTTTTTATCTTTGATATTGGCTAGGTAGTAACACCACTTCCTCTGTATTATGCATCATGTCATTTTGGATTTGACAACTGTGTGTATATGTGCAACTGTGTGTGTGTGTGTGTGTGTGTGTGTTTTAAGATCAAAGGTCATCAAGGGAAGACGGTGATGCACACACACTTCTTCTCTTTCCAAGCGACCATGGCGAGGATGACAGTGACAGCGATACAACTGTGATTGAATGATGTGAGTCGGGACAAATTCTATTTGGCCTTTGTATACAGTATAACTCTGATATACATGGTGTACATACAGTATATATATATATATATATATGGATACAGGATTCGTACACTCATTCCACAAACAAATCTTTGTTCTTTTGTCTTTCAGCACTGCCCGTGGGGATGAAACCACTTTTTCTGATTGTTTGTTTATGACTGTCTTTTGTTTAAATAGTAAATAACATTAAATTACCAATAAATTGTTTAGCATTAAGAAAGCTCCTAAGAATGTAAACTTCTCATGTTGAGATTCTATTTCAAAAGGTAAAGCCCATTTTAATTTCATTATCTCAAAAGCGTCATTTTTTGGTAAACCAAATATGTCTGTAGGCTGTTTTAAATACATTTATTAATTTTCTGAAATTTTGTTTCGTACAGGTCATAAACAATGAAATCACTGGAACTGACATTATTTGTGACCATGAAGGAGAATTCAGAATAACATGAGGAAATGAAGAGGCAGGGTGAAGTATTGAACTCAAATGGGCAATTTATTAATGTTCAAGGGCCAGGGGAAAGGAGCATAAAGTCCTTCCCAACCTGGGAGGCTGGTATTTGTAGCTCTGCGGTGATAAGGGAATTGCCACTAGGCGAGTCCAGGTGTATGCGTTGATGGCTGCGGCACATGGACTGGATAGTACTGCCCCTCAATACCCTGGCTTAAGGACCAGTTTTCATCGCTGTCCATGGTGCTGATCGTGCCTGCTGTGCTTAATTTCCATATACTTGCCTGTGCAATAAAACCTTTTCTTTTGTAGTATTCAGAAGGGTCCTGAATCACCGCAGCTAATTTAATCAAACTGGCAGTTCAAAAGGTATGTTTTTCTGACAATTTAGGAAAGAAACTGCACAACTACAGATTTCAAGCAGATCAAGCAAAATATTTTAAATCAGTTCTTTGCATTGGACGACTTCCATTGGGGGGACTTATGACAGGAGATAATTTCATTCTCTATGCATTGTAGACTTACTAGAATGGATGACAGAAGTGCCTTCATAATAATTAGATTTTCATCTCCAGGATGCACTTTTTCATTTTAAATTGCCTGCTGCCTTATCATTGTCTGATGGATGCTCGAGACACTAGGCTATCTGTAAACCACTATTTTCCTATGTAATAAGACTATTTTCTTTTCCTAGGATTCATAATGCTCCAGCCATGTGATAAAATCACTCTGCATCATACCATACAGGTAAGATGGTCACCAATGTTTGTCAGACAAGTTAAAGAATTAAGCACTCAGGGCTCCGTTTTCGTGTACCAAGGCGCAGATGCAGGTGTTGGTGCAAGCTCACACAAGCAACTGAAGCAGTGACCATCGCACATGAACAGTCCTACAAATGCACACATAAGGAACAATATTAACCTCAATACATACAATACATACCAAGCTATACAAACGAATACAAATAAATGTACTACGAGCAGCAGCAATTCCCACTCACCCTGTATGGTATAGGCTCTAGTCCCTGGAGCTGCAATGGACCCAGGACCAACAGCTAGGTCAAATGGCACTAGGATAAACCACATCCAATTAGCCTCACTAACACAATACATCATACAATATAATTACATAATACTTTGGAAAAATACCAAAGACATACAAATAGTAAAAAATAAATAAATATGAATATAGGCTACAGCACCCCAAATATTCCGCCAAATGCAGATGATGTCCCTTTTAAGATGACGTCACGTTTCTGGGAATATTGGAAGCCCGATCACCAATGTTTTCTGTGCGTAATGATGCGATCCGACCGTTTTATTTTGGAAGATAATGATTCACACAATAACCACACATGCAGATACGACTCATTTTGTAGTAGGCCTATAATAAAATGTCTTTACCTTATTTTGTTGGTTGTCTGTAGGCTGTTTTACGTAAGTGATTAGTTGCATTCAATTAGTAATATTTGGCTGTTTACATGCGCACAATAATGCCACCATTGCCAGTAGGTCTACTGTGAGTAGCGCTTTGAAAATGAGCACTACAGCCCTCAAATTAGAGGAAGGTGGCCATCCGAAGATGGCTATAGGAATATAATCAACCGAAAGGGAAGGGTTTTATACATCCTACAAGCAGCTGTGGATGACAGATGATGTTAAGAATCAGCCCTTAATCGAACACAGCACAGATAGTGATTTTGACGCGCTAGTAAACGTCTACTGGTTGAAGAATTTATCAAAGTGAACAAGACAAGCATAACATACACAAAAGTGGTTTACATTGTTATATATTTACATGGTTTTGGAGAGGTCTGTGTGTGCGCCCTCACCAACTAAAGCCACGAAAATAGCACAACTTACCAAAGGGGCGGAAGTAGCAGTTCGCTGGTGCAAAGGCATCTGCACCGGCACAAAAATAGAGCCCTTACTGTATATTTTGGGTTTGGGGATGTCTGTGTTAATGTTATAATCTGCAATGTCAGCAATTGTAATATCCTACAGCTGATGCTTATTTCCTTATTTCCTTTTTCTGCAGAAACACAGCAGAAATGGGGACAATTTGCTTTGCAAGAACAACAAAAGAGGAAGCTTTTTTCCTTTTTTTTGGGCAAATATATATAGAATAACGTGCCATAAAGCATGCAACATTATATAAAGTCGCTGTAAAGCCAATGTCAAGCTAATGCTTATTCTAAATGTCAATGACTTGCAAATATTTTTTTTAAATGGCTTAAGGCATTAGGAAAATAATGCTGAATGTGGGTGATCTGTAGCCTATAAATAAAGCATGTGATTTGATTTTTTTTTCTTCGTTTGTCTTTCATCATAAGATAAGGAATTCAGACCAAATTTACAACGTGGCAATTGGTTATGAGTAGGGGTGTCACGATTCTCCAAATCCACGATTTGATTTGACTTTCGATTTTAAGGCCACGATTCGATTCGATTCAATTTAAAAAAAAAAATTTCAGCACTGACAGCTATGCCATTGTTAGACTATCGAGTCTTGATTTGTAAAGATCAACAGATCATTGGTTTTATGCCCTGACAACTGTCATTTACATTTTTAAATTCTTCTTTAAAAAGATGGTATTAAGTGTGATATAACTGCCATATTTTTTTTTTTTTGGAATGTACCACACTAAGGCCATATGGTCAAAGTTTTTCAAAGTTTTTCCATTTAAAAAAACACAACTTTCCCTTTAATTTGGTACCAAATACATGGCAAGGGCATCTCCTTACTTAAGTGTCATTCACAGTATGACAACAAAACAGATCCTTCCTATCTTGGCTAATGATAAGCTTTCAAAATACATACAAAACCTCCAGCGCTTCAGCCCACACAGTAATAAGATCAGACAATAATAGTCGCCAAACAAATATGGAAAAAGTCGGCAAACTTATATGGATAAAAGTTGCTGCAACCCGGCCAGGCCTCCTACTGACTCTTCGGCGCACTGCCTCCCGGAAAACAGCATCCGTCTCCAGCGGTGACAGCCAGGTAGGTCCCGCTGTTTAGTGAAGGTGAGCTTGTGTCTTGTTTTATTGAGCAAGAACAAGCGATTTCGATCAAAAGACTTCAACTCACAATGTCTTCGTAACTTTCCACTACATACGGCGGGTCAGGTTCTGTCTCACAGCACAATCTGACAGCTTCCAGAAGGTTTTAAAAGCGTGACGCTTAGCCGGTGAAGCCATTTTTAGAGCTACCGGTGGAGGACGACTAAACCCGGGGAAAATCAAACGTCTCAGTGTCACCAGATATACAGTATTTTCCAGTTCTGGTACATCGATGACAACTTGAAGTAAATATAAACAAAGCTGATAACTTGATTTTCAGTTTTTGGTACATTTTAAACGATTTAAAAATGATGGGCGCTCTTGGGCGCTATAGTGAAATATAGAACGGGCGCTCTCTAGCAGCTACGCTGTGTCGTCATTGAAATGTTGTTTTTTTTCTTCAGACGCGTGCAAGTAGGCAGGGGTGGAGAGAAAAAAAAATACTGGGAGAATCGCGAACCTGCTTGTGATTTCGAAGGTCGAAATTGAATGCTCATTTCAAATGATTTTCGATTTAGAATCGAAATCGTGACACCCCTAGTTATGAGCCAACATTGTGCTGACCGTGGAAAAATCTGAGAAAACAAAAATTTTGCCACTCAAACCCCATTCACATCTGTTGACAGTACGACGTTGGGCCTACGTGATGCCAACAGCCAATAAGACGTTGGCGCGAAGCCAGCTGCCAACGTTCTGCCAACGCAAGTGTCTACGATGGGCCACTGTTGGCCCGAGGAGTCATTGTTATCTGGGTCTGATGAACAGCATAAATGGTTGGGCCAACGGTGGCACTAGGCCAGTCACATGTATAAACCATTTATGATTATTTAAGACTATTGTCATAAATAATGGATGGAGGGGGTCCTGATTCAAGTGGGATGTACTGCGTCTTTAACTAGGCTACAATCAAATTAATGTTATTCCTCTGTGAGAGCTTTTCTTTTATAAATTAATTGAAATGTACTTTAAGTGTCCTCATCACTGGTAAATTCTTAAGCTCATGCTAAATGAACATTGATTAGAATGTATACATTCAAATCAACTCAATTCAAATCAACAGCTCCATAGCGACCATTGCTGCAGTTCTCAACAAGCAAGCTAACTATCTTATGGGGCCATTATTGTAGCAAAACTATTTGCAAATGTGTGTGGAGAGTTGTGTAACTGTATTTCAATCTGTGTGTGCGTAATCAGATTTGTAAATGTGTAAAAAAAATCTCCAAATCTGTATTCAGATTTGCAAGTGTATTGAGATTTGTAAATGTGTAGACAAATCTGTAAATGCGTACATAGATCTGTGAATGCGTAGACAAATCTGTAAATGCGTACATAAATCTGTAAATGTGTAGACAAATCTGTAAATACGTACATAAATCTGTAAATGCGTACATAGATATTAATGGCTGAAAAGTCTAAATATTTTGCTCCAAGAGCTGGAAATACAGACAAGTCATCAGTTACAACTCAGGCAGGCCTCTCAATTGGCTGTCTTTTTACACGTGACTTTCGCTACACTTCTGCCGTGGCAGAGATCTGCAAATGCGTGTGGCGATTTGCAAATGTGTGTGGAGATTTGTCTGTACCGCTCTGCCCGCACTGTGCCTCAGTAGCTATACAGCCTCCATACCACCAGTCGGCGGTAGCACCCGGTGATTTTAAGCGTGACATTGCTGGGCTGGGTAGTTTATGGCTGCAGTTGTGCCGATGCAAGGCAGACTATAGGGCCACTGTAAAAAAAAATAACAAAATCTAAGATTTCGAGATAAAGTCAAAATATTACGAGAATAAAGTTGTAATTTTGAGAATAAAAGTCAAAATATTACGAGAATAAAAGTCAAAATATTACGAGAATAATATCGTAATATTTTGAGAATAAAGTCGTAACATTTCGAGAATAAAGTCAGAATATTTCGAGAAAAAAAGTCGAAATATACTATCAGCAGTAAGGACCTGACAGAGAGAGAAGAGGAGCAGTTCACTTACCGACAGTCCCGACCAAGGTCCCGACAGCTGCCAGCAGTGCCCAGCATTTGAGTTGCTGTCAGCTAACAGGTAACGTTACATTTGCTCAGGTAACTTTTAATCGATTTATCAGTGTTTAGACGTTTGGTAAATGCGACTTCGGTCGTGGTGTAGTCAAGGAGGTTCTAACGGTGTAGTAGCTACTAACGTTATGAAGGTGTAGCCTAGCTAGCTACTAAGCTAACACAGGCTGTGCAACTTTGTTAATAGACATGCTTAGCGTTAGCCTACTTGATATTGTAGGGAAATTGTTTGCTAACTCTAGCAGTACTATTGATTTGTGTAACGTTAATGTCTGCTCAAAAGATGCATTTCTACCTATGATTCCTACAAGGGATGTCAGTTTTTGGTTAGTTTCTCTTGGCAGAACTCCTCTCACTGACCTTCATTAACTGGTTAGTAACTGAACTGTTAACTGGGAAGATTATTAGGCTACTTCTGCATTCTTGTATTGATTAATACCTTCTACCATGACAGACGTTATGTCTTGTACTATGACTCTGTTCTCTTCTACTACAACTCTACTATCTTCTACTGTAGCTGTTGACGTGGTTTCTTCTGTGTGTGTGTGTGTCCTCTACCCAGACTGAGGCCCCAGCCTGAGCTGAGCAGAGTGCTGGGAGCTCCTGTTCTTCTCCAGCAGAACCTGATGGAGCAGGTAGGAAGAGGGACCAGAGTCCTGTAGGGCTGAGCCGTTTGGCTTCAGTTCCAATGTAGTTTGTTGAAAGTTATCATTGTTTTCTGATTTGACCTGGTTTCTTCTGTGTGTGTGTGTGTGTGTGTGTGTGTGTGTGTGTGTGTGTGTTTGCGGGCAGTGAACTAGACCTTTTTTGTGAAATCTGTGAGGGGCTGTGTAGGCTATATTTCAAACTATGCTTATATACAGTATACATATATGAAACACACACACACACACACACACACACACACACACACATAGTACATGTATACTCTGTGTACATTCATATCTGAAACACTTACACATACATGTATACTCCTGTATACTCATATACATACATATGAAATGCTTGCACATGCATAGGTTACACTTGGACATGAATGTGTAAATTAAAAGTATACATATATGTATACTCTAGTACACAATTATCTTGATTGTTCAAAACAGCCTTGAATTACCCTGATTACGCTGGCTTTGTGGAACCAGTTAATTCAAGATTGATTTGTTAGGCTAACTAGTCAGTATTTTCATAGTAATTACCACTATTTAGCCTCCTTTGTGGAATACCCCTCTGGTAAGGAGATTTATTTTGAACTTAATGTTGAGCATTTTCAGTGTGAGATGGTTCATACATTGGTCAGACAGCAATGACTTGGTAACATCTTTTTCACCTCACTGTAGCAAGTGCTTCACAAATGAAATAGTTTTCACCCTGTCATGTAATCATCATGATGATGTTGATGTTTGTATGCTAACTGTTCTCTGTAAGACACTGAGCCTCAGATACTTACTGCACTTTCTTCTGTTACAGAAACTCCTGCTCTTCAGGAACCACCTGACACTTCTCTGGAAAATGCTCCCAGTGTTTGTTTAAGAGCAAAGAGAAATTAACTTATTTATGTGTTCTGGCCTTTTTACTAGTAAATTGCTACGTATTTAGATGTAGTGTTCATAGTGTATACAATTTACTTATTTATTTGGGTACTCAAATTAAGTCAAAGAAGGTTGTAAGGTATGAGACAAGCATCCCCATCTTTTTTTATCTCACTTTCAGCACATCAAGCGAGGCAGTTTTATATGCTCCAGTGGCATGTTTTTTGTTTAAGATCACTTTTTGTTGTTTGTGATCCTTTCTGATGATAAGCCTTTTATCAAACCAGGAGCTTGGTTCATATATTAGAAGTAAGCATGTTCAATTTGTTACAGTAGATTTCTTCCCCTTGCTGAATCTTACCTTGTACTGACAAATTACAGCTGCCCTCTGTGGACTTGAGCTATTACAAACTAGTGTTTCAGTCCATAGATGATTGGTCTTATTTGTATCTGAGACTAGTAATGCTTAATATGGCTTAGAATGTTTTGCCCATTGGAACATTTTTATTTTGAAATAAATGTGTATTACTTTACACTACATATAACAATTTGTCTTATCTGTCATCACATTGTAGTGAACTGCCCTCAAATTACTTTTCTCCATCTTACCTTGGTTATTACAGCAGCATTACCAACATCTAATTACATGTTTTTCAAGTCACAAATATCAATATTGTGTTACTAACAGTTTTTAATTATACAATCCAGTGTTACAAGAATATACTGTATACTGATACATTTTTGAATGTCTTCTTTGTGAGTACTTTCTGACAATATTGACTAAAGCCACATATCTAGACCACATAGTCCAAGTTAATGAACATGCTGTTGCCTCAGTGTAGAGATAGTATTGCTTGTAGTCATTATTATGATGCTGCATGTACTGATTTAAGATTCAACTACACTGGATCAAAGGTGAGTCACCTCACAACATGTGGCCATGACATAAATATCAAATTCTCTGATCAAATGGAGTCCTGTGTAAACAGTGTATGAAGATAGGTTTGCATTATGCAACTCAAATGCAAGTTTTGCTTGTGAAAAAAAATTGTTAAATTCTTTTATCATTGGCAATATTTTGGGTTTGTTTGGTGTCAGCTCCAGGCCTGCTGCGTCTCCTTGGTGCAGCAGGAGGTGTTTTCAGTGTCAGTGGGAGCACAAAAGGTCAGGCAGGCAGGAGGAGGAGGGGAGGTGCTGCTACAGGTGCAGCAGGACTGTCCACTGGAACACACAGGCTGATGAGACGGCAGCCATCCAGAGACAAGTACTGGAGGAGAGGGAGAGAAGAAGAAGAGAGCGATAAGGGGACAGGAGGAGTATGTTGAGGGCAAAATAGAGAGGAGAGGTATTGGGCACAATTCAATTTATGTAACAACATATCAGAGGTGTATTAGCATGCTGATTGCTGTAGTCTGTTCAGCAAACCGTTGTCCTGGGAACAGGCAGGTATCAACGTAGCCACCAAGCAAGCTAACATTAGAAAAATACTCAAAACAAAACCAAAAACGATAACTTTCAACAAACTACATTGGAACTGAAGCCAAACGGCTCAGCCCTACAGGACTCTGGTCCCTCTTCCTACCTGCTCCATCAGGTTTTGCCGGAGAAAAACAGGAGCTCCCAGCACTCTGCTCAGCTCAGGCTGGGGCCTCAGTCTGGGTAGAGGACACACACACACACACACACACACACAGAAGAAACCACGTCAACAGCTACAGTAGAAGATAGTAGAGTTGTAGTAGAAGAGAACAGAGTCATAGTACAAGACATAACGTCTGTCATGGTAGAAGGTATTAATCAATACAAGAATGCAGAAGTAGCCTAATAATCTTCCCAGTTAACAGTTCAGTTACTAACCAGTTAATGAAGGTCAGTGAGAGGAGTTCTGCCAAGAGAAACTAACCAAAAACTGACATCCCTTGTAGGAATCATAGGTAGAAATGCATCTTTTGAGCAGACATTAACGTTACACAAATCAATAGTACTGCTAGAGTTAGCAAACAATTTCCCTACAATATCAAGTAGGCTAACGCTAAGCATGTCTATTAACAAAGTTGCACAGCCTGTGTTAGCCTAGTAGCTAGCTAGGCTACACCTTCGTAGTAGCTACTACACCATGACCGAAATCGCATTCACCAAACGTCTAAACACTGATAAATCGATTAAAAGTTACCTGAGCAAATGTAACGTTACATGTTAGCTGACAGTAACTCAAATGCTGGGAGCTGCTGGCAGCTGTCGGGACCTTGGTCGGGACTGTCGAGAAGTGAACTGCTCCTCTTCTCTCTCTGTCAGGTCCTTACTGCTGATAATATATTTCAACTTTTTTCTCGTAATATTCTGACTTTATTTTTGAAATGTTACGACTTTATTCTCGTAATATTTTGACTTTATTCTCGAAATCTTAGATTTTTTTTTTTTAGAGTGGCCCTATAGTCTGCCTTGCATCGGCACAACTGCAGCCATCAACTACCCAGCCCAGCAATGTCACGCTTAAAATCACCGGGTGCTACCGCCGACTGGTGGTATGTAGGCTGTATAGCTACTGAGGCACAGTGCGGGCAGAGCGGTACAGACAAATCTCCACACGCATTTGCAAATCGCCACACGCATTTGCAGATCTCTGCCACGGCAGAAGTGTAGCAAAAGTCACTTGTAAAAAGACAGCCAATTGAGAGGCCTGCCTGAGTTGTAACTGATGACTTGTCTGTATTTCCAGCTCTTGGAGCAAAATATTTAGACTTTTCAGCCATTAATATCTATGTACGCATTTACAGATTTATGTACGCATTTAAAGATTTATGTACGCATTTACAGATTTTTTTACGCATTTACGGATTTGTCTACACATTTACAGATTTATGTACGCATTTACAGATTTGTCTACACATTCACAGATCTATGTACGCATTTACAGATTTGTCTACACATTTACAAATCTCAATACACTTGCAAATCTGAATACAGATTTGGAGATTTTTTTTACACATTTACAAATCTGATTACGCACACACGGATTCTAAATACACATTTGCAGTTTCCTGTACACATTCACAAATCTCAGTACGCATTTAGAGATTATTTTACACATTTACAAATCTGATTACGCACACACGGATTAGGATACAGTTACACAACTCTCCACACACATTTGCAAATAGTTTTGCTACAATGATGGCCCCATACTATCTCAACTGTCGTCTTACTTGAGCACTAACGCTACCTTTAATTAGCTACTTTTCGTTGGATCAACTGTTATGCAATCAACACTCAGCCAAGGTAACTGCTAATATGTGATATATGGTTGAATTAGTTGATATTGGTTACTGTTACTGTTGATCTGTAGCCTAAATAAAGCATGTGATTTGATTTTTTCTTTTCGTTTGTCTTTCATCATAAGCTAAGTAATTCAAAATTAAAACGTGGCAATTGGTTATGAGCCAACGTTGAGCCGGCCGTGGAAAGGTCGGAGAAAACGAAAATTTAGCCACCCAAACCCCATTCACATCTGGTGACAATACGACGTTGGGCCAATGTAATGCCAGCGGCCAAAAGGACGTTGGCGCGACAGCGGCTGCCAACGTCCTGCCAACGTCCTGCCAACGTCCTGCCAACGAAAAGTGTCTACGATAGGCCACCGTTGGGCAGTCATTGTTATCTGTTAACTCTACTATGTAATAGTACTCATCACAAAGTGGCACCAGTGTGACATGTTGCAAAATGTAGTTGCACATTTAAGAAAAAAGGTAGCAAAATGTGAACATGTAGATTGTCTGGAGCCCTGTGATGAAATGTCAGTTCTTTAGGCTTCTGTCATGTCTTCCCAGCTTTCTTGGACATCATCATCCATGATGTTGTCAGCATTGTCCTGTTTTTTGTCCATGGTTGGGTTTTGTGTAGTTGCTGGTGTGACTTTAGATTTATCTTTACGTTTAAAGGTGTGTTTGGGTGGTTTATAAGAGGTCTTTGTAGTTGGTAGTAGTAGTAGTTGAGGCTTGGTCTTCAGAAATCTGAGTGTCAGCTGTGGTCTGTGAAGCTGATAGGTAGGTGGTGGTACAGTCTGTAGATGTACCAGGGTTACGTTGCTGTTCACTGTGTGTGGGTGTGTTGGATTGACTGAGGCCGGTTTGATTGTCAAAGAGTTGAGTCATGGAGATCACTTGTTCACGATACAGTTCAAGTTGAATGTTGTCCAGCATCAACAGTGCCTCTTCTATTTCGTCAGCTGACATTTGGTCATATGTACTTGTAAGGACACTTATTAGTCAGAGTTTCCGTTAGAAAAAATTGGTGCCGGTCCACGTGTCCTGGAAGATGTCCCGGACAAATGGGAGAAATTCCGGTCAAATATGTGACGCGTTCTATAATTTACAGTCGGAAGTCGCAACGGCACATTTGTGGATAAACGTGATTTTATGAGAAAAGATAGATTTTTGGCTGTTTTGGGGTTCCATCAGATTTTAATAAAATAAAGCCTTGACTTTCATTCTGTGTAAAGATTATTGTGAAATTTAAACGCTAAATATAGTTTTGAAGCTCATAAAGGTAGGGTGACAAGCAGAACTACTAGCTTAGTTTGTCAACAAAGCTCGCATTCCTCATGTTGCCAGGTTCGCGGTTTTTAATGTACTTGGAAATGTTATAAATGCTGTAGGACTTAAAACGCTGTTTATAAAGTTTATCAGGGTTGTATTGCAGAGTTTTGTTATTGGTTTGTTATTTTGGACTAGTTTCGTTAATCATTGGGCTGTTTATGGGTTGGGTTTAATTGGCACTGGGAGGGTTTTGTCGCCAAGAACCTGGCAACACTTCTCCCCGTCCCTCTCTCCCCTTACTATGTGTCCCTTAAAATTATGAATGAACATCTGCATAGTAACAGGTTGACCATCGTTCACTTTATTGTCTAATCAAAATTATTGTTTCATCCGCGGGAAAACGTAGTTGTCAGGCATCTCAACCTGTGTGTGTGTGTGTGAGAGAGAGAGAGAGAGAGAGATTATTAAAAGACAGAAATGAATTCCCGTGAGGCAGAAATTGCTAGATTACTAAACTCAATTTCTGTAAGAGGAGCAGCAACTGACACGCAATGGACTGATATAATATCAGACTACTTTTTAACTCCGGTGCCGGTGGATGCGCGACCTGTCGCGAGTGACACCGGTGCGTTTTCCTCAGAGTTGGACAGTCCACACACCAACAATACGAGCCCTGAGACTACAGGCGGAGAGACTGAAGATGAGGAGGAAGATATTTCGCTTATGGCAGACCCGCGGCTGCGGCTCTCCAGTCTGTAGAAGGTGCCTATGTAAGCAAAGATTGTGGCCACGAAATCCAAAAGGCCTGCGACTATAGGTGCCACTGTAAGACAGAGAGATCCCCATCATTTTTTTAATAGAAGGATATGTGGAAATTTAATTTTAGCCTATTTTAATACAATTCAAATTGTGCTTAGAGGGAATTATTTTCACCGGACATTATGACCGGAGAGACTTCAACAGATTTTCCCGGTAAAAAAACGGTAATTGCCGGATAACGGAAACTCTGTTCTTAGTACAGAGTCAGGTATTTTATGTGAGGTCTCTGTAGTATCAGCAGTGGAAAGTGTAATTAGTACAGAGGTCACGCTGTTGAGTGTTTTGCACTTTCGTCGTCGTTGACATTTGGTGCACTTGTAGCTCAGCGATGCACAGTTGACTGTTGGTATTTGTGCTCCGCAAGTGCACAAAGTTTTTGCTGACAGTTGCACCCATAGAGATATAACAGTAGAGAGGACATGTCATAGAGAATTCCTATTCTGGAATGGGACCATATGGCAGCCATCTTACCTGGGTACACTTCTCAGCTGACTGTCATTGGAATCAATGGTGAACGTGGCTTATGCTGCCATTATAATGCTAATATTTTTTTAACAAAACATGACTAGTATTTTTTATTTAATGTAAAGTGGGTAAGACAACTGTAACTGTCTAAAATGATACCAAATTTGTACCATTTTTATATTTTTTAGATTATAATAACCCCAAGGAGACCTACTCATATTAAGATTATGTTAAAGAAGTATTTATTTTGCAGAAACGATGAATCCTTTTTTAAAGTAAACTTAATATTTTTCAGTTTTCTTTGGCACTCTGAGTAGTAGAGTAAAAAAATGCAATTTTTAAAAAATATTTTCTCATATATAACCCTCTAAAATGGTATAGCGTTGTGACAATAGACAGCTTATGTTGGCAGCACACAGACACAAAAATGGAGAAAGAACAGGACAATTTTATTTTATATCATAAAATAGCGGTTGGCATAACAGCTCATACACACATGCAAATGCACACAGTGTAAGAATGCCAATTAGAACTGGCCCGCCCCCTGGTGCCACAATACTTTGCGCCAGTTTGGACTAGCAGCAGCAGGAATGGTCGCTAAGAGAGTTTCCTGGCCTCATCATCAACCCGCACTTTGCGGACTGGGTTATCTTTCCTCTGTGCAATTACAGTGAGTAGGCCTACAGCAATTGATAGTATAGTGTATATAGTATTGTATATCATCCAGCATCAGCCACAAGCTAATTTCATTTATGGCCAGTTTAGCAAGATAACTCCACAGTTATTGTGTTGTATTTGACATTCTAGCTTGATTTTGGGTAACTTCAGTGTCTTATGTGCATTTAACTTAAAGGAAAGTTGTTGGAATGTTGAGGGAAGGGTTAGACCAGCTAATTTCCGTGTGGTTTCGATGTGAAATGTGGTACATTTCACGTGGTTATTTGCATTGCATGGACAGTTTCAGCAGTGCCACTTATGCCTATAGAGGGCGCAAACTCCACATTTGCTTCCTAAAGTAGTGTATAGTAATTTTCTGAGTCTATTCAAATCATTCTGAGCTTATCACTGTGGCATGCTTAATTTCTTGCAGAATCACACATCCACACACCCACAACCAGTACATATTCATCCATCCCATTCTTGCATTTAACCCACCAGTCAGACAAGACCCCTGATCTACAAACTAGGTCTCAAACCATTTGCAATGGCGGGCTGAGAGTTTGTAGGTTTCCTACTGGCCCTTAAATAGAATGGTCTTTGTCAGTTTATGCCTGAGACTCAAGCCATGCTCTCTTACATTAAACACCTTTGCAATGTGGTGCTGTCTAAGTGTAAAGTATTTCTCCACAAGTTGCTCCATGAGAGCAAATGAATGGTTGTCAATACCATGCTGTGTTTCCAGGAGGTGCTCTCCAAGGTTGAAGATATCCTTGAAGCCCAGCTCTTCCTTAACAGCTAGGAGAACCCTGGTTGGATGACACATCTTCCTCACAGAGTGAATGCTCATCATTCTCCTAATGGCCCTCTCTGTGGCCATGACCACAGCCACGCATCCAGGAGATGGGACCACTAAGCCTCCTCTGTTTTTCTTCTTCAGAAGACAGTATGACTCATCATATTGCGGTGCCTCTCTTGTTGTTAAAGCCTTCCTACAGGTGTTGCATGAGAGGAGAGGGCCCACCTTCCTTCCAGCGATGTATGTGGCGCAGCTCTTTACCACAGCCGAGAACTCAGTGGGTATCCCAGAGTTCTCAAAGTCAAAAAGGCTGTTGTCTGGCTGGAATGCATCAGGGTCAGCGACAGGGAATGCTGCTATGGATGATGTTACACATAGCTGATCCCCATTCTCCAGGGGAAAGGCATTCCCTGTCTTGCCTGGTTCAACCCCACAGCGTACCAGGAGCTTCCTAAAAGTGCTCTGCAACTGGCTTGCGTTGGGATTGTTGTTCCAGCCACCTAGGTATAAAGATGTTTCTTTTGTCACCGCCTTACCAAATTCCCTTATTCGAGCAAATCAGATTTGTGGAATATAATGTTTCTACATTTTACAGACCTGCCCTACGAATGGCGTTGAAGAACAGCTCAAGATGGTCCTGGCAGAACTTGTATGTCAGCACATAATTCTGACATTGCAGCAGCTCAGGAACCATCAAGAGCAATGAGTCAATGGTGATTGCTGATTTCATTGGATAGCCTATTATTAGCTTATTAATATTACACTATTAAGTCACCTTCGGGATAAGTACAATGGTTGGCCTGCTGATGTTTTCAGAGACAACAGGAAGGCTCTTGTGTATCTTAGGACCTGGCAGATGGCAGGCCATTTTTCAGGCCAGATAGCAGCCTTTGAACCCTTGGCCCGGGGGTTGCGGCTATTCAGAATATCAAACAAGGCGTCTATGACCTATGTTCAATCCAAACACAATCAATTAGTCAAACTGAAATTAATTAATTATCACACAAGGCCTTCTGCTCGTGCCAGATTGATATTAATTGATACAGCATAGTATAAACATTATGGATTATTTGTATTATTATGTATTTGTCAATAAGGTTATACATTAAAATATGCAATGTCTCTCATTGTTGGTTTGGCATTCTAACCTTAATGAATTCCACAGTTGCTTTGCCCGCAACAAATTTTGGATGTCTCATTTCAGAGAGTGTCTCCAAGGCTGTAGCAACACTAGAACTCAAGGTCTGGGCAGCCAAGTTGACCTTCATCTTTTGGTTGTCAAAGTTGATGTGTCGTCTTGTCAACTTGTTGCCCATTCGGAGACCAGCATCTTCCTGGATGTTCTGAAGGTCCTCCAGAAACTGCCAGCAGATGGTCCCAGTGGACGATTTTAATACCCCATAGGCCTGGAACAGGTTCCGCATCAACTTCATCATATGAGGTGGATCAAAGATGATGTACACTGGATCACCTGTCCTTGGATGCTGGAAGTATGGCCTTGTGACTCCAGTGGAAGTGACTTTCACATCACACCCCAGCTGAGTGCATATTCCCACATTTGTGGCATGGCCATCCATTGTAATGGCCCACACACGGATGTGACATTCACTAAGTGCATCAAGAACATGTAAAACAAGTTGGGCCTGCACTTCTGCCGTCAAAGTGTGTGTGAAGTAGTAGGACACAGGAGCCTTCCAGTACCCCTTCAAGCCAACTACCATCATGACCAGTGCCTCTGTGGCTTCTGTCTCATCCTCACAGTGGTCCCCTAAATTTACAAACCCTGTCATTTTCTGCAGAGATGGATTATAAACTATTTGCTTTCTTATCGCCATGGCATCAAGCATGAGGCAGACATCTCCATATTTAGATGGTTCAGAGAGCACCCTGTCTTTTAGGGATTTGAGCATGCCTTCATTGATGCCTGGCTCACCACCGACAGGTTGCATCCACCTAACAGTAAGTTTAAGAAAATGCTTTAGGAAATGTTGCCAGAAGTATTGTCCATAGAAATTAAAGCAGATAATATGGTTAAGACAACCTTAATCAATACACAAAATCATTAAGTTCTGTATTTGTATCTACCTGCGCAATGTCCTCACTGAGGGCAGAGGGAGTTTTATTGTGTCCCTCAAATGCATGTATGCCTTCGGCCCATAAAGATGTACAGTCAGTAAGAACTCCTTTTGCTCTCTTGAGTATTGCTTGCTGTTCCTCTTGAACAGGTGCACTGGAATGTCTACAGATATTTGAATTATTAATAATATTTGTCAATATTATGTCACACCATCTTTTTTATTGTTACACCGTCTATTCAGTCTGAGTATTTGTTTTGGGAAATCATCAATGACTTATAATGTATACCGTATCTCTCTACTCATTTATTAACACTTGCCAGAGTATGTGTGGAGTCGATCTTCCAAATCTGATGTTAGCAATTTTTGGTCCCTCAAGTCTGAGATAATTTCCTGGAGAGTATTTCGGACCCGTTTCTCCTTCCAGCGAGTATTTCTTAGCTGTCTTTCTAGATATTGTATTCTTTTTTCAGCAATCCTCCACTTCCGTTTAAGTTCCTTAAGACCTGGGCAGCAATAGCTGTGGTCCTAATAACACATAAAGAATGATTACATATTTAGCACAGGGGGTAGAAACTGCAGCTCTGTTAAAAATGCTACATTCCTATATCCAATACTAATCACTGAATTGAAAGAATGTAATGGGCTGGGTCATTACATCTTACAGTTATTACTTGAACTCCATAGGCAAAAATCCCTCAGCATTTAATTATTGAATTCATAAATTACCTTTTTACCAAGAGAGTGATATTTAACTGTATTGCCATAAACTCTATATTGTGTTAACTACACATACTTAAAGTTGTGGTTCTCATGAATTGTTACATTTCAATATCTAACTGACCAAGGAGTGAGGGGAGATAGGGCCTTGGACAGAGGGCATCATCATTCTTTGCCGTTTTCGGCTTGTGGGCATTTCCTCCATTTGTACAGGCATAATGGCACATAGTGAATTATGTGTACTCCTTGGCTTGGGAATCTAATGTCCATGCAAAAAAGAACATGAGAATTGAGCCATTTCAAATTCTGTTCTTTAAAAAATTGTGTACAAACATACATCATTCCATAATATGCTACCATACCTTTTGCAGATACTGTGGCAGATTTGGAAAGACAGAAGGTATTCCTTTCTTGATCCTCACTGTCTGACCTGTCCTGTCTATGTCCCCTGCCAAAAAGTGCTGGCTACATAGCATGCTTGATGGTTTAGGGAACCAATCATCCTTCCTCTTTACAGCAAAAGTCCACTTTTTTCTTTCCATTTGATCATTTGGAAATCTGCTAAAAAAAAAAAAAAAATGCCAACACATCTGCCATTGGTGTATCTTACTAATCTATCAATTTTCAGTTACTACAGGTGTGTATCACACACACACACACACGATGGGTTTATTCAATGCATTTATTGTTATTTTTCTTATGTTACATTACACGGTTGTGGTAAGCTACCATTACAAACTGCATGAACTAAAATATTAATTACATTATTCCTTTATGCTATAGCCAGTTTAAACTTTGCATTAAACTGTTTCAGAACATGTGCATGCTTATTTAATACAGTATTTGCACATTTCAATAATAATTTAAATAATCGTAATATAACCCATATTCTAGTTGACAACAAACGTTACACCAATCAAATTGCGGAATCAGGGTGGCTGTGACCATAGCATGTGCTACAATTGTTGTCATCAGTCGCTGATATTACTTGAACTCTAGCGGGATGCTGAGGAAGGTAGTGAAGAGAGATTAATTTTAGGAACAGAATTTTTGACCTTTTGTTCCTGAGTCAAGCAGAGAAAGAATGTGGATTACTGTACTGATTTTGCTATGCTTTACTGAAAGGAATATCAGGAAACGCCACGGCATGAGGTAAGTTAGCTCATGTTAGCCTGTCACACGGAGACCCTGCTGCTTATATGATGGGTTGGAATCGTGGATAATTGTGCGTTAAACATAATGAATAATGTATTGCTGGTGTGGGTCTTGGTTAGGCAAGGATCGGTTGGTATCTAAAGTTAACTGGCGGTAACTTATTGTGATGTGCAGCTTGGGCAATGTTATCTCCTATGCATAAAGCTTTTCTTTTCACGGCAGACTCTGCTTTGACTTTGCGTTGCCGTTTGTGCATAATTATGCAGCTTGCCAGATAATTTTGTCTGGTAGCTTCTAAATGGAATTCATCACTAACCCTGACTTAAACTTAACTAGCAAATGTCTCCTTGTTGAAGGAAGCTGTACCGTTACACTTACATTATGGAATCAACTGCTATCCATCTCTGATGGGAAAATGTTTAGCTAGTTGTTAGTTACCTCCCTTAGTTATGAAAGCAGCTGTGTACATACATAATATCACATACCGTGTGCTAATTGTTTTCAGAAACGGTTTGTATTGGTTTGTATTGTAGCAGCAGCGATCTAGCCGGTTTCAAAGTTGAAATGTAGCGTCTAGCTAACGTTAGATTACCGATAGATATCAGCGATTTCATATAGAATTCTTGTCCGTTGGCAACTGACTACTAGGTTAACAGCTAGCATTTTGTAGTTTTTGTAGTTGCCTGTGTTATATAGGCTAGTATATAAAATATTCTCTCCTTTCTACTCTGTACTGACGTGTGGAAAGTGATGCCAGCCTCTCGGGTCGCGTTGGTCCTTTTAGTGCAGCAATAAGGTGCTGCACAAGTGACAGCCATGGTTGCTTTCCATAGACAGCTGTTGTAGTTGCTGGTAAACTGTACCCAGGTAAGATGGCGGACGGTTATCCCACAGTCTATGACGTAATGTCCTCTCTAGTGTTATATCTCTATGGTTGCACCGACAACTTCTCCACAGATGATTTGAGGTGTTTCTGTATGGAATCAGATTTGTGTCAATATAATCAAACAAAACTTCTTAAATATCAAACAAAAATAAGAATTTGAGAGAGAATAAAACTCACTGAAGCAAAAAAAATGTAATCTCAAAAGTAAAACATAACTTCCAAACAAATTATTTGTGTACTTTTGTTTACAGTTCCCTCTGCTTCTTTCTCACTGATCAGACTTTTGCAATCACTGTCTGCTTTGCGGTTACGCTGCCAGCTCTCTCGTTTATGCTGCCTGACTTTTTGTTTGCAGTTCTGACACAAACCTCTCGCGTGGGCAGGGTTTTTTTCAGGGGTGCATCCCCATTGGCTAATGAGTTTTTGAGTGACAGCTCAGTGCCCCGGACGTTGTTCAGTGCAGCAAGCGTGAGTTTCGGTTAAAGACACCCTAAACAGCAGCACTGGGCATTCACTACCCACTAGCTAACTTTACTGGATTCCTACAAGATTAATAAAGTGTAAGTATTGATCATATATGTTGTCTGTGCTTTACTAGACGTTTTGTTGTTTTGTTTTGTTGTGTTAAGTTAGAAATAAAGCTAAGCTTTGCTATGTAAGTTAGCTTTTATCTAATTAAAGTTAGCTAACTTGCTATCTATAATGATTGCTAGCTAAGTAGCCTAACTGTTAGTGTACTGTGTGTGTGTGTGTGTGCGTGCGTGTGTGTGTGTGCGTGAACGGGCGCACGCGCAAATGGACACGTGTGCCTGACCGTACCGGCCTGTTTTCATTTCTGGTTAGATATGTAAGTGCATGCGATGATAGCTTTTGTTAAAAAGCACGCTAATTTGCCATGGGAATCAGTGGAGGCTGAGTGAGGCGTTACCCAATGGAGCTGTCCCATTGGTATCTTAACTGTCATCTTCTTCTCTCTGTAGAACAATGTAACACAGACCTACAATGCAGTCCCAGGTAGGCCAGTACTGTATATGGTCTATTATAACAGATTATGATTCAGCTAATACATCACAATGTCACTAACGCTATAAGTTTGCGTCTATGATCCGAGTTAAGAACTGAACAAAAGCAAGCAAAATAAATGTATGACTTGCTCTCTGGTGTAGTTTGTGTGGTTGGTTTGTCCAAGCTACCAAATTTTAGCGTTATTTAAAATAGTTTATCGGTGTCAATACCAGTCAGGTACTGGTGCCAATAAATAACAGTTTCTTGACACCTATCCCTAGACTTGTCTCACCAACATCACCTGCAGTTCAGTGGGAGTGCATTAAAACATTGACAAACAACATTCAGGAATATATTACAGTAAATAATATTAAACGACAAATTGTTGTGGTTGCTATTGATCTGATAATACACAATGCTTTATAAGGGTACTGGTGAATTTGTACAATTTAGAAGCTGTGAATATAATGTCTACTATCTACAGAGGTTGACACATAAGGTGCAATGTTAGCACTGCTAAAGTGGTTCATCTTCACTCTCCAGCAAGGTTCTACCCCTGGTGCTGAGGCTGCCACAGCAGCTGTACAGAACATACTTTCAATTTTGAACCAGTCATTGGGCAAGGCCAGCACAGATAAGAGTCAGGGACAGAGTTCGGGGCAGCGCCCGAGCATGGATCAAGAAATGGCCAGGTCTAACATTTGAAATCATGATTAATAAACACTATGTATGTAACACCAGTGACTCTAGTATAAGAGTATAACATTGTATTATTGTAATAGTTCTCAAAAAATCCCATCTTATTTTTTACAACTCATTTTCATTATTGGAACATACTGTACAGTACTGTTTATTTACTGTAAAACATTTTTTGCAGGTCTTTCCCTGGATTTTTTAGGCGGGGGTCAAAGCGAAGCTCAATAAGCTTTAATAAGCCAGCAAAGGTAGCCAAACAGTGGAACCCATTTCATTTTACAGTTTTTCTTCTTCACAAAAATTGTGACACAACCCCCTCACCAGTTCAGGACCTACAGCACATGCAGGCTGGTTTGGGGAAAAGAACTCTTTCCATGCCTGAAGACATGACTCATTCAGAGGTGATCTATCTTTCTTTCTCTGACACACCCTCTCATCAAGCAACTGTCTTTGTCTATCACACAAAATTAAAGAAACTGCTGAAAATTCATAATACAGACTTACATTTTAGGTCTCCAGCTTGTTTGAAAGTGCATATCCAAAGATGAAAACATCCACTGGAGGATGGCTTCTGTACAAAGCAGCCGGTATAAAAAAAAAAAAAAAAACTCATATGCATCTTGTAATGGAATTATAGTTTGAACCTGCTGTGAAATATTTCCGCTAACTTTTGTAATTTTTCAACAGGCGGAAATGGAAGGCACCATTTATCTGTAGTACCCCCAGAATCAGAGGGATACACGGGAAGTACGATCAGAAGTGCCTCTGGAGGGGGGAAAACCACGCTGTACATTGTTCCTTTACAGGAAGAATTTGATCTAGCACCTCTTCCCTACGATGCCCAGGAGTTTTCACTCATGTCAAAGGCTGAATGCAAGAATTGCTTTAAAGTTATGCCTTTGCAGCTTCTTGCCCTCCATGTAAAACAATGTAATGCCCCGGAATGTGACACACTTTCAGATTCTGAACCAGAGGTAAAAATAAGTCTACTTGTTGCTTGTGAGTAACTTTGTTCGGAGATGGAGCTGTCTCCGAAAGAAACGTTTTAGTATAATTCTGCATAAGTTCCATAATGTACCTTTAAGAATACCATTGTCCACAGCATTTATCTTTCTCTTTATCCCACTCTTACTGGCATGGCCCTTTTATAGTAACTCTCTCACAGTCAGCCATTACCATCCTCATATGTACCTGTCTGATGTGTCTCCTGTTGCTCAGCAACATTATTAGAATCAGAATTAAGAATACCATTTTCCATTCAAAATTGCTTGGGCATGGTAGAACTACTATTTAAAATAGCAAGTACCTTATATATACTTCTCACTGCAAAAAATGCACTAAGACAACTAAACACTTTAGTGTAGCCAGTTGAATTTTCATGGATGTGATGCTGACAGTGGCTTGACTCAATGATTCCTGGTGAAGCCCAGGAATTAGACTGGAGTAGTCTATATCTAGTTTTGTATGTAAAAATATGTACTAGAATACAGAACAATTACAAAATGTCATAGGATTTCATGAACATATTTTCTGGCCTTAAAATCCCATATTTCACTATAGCTATTAGAAGTATTTTACTTGATCACCAGGCTCTCCAACACTCTCTGAACTGGAGCTTTTGGGGTTAGCCCCCTACAGAAAAGCACTCTCTTTAACATTATGTTAAAACAATACTATGCACAGATATAATATACTGTGCATTTATCATCGATTGAAATATTCGTTTTTAGTTAGTTATTAGTGTCACACTCTGGCATCTGTGTCCCTCAGATGCCATTCTCCACCTGTCCACCAGATGCCCTCGGACTTTCCTCCCTTCTGTGCTCCTTCCCTCCACACCTGCCCTGCATCAACCCTCGTTAGCCCTGCCCTGCTCTCTGTGTTTTCCCCAGCCAATCAGCTCTCCCTGTTTCCCGCCAGTCACCAGCTGTCCCTTGTTTAGTTGGATTATTAGTTCTGTATTTATGTCTCAGCCACCCGCCTTTGTTTGCTGGTTCGTTTGTCTTTGTTAACCTAGGCTTTGTTTCCCTAGAGTAGTCTTGACCTATGTTCGGTGTTCCTCGCCTGCTGTGACTACCTAGTAAAACCTTTGTTTGTTTCTCGAGCCTTGTCTCCTGCCTCATTCTGCGCTTGGGTCCACCCTGATCCCTGACAATTAGCCTACTCCAACTTGAAAAAAAATGCTTCTGAGAAAATAGGCCTACTTCACATTAAATTAATTATGTAGGAAATGGTTGCTTGACATTTCTATCATAATGCTTCACCTGCTGGCCTGCTGGTAGTCTGTAGGCTATCCAGCTCTGCAAACTTGCACTCCCCTTAGCTGCCTCCCTCAGCTCTTTCTCTCTCTGCTGTAGTCTCCTCCTTTTGGAAGGCATTGTAGCCTACTGTAAGCACCCAAAATTAACATTACATTAAGGGTGTTTTCACATATAGTCCTTTTTAAACGAACCAAACTCAGTCCTCTTAAAGTGGACCAACAGAAAAGGGACTCAGTTCTTTTTGCGTTCACATTGTCAGTTTATTTGAAAGAGGACTCAGTTCTCTTTCTGGTCCACTTCAGCTCTGATGGGGCCTCAGTCCTCTTTCTGTTCACACTATAGTTCCTCTGGAGCTCAGACCTTTACTGCTATGTATGTATTTACTGTTATGTATTATTATTAGCCTACTGTTATTACTTATTTGCTATTCATTTATTACTTTTACCATCATCCTTGATTATCACAAAATCTTTGACATAATCAATTGTATGTTTAATTACATTTGGAGAGAGAGAGAGATAGAGAGATAGATAGATAGATAGATAATATCACTGCGGGTAGGGTTTCGCCAGTGGTTGCTAGGGTGTTCCTAGGTGATTGCTAGGCTTTTGCTAGGTGGTTGCTAGGGTGTTACCAGTGGTTGCTAGGGTGGTAGGGACAAGAAGGAACATTTGACCAAACTTTGGAAGCCAATACCATCAAAACGACGGAATATCAAATATCACTCTGCTGGTCCCCCTTCAATGACATTTTTAGGGTTGGCACAGGCGCTTCCACACAGAATACTGTCCAGTTTGTCGTAAAAGGGGCATGTGTCTTTTATGTTAGAGGATTCTCCGCTTTTTCTCATTTTATCGCGTGTGGTAAAGTACTTTTGACATAGTTTTTTTACTTTGACGCGGCACTGCAGTGCGGTCCTAATGAAGCCCCTCGCTTTCATATGAACTGAAAATTGGAGGAAAACCTTAGCGTTTCTGTGCATTGTAGACAGCTGCCGTTTGATGTGTTCTTCGTTCCATATCTGGATAAGTGCAGTAGTTTCTTCCTCGGACCAAACTACTCCTCGTCCACTAGTCTTGCTAGCGTTACCAGCAGCCATGGTTCCGTCTATTTGTTTTTTCGAGCGTTCCAGTGCAATATATGATCTGTCTACGGCAAGCCTAGAGGGCTAAAATACAATGGCAAAGGGCGAAGCGAACCTGGAGCGCTTTGTGTTCACAATGCACAGGTTAAGCGAACCACAACGCGGACTTGAAGCGAACCGTACTCAGACCACCTCCCGAGGAGGTCTGAGTACAGTTCGTTTCAGAGGGGTCTGAGTTCTTTTGGAGTGTTCACATATGCGCAAAAAATGCTGACTAATCGCTCTGAGTTCGTTTGGAGGGCTGAAAGGGACCAAGTGTGAAAACACCCTAAAAAAAAAACATGCATTACATTTTAACCAATTTGAACATTACAAGTTATCTCATAACGAAAAATAAGGCGACTTCTATCAGCTACATCTGCTTGTTGGTTGAAAATTCATCACAACCTGAATGAAGCATGTTCAAGAACATAGCTAGCAGCTAATGTCACAAGCTAGAAAGAAGCTAACGTGGCGTTAGGTTGGTCTGTTCGCACACGACACGTAGCTTCATATTGACTGTAATATCTAATCTAGCATAATTCAACAGTCAAAACCGTCAGATCCCCGTATCTCTACAGAACGCACACTTAATGTAATGGTCATAACTGAGGAGTTATCTTGCATGTAGCCTGCTGCCTATATATTAGCCAGCTAGCTAGCTAGCTAAGATTGGTTCATGTGATAGCATAATATAAGGCAATATTGCGTGACATGATGCAAACGTGACAAGCTGCACATTGTTCGGAAGCATATGTGGAGATTTTTATTCACAGGGCATCCCATTGGTTATATAACGTTACCATCGTAGTTAATCATCTCCACAACTTCAAAAGACTCACCCGGAGCCCTCACACAGGGGCAACAATACCACAGTGTCACATGACAGGGGGCATAGGGCATCGCTAACGTGACGTGATCTGGGCCGCCCCATCTCTGTGTCCTGCGGAGGCATGCCTATCAAAAAGTAATAAAAGTTTGGATGATATGGCGATTTAATTTGGTCTAACTTTAACAATTATGGGCTACTCGTATTTATGCAGCCACAACAGCAAAAATATATATTTTTTTCCCTCCAGAGGGGCAGCTCAGCCAAAGAGGGCAAATGGGCTGTTGCTCGGGCAACTTTAGCCCAGCCTTGTGCACGTCCTTGTGAGTCACGGATTTGCATGATTCACGTGGGTCGCATTTTTTGGTTGGAAAATCCGGAATTACGGAGTAATCCGGAAAAATCACATCCCTGATTTTTTGTTTTATTTGTTTTTATTGTGGGTACATGCATATGTACGGAAGAGGATTAGGGCCACATGTGAAAAATTTATTTGAGTTCTGAGTTTAAAGTCAGAATTCTGAGAATAAAGTCAGAATTCTGAGATTAAAGTCAGAATTCTGACTTTAATCTCAGAATTCTGAGAATAAAGTCAGAATTCTGACTTTAATCTCAGAATTCTGACTTTATTCTCAGAATTCTGACTTTATTCTCAGAATTCTGACTTTAATCTCAGAATTTAATCTAAATTTTAGATTAAATTTAATCTAAACTTTAATCTAACCCTTCTGAGAATAAAGTCAGAATTCTGACTTTAATGTCAGAATTCTGACTTTATTCTCAGAATTCTGAGTTTAAACTCAGAATTCTGACTTTATTCTGAGTTTAAAGTCAGAATTCTGAGATTAAAGTCAGAATTCTGACTTTAATCTCAGAATTCTGACTTTAAACTCAGAATTCTGACTTTAAAGTCAGAATTCTGGTTAAGGAACGAACTTCAGTGAGAGAGTCACTTTGCGTCATGCAGGAGGGGAACCACACGCTGACCGAAAATGTCGGATTTAAGCGAGTTTTTGCGTGTTCGAAGGGTCCCAGAGGAAGCCATTTCATTAATGGAAGAGCAAAAGGTGAGTGAAAAAGAAATATGTGTTGGTTTGGTGCCTGGCGTTTGTAAAAACAAAGAAAAGGCTACGGATATGAAGGATGTGAAATGCAGACACGGGTTAGCTAGTAGCACGTTTGTTAGCTAACATTACTGCGAACTAATGTTGTGCATGTAACAGTAGTGTAGAGGTTAGTGGTTAGAGTACAATGCCTGGAGAATCTTGGCAAAGTAGCCAGCTACCGATAATCGGTTGACCAGACGCCCTATGGTTCTTTTTCTCCGGCTGACACTGTCCACGGTATTCCCCCTCTCGGGACTGTATTAGTGTTACCGCAGGGGGTCTGGCCATAGTCAATTTTACCTTATCACCACAGGAATATTATCCTGCTCGGCTGTCTGAAGGGGATTAGAACAGCAGGACAATGTTGGTAATGTAATCTAGTATATTATGATTTTAATAGCTGGACGGCATGTATACTTTATTTCCCCTATAAATGTGAGGTGCGTATCATTTCAGAGTCCAGAATAGAGCTACTGTGCAAAGTATTTATAATGTCAGAATCACAAACATCGTGCTGTACGTTACCTCACTGAAAAGCAGTAGGTTATTGACGTTGATCAGCACGGGGATGAAATCACAGATACACTCTGAGTTACCAGACTTCCTCTGGTAGCCTAATTGTCAGGCATTCTCTCCGGTTTCCCCGGTGATCCAGTTATTGAAAAGCTATGCAGAATCATGTAAATAAAAAGCATGATTTTTGTTTTTTGTTCCATTATTGTACTGACCCCTGCATACAAAGCTTTCCTGCAAATTTAGATCAGTATTTCCCTACTGACACTAGTACTGACTTAAGGGGCTTAACCTTAACATTATTTATGCAATGTGCACTTTGAAGAAAATGATTGTCTTTTCTTTCTTCTTCTGTGCAGATTGACAGCGACGTCATCGTGCTGATGGATGATGCAACTCTGGCAAATTACATCCCCTCCTATGGAGACCGAATTGCCCTCTTCAATTTCTGCAAAAGTCTCCTCTCAAAATGATTAGATAGATTACATCAGTTTTGCTGCTCACAACAATGCCTGCAATGCCGGATTTGGATGACTTAATCAAACTCTACTTCAGACTTTCTTTCAGTAACAAAGAAATACTGGCAATTTTAGCACATAACAATCAGATAGTAATAAGTGTCCGAACTTTAAAGAGAATTTGTAGAAGACTTGGTCTGTTCAGAAGGAGGAACCAGTCTGACTTGGACGAAGTGCTGGCTTTTGTCCAACATGAGATCATGACCAATGGACAGATGCAGGGTTACCGTTGGCTACATCTTCGTGCAGTTCAACGGGGATTTGTTGTGTCACAAGATACCATAAGACGTATCATCAAATTGGTTGATCCACAAGGTGTGGAAATAAGACGAGCACGACGCTTGAGAAGACGTCAGTACAGCTGCAGAGGGCCAAATGCGCTTTGGCACATGGACAGCTACGATAAGTTAAAGCCCTATGGCATTGCCATCAATGGCTGTATAGATGGTTTTAGCCGCTATGTGTTATGGATGGAGGCCTATACCACGAACAGCGATCCTAAAGTAGTTGCAAGTTACTTTATCAAAACAGTTTCATGCATAGGTGGATGTCCAGAGAGGATTCGTGCAGACAGGGGCACGGAAAATGGTTGTGTAGAAGAAATGCAGATGTTTTTGCGGAGAAACCACACAGACAGTTTTGCAGGGGAGAGAAGTTTCCTTTATGGAAGAAGCACAGCAAACCAGCGCATCGAGGGATGGTGGGGTACCCTCCGCAAACAGAGTGCACAGTTCTGGATGAACTTATTTCAAACTTTCCAGGATGATGGGCACTTCACAGGAGACTTTTTGGACAAAAGTCTTATCCAATTCTGTTTCCTTAATCTTGTTCAGGTAAAAATCTTTCCTTGCCTTCTGAAATGAGTCAGTAATAAAAGTAGTATAAGTAATAATAATACAATAGTGTTAATAATAATATTATAAATTATAATAATAATAATAATTAAGTATTATAAAAATATTCTTTGTACATTTTTCTATAGTGCTTTTTGTTTTACATAGAAAATCTCAAGGTGCTCTACAAGCCAAAGTCACGTGAACATTATTTCCTTTTTAATACTTTGATGGCATTCAATTTTATTCATTATACCAATGGGACCAACTCCACCTTTCTCAGGATAGGTGCATGGGGCACATTTGTTTTTATTGTCACATAGCAGGCCTGGTGGTGCAGGGCAGCATGCATCTTATACATGGTTTGAAATACTGGGGAGCCAGCTCCCCTGAAAGAGACCAGAGCTCCCCTGAAAGCAATACAAGTATACATTTGGGTGGTTCTCTAAAATTGCCATCATCTTAAATATTTCCTAATGTAATTTGTATTCTTTCATTACTGAAACTAGATTAAATATATTATTGTTGTCCAACTGATGGCGAGACAAGGTGATCCCCTCATGAAACCAGTCCGATGCAGGTTGGTGCTCCTACTAGAGGCTGCACTTCTTTGCCAAGCCACAGAAGTTGCTGTAGGTTGTATTGGAAATGCGGAATCACAGCGCACTGACTGTAAAGTATTAGGCTATCAGTGCAGCACAGTTCTGTGTGCATATGCTGTTTGGTGGAAGTGCTATTGTCTTATTGCTGCTTAGTTTTACATTGATTATTGTTGACGTTAACGAAAATGCGTGCTGTGTCTGTTCACTATTGACTTAGCTGATGGGGGCATACAATGACAACGCAGCACCCTAGGCCTCAATTAAGACAGGCAGCAGTTACGTAGTACAAGACCTATTTCACACGTTTGTAGTCTGTATTTACTGTGCTTCTTTTTATGCAGGATGAACTTGATGAAGTCGTCAACACATGGAATTCACACAAAATCAGACAAAGATCAAGTGATGACGCGGCGTCGGGTCGGCCAGTTGTGATGTACTCATTCCCAGAGTTGCACAGTGCTGAGGATAGAGTCAAACCTATTGTCATGGAGGAGGTCACTTTGTGTAAGGAAGAGTGTACTCCCAAAGGCCAGTTTCCGTGCGATGAAACTGTTTTTGAACTGTGTTGTCTACTGATGGAGGAGAATGGATGGGATGCTCCAGCAGATCCACTTGCTGCAGCTGATCTGTACATCATGTTAAGAGAGGAAATACAGCAAAATATTTGATCAATGGTACAAATCCAATTTTTACTAAATACAAAGGAAAACATGCAGTTTACCCCAGTCACATAATTCAGTAGTAGTTGTCTTATCTTGTAAGTACTCTATGGACAAGTGTTGCTGTGCTGCAGCTAATGTAAGAATGTAAAGTAAGACAACTGTTCCAGATTAATGCATTTTGGGTGCAAGCAAACAAAATGCCAACTCTTTTTATTTTGTCATCTTTCACAGTTCAGTGTGATTGAGTATGCCGCCTGTGATGCCATCTACACTGAAACCTTCAAACGCCTCCGGCCAGTCAGCCTGGACGAAGCCATGATGAAGAGCACCTTCTTCCAATGCATTGTCCATGTTACCAACGATCTGACAGCAGCGTATGTTCAGTCACCCATTCATTTTCACAGTTGAAGTTGATACTGATGCATATTCATTAATTGATTTATTTTTTCATCTGCTTTTACTTTGTCATCTATACAAGACTACTGGTTTGTGTTTGTCAGATATGAAAGTGAGCAGGCACACAAGGACTTAAAGAAGGCAGTTGGATCCAGTTGGGTAGTCTACAGCCCTGAAACAAGCCAGTTGGTTATGCTGGTAAGTCCTCATCACTCTCTCCACCATCTCTGTACTCAAGAGTGTTGCCCATATTTACTGGTATAATGTAAATTAAGAGTGCTGATAGAGGATCAGTTTAGCCTTTTAGCTCGTAATAATGATGATGATAATAATAATAATAATAATAATAAATACAATATGGTTATTATTATTATAATCTTTAACATTATTTCAGTTAGATTGTTATTAAACACTAGGCTCATTTATTACATACTTTACATATTTTATAACACCCATTTCTATTACAACAAATTTATGTAAAAAACACTGCAGCATTTGAAGCAAAAATGCTGATATGATACTTGATAAAGCTGAATATTGTGTTATGATTGATGTATCATGAAGCAAAAGTCAGTGCGGTCCTTCTAAAAGGCCTTTATTGTCCAGACATTTCAAAAGCTTTTTATTTTTTAGTTTTAGAGCTTGACTCCAGTAATTTCAAGTGTTTTTTCATGTTTTGAGTGAACCTTTACGACAAATAAAATGAAAGTACACTTAATCAAAATGATGCAACACTTTTCAGAGTACAAAGCAACTGGCCTCAGACTTCCAAGAGGAGCTCACAGTCAAGAAGGACCTGATGGGCCTTGCCATTGGGAGCCACGGCAGCAACATTCAGCTGGCCAGAAAACACAGACATTGAACTGGACGAGGAGAGCAGCACATTCAGAATTTATACAGAGGTAGGTGGAAAATGTTTGGATGGTCCCGTCAAAGTCGTCCCCACCCCCAACTCCATTCCTTTTACGAGTTTATTATTTCCATGACATTGTAACTTGTAGGGGTTTCCCTGGGCCCGTTTTCATAAAGTGTCACAGAATTGGTGTGCTGAACTAGAATCAGGTTTCCTCTATCCATATTTTGGTGGGATGGGAGATGATGGACCTGCAGGAGTGTGAGGTGCTGTGAGGTATATGTGTTTGTGTGTGTGTGTGCGTGCATGCAACGCTGATTGCTGTCTCCATGCTCTACCGAAGGTGGAGCAGCTGAGGTTGGAGCAGCTGTAGATTGATGAGCAGCTACAAGGACAAGAGCTACACCACGGACAAGAACACTCTTGCTGCACACTATACCTTGCTGCACGGCAGCCGCCCCTACACAGGCAGGGGCTGCAGATGCCGGGGGACCCAACTACACCTCAGGCTACGGTAGCACCATGTCACCTGTGGTCGTGCTGTAGACACCAATCACTGCGGTGCCGGCATGAGTCCCGTGATGATGTCACATGGCCCAGCGGAACGGAATAACAGTTGGGAGTTGTATGGGGCCAGCCACGGAGGTGACTGACCATCAACTGTGCCCACTGCTGGATGGAGTGGTCACAATAGGAATAAAGTAGGTACGATTTGCCACCAAATAAAGAGTCATTTGAGGAAAAATTATACCAAAATGGATTTTAAAATATCCCTGGTTGTTCTAAATTGGCTGTTGTGAATTGCAGGCACTAACTAACTTGGAACATAAGGACAAGCTGAGCAACTGGTCCCTGGCCAGTGCGGAGCATGAACAGGAGGAGGTCTGGACCAGGGCAGTGCCATGGAACCTCTGGTGGCAGGGTGGGGAGAGGAGCTGCCAACATGTCCATCAGGTCTGGTACTCCCACACAATACTGTTGTAAAGCATGTTCAATACCACTGTTGTACTGTACAACAGTACTAAATATTGTACTGTTTATGTCAATGCATAGCTGAGTTTCTCAACAGGAAGTTGAACATTTACAAATGTAATTATACAATAACCTGAACACAAACAATCATGAGCATGCACACATACAGTATATACATACAATGAGCTCTGTATTTTTTGGGACAATTTGGCTCTATAATCCAAAATTTTGGATTTGTTATCAGACAGCAGGAACTCAAGGTGACTGCATTGCAGGCCTGACAGAACATCATCTGAGAACATAACCAGTATAGAGCCCAATAAAGAAAAAAAAAATGTTTGTCCCAAAATATATGGAGTTTTAATCTAATTAATTATATAATTAATCTTATCTAAGTATTGAATCATCTTTCTAAGGACCATCTAACTCTTCTGTACACTATGTGTATGTACTATATGTCTGTCTGCTTTTTAGGATATGACATTCCCTGAGTTAAGGTCACAGGTGTGTTGAGGTGAGTTCCCATCTACCTTCTATGGAGTAAATATAAAACATAAGTATGTCTTCATCAGACAAAGCTAACCCTTGTTTGGACTATCCAAATTAAATAGGAAGTGAAATGTGTGCAGGTACTTATGACACATTATGCAATACTGCAAAACTCAAAATACTGTGGCGGGGTATGAGATGTAAACAAAGTGGCAGTATAAAATACAGTAAAGAGGAACAGAATACATAAAAGATATTACAAAGGTCATAAAAGGTGTAAACCCGTCAACCAGTAAATGACAATATAAACTTGTCTGTTTTTCTATATAATTCTTTTGTTGCCAGACGTGTGCATATTTTTTTCAGCATAATTTGACTAGCTCCCTGTTAACTGTGTTTTCTGTAGTCACCTTTATTCCTATAGTCTTTCTGGATAATAACAAGCTACTAAACTCATGTTTTATGTGGTAGATTTTTAAAATATCTGGATCTGTTTTTCTCTAAGGTATTGGCCCTCCTCTTTTCTCCCCACTCTCCACTTGTCATCACCTCTCCTTTCAACCTACACATTTTGGATCACAAAAGACATCCAGAAAGTGAGGACCAGTTACTCCAACTTGATCCTCAGGGACCTAAGGGCCATGTCCAAAGCCATGGTGAAGACAGTTGGGGTGGCCTGAACTGTATGTGCTTCCCTTGTCCCAACCAAACAATTCAGCATTGCTGTCAGTTGGTTGTATTTTTTCAACAATTGGATACTTGTGATACTTCTAAGGACATCAAGGCATCTAAGGACATTAAGGACATCAAGACCAGTAACTCTAAATAAATCTTCAGAGAACTGTCCACTGCTATGGTGGAGACAGTAATGTAATCTAAGGTTTGCTATTCATCAGTGTGATTATTCATGAGTATTAAAACATAACTAAACAATTTTGAGACAGTAGGGGTAGTATATCTGAACTGTCTGTGATTCAGAAATCTGGTCTGGTTCCAACCAAGCTAATAAGGAAAAGTTGAGGTGAAGTTTGAAAGAAGAAAACTACAACTCAAGACCCCCCATAGCAAAATTGTAGCTACATTTTAATAAAAGGTAATCAGTCAAATGTTTTTTTTTAAAGAAAGATTCTGCTGCAAAAAAAGTGGGGACAAATGAATGTATTAAGTACTATATGTAGTAAGGAAAATTAATTGAGGAATAAGTTGGGTTCTAAAGCTCTTAAGCAGTGAAAGGACTTAAACATCATCATCATCTTAAACATGAGATGGTTAAAAACAACCCACCATGGTATTGTAAGTTATTTTATTTTGTCAAAAATGTATCAATAAAAATTTTAGGCCTTGATATTCCATGTATTCCTCAGAAATGCTTGACCCTCAGCAACATCATTTTCATGTCGTATTTTTCTTTCCCACTTTTCAAGAACAAGTTTTTGTATTACTGCCCCAAGTCTTTGTTAAGAGTGGTCAAAATGACCATTGTGCATTTACTATTAGACTTTCAGTGGAACCGTTTCAGGTTTCATACTTTTCCTTAACACTAAAATCTGTTCTTTCTAGGTAAATCCCTAGCTCTGTTTAACGGTGGCTAGTTGGCACCTGGTACTGGTGAAATAATTTACTGCACCTTTAAATGAGTCAGTTATTGGTAATTTCAGAGCCCTATTCTCAGAATGCCCATGCAATGCAGTGTGCATTTCACTCGTGTAAATTGTCCACACACTTCTTTCACAATTGTTTTTAATGCCAGCTGACTGACTTTCTCACATTTGTGTCCAATATGAATGACTATAAAATGCTTTGTAACATTCTCGAACAACTGTATTTTAAACCTTATTTACCCCATCACTTTTTACCCATATGGATAGGGAGCTTGATCAACATTAGATCAACATTCAACTGAAGACCTGAATACAAATGTGGTGGAAGAAGTAATATTTTATTCACATTAAAAGTTTATATAAAAAAAAACATTTTCTTGGTAATACCAACAATAAGATGGTTAAATCTCATAACCAGATAGGCTGGTCTGTAAAGAGCATATAACCAGAATGGCTCGACTTTTTAAACTAACATTTCAATGTTAAAAGTAACATTTAACATTTTTACTGTTAAAGAGGCTTTACAAGAGATCTCAACTAAAGCGATGCTCATGAGCTAAAGGCAGTCCCTGCATGAGTAAAACATGTTTAGCCTTAGATAGTCTCATATAGCCTCTTTATCATCATACATCAGTGACCTAATGTAAAAGATCATGAACACTTAACAGGCAACATTGGCTATTCAACCAGGGTCTGTGGTATCACAAAATACCTCAAGAGTCATCCATAAACATGGTGTAGAATTAAGGCAAGTGTTAATGCTTAAGAAGACGTGCATACAGCTATACTAAAGCTATACTCCAGACTTGCTTTTAGTAACAAGGAAATACTTTCTGGTGTTGAATTAAGATTAACACGACACCTGAGAACATAAGAATTTGGCACAAGGATGACTGAACAATTACAGCCCTTTGGCATTGCTATTATCAAATTGGTTGATCCACAAGGTGTGTAATGTAAGAACTCAAAATTATCAGACTGCATTGTATAGTGCCTGTGCAATAACAATCAGTAAAAAGTGTCCAAAATTAAGAGATTACATCAGTTTTGCTGCTCACAACAATGCCGGATTTGGATGACTTAATCAAACTCTACTTCAGACTTTCTTTCAGTAACAAAGAAATACTTGCAATTTTAGCACATAACAATCAGATAGTAAGTGTCCGAACTTTAAAGAGAATTTGTAGACTTGGTCTGTTCAGAAGGAAGAACTAGTTTGACTTGAACAAAGTGCTCAGTCAACATGAGATCACGACCAATGGACAGATGTAGAGTTACTGTTAGCTATATATTCATGCAATTCAACTGGGATTTGTGGTGTCACAAGATACTGTAAGATGCATCATCAAATTGGTTGATTAACAAGACGTGTGGTATCAAGGCAATATGACATCTGAGAAAACATCAGAATAGCTTCAGTATTTACTAAAAACTACACTTCAGACTTGCTTTCCACTAACTAGGAAGTGGTATTTTAGCAGTCATCAGCAAGTATCCAAACTTTACAGACCTGAATTCAATTAAACCCAGCAATGGCATATAAAGCAACATTTTGCAAGTGTGACTAATGCAAAAGTCATGGGTAAAATTGGACAGATTACTGGGCAATTAACAATACAGTGTTGAAAAACTGCCAGCATTACTTTTAGATTATGCCAATGTCCGGTTCTACTTAGTTCAGACCTTAGTAGAAAATATGGTCTGGATGAACTAGTCTGACTTGAACAAAGCGCTTGCTTTTGTCCAACATGAGATTCCAGTCAATGGACAGATGTGGGGTTGGCTACACTTTCATGCAATTCAATGGTGGTTTACACAAATCTTTCACCTGGGTGGTACATCATTTTGCAACTTACAAAAAAGCAAAAAGGAGCAAAAATACAGTTTCATTACATTCTATAGCTGTGTGCACACAGCAGTGATGAAGCATGCCACTGTTCTTGCTGCTGTTGGAATCTAAGCCCTAAACCTTCTTAGCAGCATTAAAAGGTCTTCAATTACATGAACAAAACACGTATCTGTCCAGCCAGAAGGTTTGCGTTGTGCAGCTGGAGAACTTGGATCTGGTGGAGATAGATCTGGCTTTGGTAATGGACAGTATGCCAGTTTGTTGTGGTTTGTGAATGCACCACCCTAGCACATGAAACCAGGGATGATAGTAGAAAATTGAGTTTTTGTAGCCAAAGCTGGGCTTCCTTCTGCACAGCTGGAGTAAGTTCTCTCTAACTATTAAGGGCCATGCTGAAGTGCTTATTATAGGTCCTAAATATCTATTCCTCACCATTCCTTGCAATTCTGTCCTTGCAATTCTGCATAATTAGTTCAAACGTGAAAACGTCTTAACAGTGGATTGTTGTGATAATGGTTGTGGGAATCTAAACAATGTCCATTACCCAGACATTGCTTTCAAGAACTACATTAAATTCTGAACGGAAATCTGGGAAGTTCTCATAGCTGTCAGCTATGTGCAGAATCTTCCCACACGTGTGCCCAATTGGTCTTCTAGTGAACTCTGTCATTTCTTCAAATTCCACGTAGATGCTGTCTGTAACTACAAGATCAGATCCGGTGCAGAACCGCAGAAATTTCTGAAGTTTACTTTCATCTAGCTCTCTGATGAATCTTTTCAGATAATTTCCCACTTCCTTTTGTTTTGGCGTCAAATCAACGGCAAATTTCAGCAGTTTACAGACCTTTTTTGTGGTTGGTTGCAGGTCAGAGAACAACTTGGTCAGTGCCTCTGGACTGAGGGAGAGATGATGATGGGTGATCTCCCTCCAGCAGTCAATAACAAACATCGGTTTTTGGACAAGTTCTTTGTGCGCTATTTCATCAAGTATTGTAGGAAGAGTCTCAGCGGTGATTCTCTTTGTACAGCCATAGCTGTCAAGAACTTCCACAAGATCATCAGAGTCAACTGCGGAGAAATCACTCATTGCTTGCATCAAAACCTCACGTTCTTGGCTGCTCACAAATTGCAGAAAATGTGCTTTAAGATCACTGTACACAGCGACGAAAAGCACCTGTTCAAGGAAGGGGAGTGCAAGTTTGTTTGGCAAATATTGACAATCTTGGTAACCTTTCAAAAGGATTCTGCCAATTGCCTTCCATGTTTCAGCAGGAAAATCATGGCGAATGAAGGGCACTTTAACTGTTGTACCGAGTGTGCATCTATCGTAGAATTCATGCCAGAAGCAGCTGAGAACATCTCTCAGTACCCCAGATCCACTGCCTGCTTCTTCTTTGTTGTCTGGAAGTATGCGTCTCACATTCAGTGTTTTATTCAAAATCTCTGCATCAGAAAAAGCAGTAATCATGTCATGTAAAGTGTTAGCATGATGGTGATCGTTATCACATCCTCTGGATGAGCTGGACTGGTGGGCATAGGAAAACCCTCATAGATCAATGTGTCCTCTGTGTCTTCTTCAACGCCGTAAAGGGGACCAAAGCTAATTTCAGAGACAACAGACATTTCTAAAGCAGGCTGAACTCCATCAAAATCACGCATGACATCTCCCACTTGTAGTTCTGCTGTATTGATTTCATTGCCACTGTGTGCCGAGACAAGGATCACTTCAGATGTCTCGCTGGCATCATCTTCAAGTTCTTTTGGCTTGGCTGCAATGTAAAAGCGTAACATTGTCAGCCTCGCAGTCTCGTACATAGTGCCAACGGACAGGCAAGTGTCATCAGTAAGGCGGTTCTGTTTGAAGTCCCACACCTCAAACTCAAAATCTGATTCTGATCCTTTAGTAGATATTCCATCAGGAAAGAAAAGTTTCTTTCCTTCTTGAAGGATGTCTTTTACTCCAGCATTAATTGCCAATTGAATTTTTCTGGTGCCACCTCCCTGCTTTGCCCTCACCTGTTTGGCTACGTTACTGTCACTGTGAATCCATCCTATCTCTACATTTCGGGTTGTTTTTAGCTTCTTTGTCTGTGTTGTTCTTGTGTCTGCATGTGATGTGTTTTCCTTGGTGCTTTCCTTTCTGACTTTCATTTTCTCACGAAGTTTTTCTAAAAGCCCTGGTTTTCGCTTTGAGAGGGACTTTTTACTTTTGCAGAAATTGAAGAGGGCAATTCGGTCTCCGTAGGAGGGGATGTAATTTGCCAGAGTTGCATCATCCATCAGCACGATGACGTCGCTGTCAATCTGCACAGAAGAAGAAAGAAAAGACAATCATTTTCTTCAAAGTGCACATTGCATAAATAATGTTAAGGTTAAGCCCCTTAAGTCAGTACTAGTGTCAGTAGGGAAATACTGATCTAAATTTGCAGGAAAGCTTTGTATGCAGGGGTCAGTACAATAATGGAACAAAAAACAAAAATCATGCTTTTTATTTACATGATTCTGCATAGCTTTTCAATAACTGGATCACCCCCTCCTGGTTAAAAAAAAAGAAGCCAGGGAGTGTTAAACACTCTCACTGTGAGACTTCACACTCACTCACAGGTTTATGAGTATCTGGATGTTGCCTGCAATCGAAACTGATATTATCTATTTTACTCCATTCTAGACCCTTTCAAAGTAGGAAAAGCCTCTGTGTTAATCCAACTGAAACCCGTGGCTACTAGACCAGACCTGCCAGACCTGAGAGAATGGGGGTGAATGGAGCTAAATGGCTAAATCATTTTAAATACAACTTTAACCCACCCAAACACTGTTCTGTTTATGGTTCAAACAACAAATTGACAGGCTAAATTGATTCTAAGGAGTGAAATGCCTGTGCATGTATTTAGATAAACATGAAATCATGTAATGTCTCCTGTTAATTTCAACACTCCTTGTCACACTCCTTTTATTGCTTAATTTAAGTTCTATTTGTGTTTATATACTTTTCCTTTTGCTGAATCCTACTATTTTTCTGCTGCAACATCCTAATTTACCCATGGGGATGAATATAGTTTGATCTAGCCTAATCAATCTGAAGTGATGCTTCTCTACCAGCCACCGGTTACATGGAGTTCACTCAAACTAACTTTTACCAGGGAAACCGGAGAGAATGCCTGACAATTAGGCTACCAGAGGAAGTCTGGTAACTCAGAGTGTATCTGTGATTTCATTCCCGTGCTGATCAACGTCAATAACCTACTGCTTTTCAGTGAGGTAACATACAGCACGATGTTTGTGATTCTGACATTATAAATACTTTGCACAGTAGCTCTATTCTGGACTCTGAAATGATACGCACCTCACATTTATAGGGGAAATAAAGTATACATGCCGTCCAGCTATTAAAATCATAATATACTAGATTACATTACCAACATTGTCCTGCTGTTCTAATCCCCTTCAGACAGCCGAGCAGGATAATATTCCTGTGGTGATGAGGTAAAAATGACTATGGCCAGACCCCCTGCGGTAACACTAATACAGTCCCGAGAGGGGGAATACCGTGGACAGTGTCAGCCGGAGAAAAAGAACCATAGGGCGTCTGGTCAACCGATTATCGGTAGCTGGCTACTTAGCCAAGATTCTCCAGGCATTGTACTCTAACCACTAACCTCTACACTACTGTTACATGCACAACATTAGTTCGCAGTAATGTTAGCTAACAAACGTGCTACTAGCTAACCCGTGTCTGCATTTCACATCCTTCATATCCGTAGCCTTTTCTTTGTTTTTACAAATGCCAGGCACCAAACCAACACATATTTCTTTTTCACTCACCTTTTGCTCTTCCATTAATGAAATGGCTTCCTCTGGGACCCTTCGAACACGCAAAAACTCGCTTAAATCCGACATTTTCGGTCAGCGTGTGGTTCCCCTCCTGCATGACGCAAAGTGACTCTCTCACTGAAGTTCGTTCCTTAACCAGAATTCTGAGTTTAAAGTCAGAATTCTGAGTTTAAAGTCAGAATTCTGAGAATAAAGTCAGAATTCTGACATTAAAGTCAGAATTCTGAGTTTAAAGTCAGAATTCTGAGATTAAAGTCAGAATTCTGACTTTATTCTCAGAATTCTGACTTTAAACTCAGAACTCAAATAAATTTTTCACATGTGGCCCTAATCCTCTTCCGTACATATGTGTGTTTAGTGAGGGCAAAAAGATTTACTGTGTGTGTGTGAGAGAGAGCACAAGATAGAAACACTCACCTGATTAATTTATGGTTGGTGTCTACATGAACCAAGGACAATGGTGCAGGAACACAGTAGCTTCTGTGAGATACAAATCCAAGTTGTATCATCCTGGCCAAAATTTCCTGGCCACCCGGTGCATAGTAGCCTTCACCCTATGCCACTGCACACGGCAGCCTGTGGCTAACACCTCACCTTTCACCAGTCTATACCCAGCATGGGGCATTCTTGATTTTATGGACCTCACAACACGATCAAGTTCATCATCAGATATTTTGGAATAGCATCCACGAACAGAGAGGCCATGTTCTTTCATCCGCCTGTTAAGTGTTCTTCTTGAAACACCATACAACTTGGCTAAATGTTCTAAAGGAAGTGCAGTGGAAAGGAGACTTTTAAGATCATCAGCGTCAATTTCCAGGCGTGGCCGTCCCAGCTTCCCCACAGTGGCAGTTACAATATCTGACACATTAACTGATGTTTCTTCAGCAGATTGAACAGGCAAGCTAAGGGTGTTGATCAACTCCTGTAGACTGTTAATGAGTTCCAGTGGGATGTTTAGGTGATGTGATGCCATTGTTGCCAAGGAAAGCTCTTGTTGAACAACGTCCAGGTGGTAATCCAAATCTAGCGTTTCATTTCTGAGAATCAAGCTGAATCTTGCTTGAATCCTCTGCAAGATTTCTTCTCGTACTTGCTCCTGCAGGCACAGACATTGCCAAGTCAGCACAAAGTAACCTTGATGTCTATACAACTGAACACATTTCATTACATGATCCTAAAACGCTAATTCTATCACAGATTGCACTTTGATCAAAACGAGCCATGACCCAACAGCCTATGTAATTAAAAATATAACACTAGATGTATTTGGATTTCAGTAGAAAAAAAAAAAAAACATCAATTGTCCCATTAATTTAACATTTTTTAGAATGGAATTGGAATTGAATAGGAAGAGAGCTAAAATCTGATACTAAATACCAGTATGTGTAGCATGTGACAATACAGACAAGATAAGCCCAAGCACCACATTTGCATGTCAAATAAAGCTTGTAAAATGAAAATGTTCGCAACTCAGGGGCTGTCATAGACACATTACGTATGGGAATTTGTGGCGTTAGTGACATTGTGATGTATTAGCTGGATCATAATCTGTTATAATAGACCATATACTGGCCTACCTGGGACTGCATCGTAGGTCTGTTCGGGTCCTGCTCAGGTCCCACAATGTTACATTGTTCTACAGAGAGAAAAAGATGACAGTTAAAGGCCTATTTCACTGCTGTCAATATGATGATTTATTAAAACTAGGTCACCCATGTAGTAGAAATGTGCAATTATTTTTGAAATTGGAGCCCTATGACCAGAGAAAACTGAGAAAACGGCTGTAGATTCCCCATATCGCTCTTAAGGGGGAATCCTACAACAACCAGAATGCATTGCGCGCGTCACTGACTCTGACGGTGTGTTCACGGTCAGTGTAGCACCAAAGACAAAGTTAGCAGAGACAAAGCAGCATTATATCTCTTTACTGAGGCTTATTTTCATTTACAAAATGTTTTTCCTCATCGAGTCTGGATAAATCGCACCTGTTTTCAAAGGATCATAAAACAAACCAGCGCGCTGGAGTCAGTTACGTTATGTGGATCAACTTACCAAGTGCTGAACAGTGCCGCTGGATGTAGCCGCAAGTTACAGGTAAAGTTAACACAGTCGCTGTTCGCTGTTGTTCTGTATTCAGAGTTGGCAAAGTCCGATATAATATTCTGTCAGAAAACAAAGTCAGGTTCACCAAAGCACCGTGAAGTTTGTTGCAGCGCAGAGTTTTCTGTCTGTCCCCCTGACGATCATCACCGGGCACAGGTGTTCAGCCTCCCCCGGCTTCTGGATGAATCACGGAGAAACTTAGCAGCTTAGCTTAGCTTAGCTGCGGCTGAAACATCGCTCCGGTCCGGTGGTCGCTTCCTCTTCCAGACTCTGTTGTTCAGCCTCCCCCGGCTGCAGGCGCGTCTCTCTCGGCTGACGCTGTTACAACTCCTGTGGTCACCCTCTCCTCCACACTCTGTTTTGTCTGATTCCACAGCACTATAGTGCTAGTAATAGTGGCGCCACATCTCTGCTCCGACATTATATTGTAAAGCTAGTTGTTTTTTTGTGTTAGATTCAGCTCTTCTGGATGAATCACGGAGAAACTTAGCAGCTTAGCTTAGCTTAGTTTAGCTGCGGCTGAAACGTCGCTCCAGTCCGGTCATCACTTCCTCTTCCAGACTCTGTTGTGTCTGATTCAACAGCGCGATATTCGGCCTTGTATCATGAAACTAGATTTCTTCCAAATATACTGATATTTTAAAGTATTTAGTAGTATGATATTTTAGTGTCTGCTTTTCCCTATCGCTAGTGTAGCATGGGACGAGAGTGTTTTGGGAGACCCACATTTTACCGTCCTTGAAGGCACCACTACAGAAAATGCGGAAACGTAGTTTGTAGTCTAAGGCCGATCTCCAAAGTCCGCCGGATGACGCGTTTTGCGTCACCCGGCGTAACACCCGGGTAACACCTCACTCAGCCTCCACTGATTCCCATGGCAAATTAGCGTGCTTTTTAACAAAAGCTATCATCGCATGCACTTACATATCTAACCAGAAATGAAAACAGGCCGGTACGGTCAGGCACACGCGTCCGTTTGCGCATGCGCCCATTCACGCACACGCACGCACACACACACACGCACGCACACACACAGACACAGTACACTAACAGTTAGGCTACTTAGCTAGCAATCGTTATAGATAGCAAGTTAGCTAACTTTAATTAGGTAAAAGCTAACTTACATAGCAAAGCTTAGCTTTATTTCTAACTTAACACAACAAAACAAAACAACAAAACGTCTAGTACAGCACAGACAACATATATGATCAATACTTACACTTTATTAATCTTGTAGGAATCCAGTAAAGTTAGCTAGTGGGTAGTGAATGCCCAGTGCTGCTGTTTAGGGTGTTCGTAACCGAAACTCGCGCTTGCTGCACTGAACAACGTCCGGGGCACTGAGCTGTCACTCATTAGCCAATGGGGAGGCACCCCTGAAAAAAACCTGCCCACGCGAGAGGTTTGTGTCAGAACTGCAAACAAAAAGTCAGGCAGTGTAAACGAGAGAGCTGGCAGCGTAACCGCAAAGCCGACAGTGATTGCAAAAGTCTGATCAGTGAGAAAGAAGCAGAGGGAACTGTAAACAAAAGTACACAAATAATTTGTTTGGAAGTTATAAGTTTTACTTTTGAGATGACATTTTTTTTTGCTTCAGTGAGTTTTATTCTCTCTCAAATTCTTATTTTTGTTTGATATTTAAGAAGTTTTGTTTGATTATATTGACACAAATCTGATTTCATATTTCTGTAGGTGCAGTGACACAAGATCCTGGTGCAGCAACTTGGGATGATGTTGTGTCTCTTGTGGTGCTCTGGGACTTAGTTCCGCCAAACTCACGTATTGAAACCTCCTGGAACATGTACCACTTGTCAATGTCCACATTTGGTTGACCCCAGACAGTCAGGTCAATAGTGTTTGTAGAGTCACCCAGCAAGAATACAGTGTACGGCAGTAAACTGCCTTGAAGCCAGTAGTCCTCTTAGCCATCACCTTTCCTGTTATGGTTATCTGTGGATTTGTATAGAACAGAAAGACAAATAATGAGCAAAAATCAATATGCATATGAAAATATGAATTATAGTGTTATCAATGGCGAATATTGTATGATTTGTAATAAGAAAAAAATTGGGCAATGTGTGGAATTTATAACAAGTATATGTATATTAAAAGAGCAACTTTCAAACAACGTATTTGCTCCCTTCTTGTCCTTTGGAATGCGCCTGGGTCGACACGCTTAAATATCACTCAGAGTCCACTGATTTCTTTCTTTTGTCATATTTATTTTTCTTTCTCATTCAGACTCCATTGTGTTACGTTTTTCTTCTTTTCCACAAACAAATGAATTGTTCTTACCAGATGTCGTACATAAGGGTGGATATCAAAGTAGAAAATAAAAGACATAAAAAACAACTTAAATTTACTGTCACTCAGTGGTCAAAAAACCGTGTGGCTACAAACCAAAGAACCCTGACTTCATGACAGCTCTGCTCTTATATACCGGCTGATACCAACTACAATTACTGCCTCAATCAGATTGTCAAAGGGGAGTGTCTACACTCCACGTTCCAACAACAATTCATTAACACAACTCCAATAGTTTATGAGTCTATTTCCATTCCCCATATTTCATTATATTTATGCATAATTCATCAAATAAAAGTTAATATCAAAATCATAATTTTGGCTCCAACATATATGAAGTAACTGATGATTGATAAATATTTTAATTACAATGCTGTTACAGAGTTAAGTGGTAGTGTATGACAAGCAAATGTTTGTGTTATGTTTGCATGAGATGTCATCATATTATGTTCATGATATAAATAAGCTAATATTGTGTAGGTCATGTTCCATGTTTTTGAGTAGAACACAGAAAATATTGTGCACATTGAAAATGTAGTAGCTCAGATGTTTTCCAGGGTCAGTAATGATTTGTAAATTACATTTGTTATGTGGTGATTTGTGTGCTTTATATTGTAGGTTTTTATAGTGATTACAGTTAGACAGTTGTTACAGTACCTATAGTAGGACAGTACCTTGGGTTTTTTTTATGTACATAGTTGTATAGAACATATAGAAATATCTTGCAAAACACATAATTCTATTGTGGCTTGTTGGTTTGAGGTTGGAAATGTCAGAAAAAGAGTTTACTTTAGTATATGATAGTCAAAGGGTGAAATAAGTGTATAGCGCCTGAGGAAGTATTTTCAATAGGGAGCAACATGATGCATAGTACATGGGGGGTATCTGCAGAAAATGTGCTAGTATGTAAAGAATGTAAACCATGCTGTGGTAGTTTTAAAAGAGAATGTGAATTGCTTCCATTACATTATGTTGTTAAATGTTCAAGGTAGGCTCAAACCATGGAATAGATTATTTTTTGGAAAACATTGTTTGTTTTCCTGCAAACAGTAAGGATAAGTAGTGACAAGTAAAAAAGTAACATTCAGCTGTTCGTCTAAAAAAGTCTGAGGTAACAGTTACAGTGAAACAGTGAAATACAGTTGTAATATGTAAAGGAAACCATGCTGTAGCTTTTGGGGAATGTAGCTGTAACAATAATGTAGATCTGTATGTGGGTATTTTTCCATCTTTTGTAATGATTGTATAGGTTCACTGTAAAATATAATAAGTTGGCTTTACTTAAAAAAAGGATGCAAACTCATTGCCTCAGAAAAATTAAGTAAAGTAAACTTAAGATGGTGAGTTAGAGTAACTTGTTTATTCTGAGTGTGCAATACTTAAATTATTATTAATTAGTACAACTAACAAAACTTTTTAATTTTATGTAACTTAAAAGCCATGCTTTGTGATAATTTAATTTTTTCATTTTGTGTGCACTGCTTGATACAAATTGAACCCTACTTAAATCAATCACTAACCACAACTTAACACTTTTAGTTCTACTCATAATTTTTCAGGTTCACTTAATTAAATTAAACAAACTAATTTCCTTGAACTGAGAATTCTACTATAACAATTACAACAACACTTAATAATTAATAATTTATCTATAAACACATTGTGTAAACTATAATAATCCCCTAAAAACAATACATTGAGAACACTCATTGGGTTGATTCAGCTGCATTACAACATTTATTTTCAAATGCCAAAAAGTCATTCAACCAACATTGAATATTGGACAGATCTGGGCTGAACAATAAACAAGTATGATATTGCCATGATTTTAGCCGATGATTCCAATATTATTGTAAATATTATCCAATTTAAAATTTACATTTGCTTGTTTTGTAGTTTAAAACTCTTATATAATAACCTTACAATAATCAATAAAATAATGTTCTCCATCCTTTCTTGTATTTAATATGTATTTTGAAACTAATTTTAAATTGTCCATACTGTGATCTTTGTAATGTAAGTTACACTACTGCAATAGCAATATGAATTTAATCTATTGTTCAGCCTCAAGTGTACAGACTTCTGTCCCTAAATATCAATCTCTCGTACATTCAAGTATAAAACATTAGCTCAAACAACACACTTTGGTTTGATATTGCTGCAGAACATGAGGTTTGCGTATGTTGTATTGGACAAGGCAAAATAAAATCACATTTTTATGTGTTAATTCCTTGCACCTGAAAAGGAAGACATACTAACCATTAAGTGTCTCACAATATTAAACAAGTAAGCACCTGTTAACTACAAGACTGTGAACCTATACTGGTAAAGCCAACCGGACCTAATGCAATTCTGACATAATTAATACATTAAAACATTTAAAACAATTAAAACATTGTGTCCCAAACTGAGCATCAGTCCTAGGATTAAACCAACACAATCTTCAAAGAAAAACATCACTCCTTGGGTTCTCCACAAATATTAAGTATTTGTATGAACTCCATTAAACGTTTTCAAAGCATAAATGTAAACAATGCACAACCTTTGCTTGATTCTTTTCTGGCCACATTATCCTAGCCTCCTTTGTTTTTCTTTTTTTTTAAAAACACTGAGCAATCAACTCTTGCAGTCACAAGGGGGCGCTATTGCCACCACTGTAAGAGCATTCCATGGTACAGATTTGAATGTGAATTGAAGATTGTAGCAATAGCTGGGACAGCAAATAAGCGAGTACCACTTCACAAAAGTATCTAACTTCTCTCATAACAATTAACAGTACCGTTTCACAAAAGTATATAACTTTTCTCTCATAACAATTAACAGTACCATTTCACAAAAGTATCTGACTTTTCTCTCATAACAATTAACAGCACAATAATGATTGCAAAGGTTACCAAGTGCTATCTGATAGCTGATGACTCTTCACTGGTCTAACCCAGTAGACTGTTTTTCAGAGTTAGCAGTTTTGATGAGAGGGTTTTGTTTCCCAATCCAAGCATTACTGTTTGGATGAATTTGAGTGTATTTGCCATGCATTTTGGGTAATCCAAATGCAAAGCATATGTAAGCCCAAATAACAGGCAAACTGCCTGAGGCAAGTCTCTAATATTGTCCATGACAATACCTCCCTCAAGTACGATGGCACTGGAGATGGGCTGGAGGTGCTTTGGACCCTGCTGAGGACTATCTTCACTGAGAACAGTCAGCACACCAACTGTGACGGATGCTAGGGCCTCATCTCTCGCTGTATGCTGCAAAGAAACACACATGTTCTTTAGAATAGCAAGTTATGTTTGCTACCCATTGGATTTGCTCTTCTTATGAACATTCATTTTTGGTGTTAAAGTATTTGCTAGAGAATAGAGCTCTAAATACACATTCACGTTGCATTGTAACACTGTAGCCAAAGAAATATACGTGGTATGAATAAACTAAATCTATGGAAGCATATACAACGAGGTCCGTACATTTTTGAACAGTGACACTGACTTTTCACTCTAGACTCCTGCTCCTGAGATTTGAAATGAATTAATGACTATAAGGTTTAAGTAGCAACTTTCAATTTTAATTACAGGGTGTTTACATACCTATCAGATGAATTGTGGAGGAATTGGAGCACAAAACACGTGTCACTGTACAAAAACTTACAGACCTCACTGTATATTGTGCAGACAGAGTTACATCTTTGCTCTAGGTCTGTATGAGTACTTGAGACATGACACAGTCCATGGCTCAATATTGCAGCATATCTAAATAAGCTAGTTGGGAGGATTGGTTTTCCCTCAGGTCAGAGGTATAACCCTGTCTCTTTTTGCAATGTTGCTCCTTTGTTTTGCCATTTAGTCTTTTCCGATTTGGGAGCTGTTTTCTGCATATCTTGTAAGATTTCTTGGTCGAGTTGTGTGGAGTGCTGAATTACTAGAACAGGTAATGGAAGTATTGCAGCCTTTTTAGCTTCTACATCTGCTTTGTGGTTACCTAGGGTAACTGGATCAGTTCCTTTTGTGTGTGCTGCATATTTACAAATAGCCACTTTAGTAGGTAATTGTATAGCTGCTAGTAGGTTAAGTATGAGATCTTTGTGATTGATTGATTTCCCTGTAGATGTCACCATACCTCTATTTTTCCATTGTTGTGCAAACACATGGACCGTAGAGAAGGCGTATTGGCTGTCGGTGTAAATATTAGCTATTTCTCCTTTAGCTAGTTTGCATGCTTCGGTTAATGCTATGAGTTCTGCTGCTTGTGCTGAATAGTGCCTTGGCAATGGTTCAGCTTTTAGAACTTGTTTTTCTGTTACCACTGCATAACCAGTAGCATTTGTTCCATCTGGATTTTTCTTACTAGATCCATCTACAAACATGATTAGGTCAGCGTCTGAGTATGGTGTGTCCTGTAGGGCAGATCGGGGCAACACACTTTCTGTTATTTTAGATAAACAATCATGAGGGGTGCCATCTGTCGGGTTTGGCAACAAGGTGGATGGATTTAGCGTAGTGCATCTTTCGAGGGTTAAGTGTGGTTGTGATAGCAACACTGTCATACATGATAGGTGTCTGGAGGGGGAGAGATAAGATATTTTATTTTGCAGCAGTATGACTGAAACTGCATGTGGGACCTTAAGCGTCAGTGGGTGGAACAGCACTACTGAAGCGGAAGCCTGTATTGCCATTGACGCAGCAACCACAGCTTGTACGCAGGGAGGAAGTGCCCTTGCTACTGCATCTAACTTGCTAGAGTAGTATGCAATTGGCCTTTGTTTTACTCCATGTTGTTGAGTTAGAACAGAGGTCATATATCCATTCTTACAATCAACCGTTTGTATAAATTCTCTTTTGTAATCTGGTAGTCCTAATACATCTGATCCCACTAACACTTGTTTTACTTCCAGAAAAGATTCTTCAGCTTCTGGTGTCCATGTAAGTGCATCTGAGGCTGAGAGGGGGGTGTCATATATTAATGCTGATAAGGGAGCAGTCATTTGCGCATAGTTTGAAATCCAAGTTCTGCAAAAGTTAGTCATACCTAAGAATGATATCATTTGCCTTTTAGTTCACGGTTTTGGTGCATTTAGAATAGCTTCCTTCCTTGTTTCGTCTAAATGTTTTCCCTCTTGTGAAAGATTGTAGCCTAAGTATTTCACTGTAGTTTGCCACAGTTGTAACTTGTTTTTGCTTACTTTATGGCCCTGAGTAGCCAGAAATTGCAACGCTATTGTGTCATTTTTACATGCTTCCTCTGTTTGAGATGCTACTAAAATGTAATCTACGTATAACAATATTTGACTGTTACATGGAGGATCAAATTTAGCCAGGTTAGAAGACATTATTTGTGAAAATATAGTTGGTGATTCACAAAAGCCCTGTGGAATTCTGGTGTACGTATACCTTTTGTGTTTATATGTAAAGGCAAACCAAAATTGACAATCTGGGTGCACTGGAATGGAAAAGAAAGCGTTACTGATGTCACATAGCGAGAAATATTTGCTTTCAGGTCTTAAATCGTTTAACAAGACGTGAGGATCTGGTACTGAGGGTGCCTGAGGTATTACTGCTTTATTTACTGCTTGTAAATCTTGAACCATCCGCCAACCAACAGAGGGAGGAGCCTTTTTTACTGGAAAAAGAGGAGTGTTACATGGTGAGTCTGGACACTCAATTATGACTCCTGCCTTTAATAAGTCTTTTATGATTGGTTCAATACCCGCTTCTGCTTCTGGTTTTAAAAGGTATTGTCTTTGGTGTGGGCGAAATGAAGATTCAGGTGTTATTTTTACAGGCTCAGTACCTCTTATTAGTCCCACATCTGCAGTTCCTTTTGACCACAAGGTTTCGGGTATTTGTTTTACTTCACTTTCTTGTTCCTCAGTTAGCACATAGATTTGTCATTGTTCATATATTTTGTTCCCTGCTAGGTGAACTGCCGTTTTGCCATGTGTAGTCCAATTCAGTGTAGTGGCGTAAGCTTGTAAGCTTGGACTGAACCGTATGTCTTTTTGTCCTGTGACTGTCCCCCAATCTCCTGTTTCCTCACAATGTGTTACATATTTGCCCAAGTCTTTCCACTCTGCTTGTTTGGGTTTAGACAGAGAGACATGTGGAGTGTATGTAGACCTGTAGAATTTCTCCATTGACGGTGTGAGTTTACAGCTAACTACACTATTTCCTTTTTTATCCCAATAAAAGGTCTTTAAAGCCATCATGGTTTGTTTTTCTTTTAGAAATCTGGCCTCGTATGTTTCATCTGGGCCTTCTGTGTATTTGTAGTACATGGTGCAGTGGAGATCTTCCTCCTGCATGAATTCTGCAGAGGAGGGGGAGCTGCATTTTGCTTTTTGTACCAACTCAGAGGAGACCGCACCCTGCCCTGTAGTTACCAGGTCGAGACTGTACCAATAATTTAGGTGATTGCTTCCTTGGAAAATATTGATTTCTCCCAATCTCTGAGCTTTAAGGCCTTTTCCAGTGGGAACTACAGCTATGTCTAATTTGCACATCAAATCTCTGCCCAGTAGATTACACGGACATACCTTGGAGAGTACTAATTGGCACGTATATTCTTTTGAGGTCTCAGGGTCGCTCACTCTTACAGGAGCTGATAGTTTTTCACAGTGTACTTTACCATTGGCTGATTTAACGAAGATGCTGCTGTCTGATGGCAGCACCATCGCTAAGTCTTCTGGATGTACTACAGTTCTAGATGCTCCGGAGTCACATAAGAAAGATACTTTTTTGCCCATTATTAGCAATGTGATCTCAGGTTTTTCTTCCTGCTGTAACAGTATATCTGTATGCTCGAGGTTAAGTATTTCTTCTTCCTCAGCTCTGTTTGCCTCCAGCTGTGAATCATGGATATCAACAGGATTTTGTTGTGTGGCTGGTTGCGCCAGTCTGCCTGTGACACCATTTTCCTCTTTTGCTAGTCATGCTACCTCCTCTTCATTCCCTCTATCTTGTTCACCCTGTCTGTCTCTTCTTTGCCTACAATCTTTAGCCCAATGTCCATGTTTCCCACACACATAACATGCATTTCTGTCTGTTCCGCCTCTTCTTCCTCCTCTATCCCTGCCTTGGCCTCGGCCTCTGCCTCGGCCCCCTGCTCCTTTCATGTCTGTCAGCACAAATATAGTGTCTTCGCTCTCAGCTAAGAACACATTCTGAGTCTTTTTGTTCTTCTTTTTATTTTTGAAATGTTGTTCTGCGTGTCTAGCATACTCTCGAGTGTCGTTTACATTTGCGGTGCGATGAGTGATCATGTGCTTAGTTATGAAACTAGATATTTCTGGTCGACATCCTTTTAAGAAGGCATTTTTCAATTGCTGTTGGTATGGGCCGTCGGCTTCATCAGTTGGTATGCCACTATGTTGGTCGAATATGTCTTTAAGACGCCCAAAGAAGGTATCTACATCCTCATCCTCTTTTTGCAGACACCTGTTTATGTTTGTCCAATCTGCTCTGACTCTATATCTGTTCTGAGCCCTCGTTATCAGCGCTTCTAATCTCTGATTTAATTCAGCGATATTGTATAGCAGGACGTTTCCAGCTTCTTGAGGGTTCCAGGTTCCACTGATCACACACCAGTCGGGACCCATAATCTGTCTTACTGCTCTCTCCAATTCCATCCCGTTTAGTCTGTAGCTTTCATACAATCCCCTGACTCCCTCTTCCCATCGTGTCACATTGTCTTTTGGATGTGGGATGCCCTCAGTGGCTTTTTTTACATCCTCTGCTGTCCATGGTCTATATACATACATAAATGGTTGTGCACCTTCTCCTTCTCCTGGGTTTGGATTTGGGACTTCTACCATGGGACACATTTCTGCTTCATCTGGTTGCATCAATTTTGGAGAGCCAGATGAAAAGGGATTGTAAACCGACCAATTTGAGTTTTTCGCAACACTTCCACTTCTTAGCTTCATACTTGAGTCATGATATGGTTCCCTAACTAGTTTGATGGGAGGCACCTTAAGGGGCGTTACTGATTTATCTCGGTTTACTACTCCGCTCACTGGAGTAGTTTCTTGTGGTACAGTTGGATATAAATGGGGAGCACTGGGGGGTGGGGGAGGATAAGGCGGAGGATCTGGATACGGACCCAGAGGGAGGTCCTCGGGTCTCCTTCTCCTTCCTGATACTGCAAATTCATCCTCTCCGTCTAGCAATGCTAGTGTTTCTCCCTTGCCTTTTTCTTCATTTTTCACTTCTCTTCTATCAACACCTTCTTTCCTCTTTTTTGCCTCTGCTAACCATATTTTAGCTTCTTTGTACCCACGACTTTTCTTTTTCTTTTCTGACTTCCCACAATCTTTTTCAATATCCTGTACTAATTTAGTACATCCTAGAACATTTAGTTTAGCATTAAATCCGTATCTCTTTTTCCATTGTTTCAAAGGTTTTATGTTGTTAACATCTCTAAACTGCATGTATTTTGTATCGCCTTCTAGGTTTTCAGGTTGTGGTTTGCGACATGCGCTCCCCATGGTTATTTATTCTTTATTTTCTTTTAGACAGCCAACCAGTTTGTATGGAATACACCCGAGCAACTGGTCCAACCAGAAAGACACTGTTTGGGTTAACACCGCTAGGTTTCCACAGCCGAACTAGTTCTCTGTTTAGGTTAACACCGCTAGGTTTCCACAGCCGAACTAGTCTGTTGTCTTACTGAGACACTGTTAATGTTTTATAGTTTAAATTTCTTATAATATTTTATAGTTTAAATTTCTTATACTCTTCTTCTATTTGTTAACATTTCCTCTTTTAACATGCTGCACAGAGTTATTTATTCCTGTAGTCTTCTCACACAGACTGTGGCCTAACTGAGTCCCAGACTCTTTACGTGTTATTTTGTTGAGTCCCAGACTCTTTACGTATCAAAATTGTTTCCAAGGTTAAATGTGCTTCGTTTCTTTGTTCGTTCTCAATTAACTGTCTTTTGAGATGAACATCACCGTTTTGTCTTATTTACCTTTTTCAACAATTTCTACGTTAAACAAAATTCTACGTTATCATTTAGCATAAGAATTTTTATATCTACCTGAGAGTCCAGTGATATCACGCCGTTTTTCACTCTCTGGATCCCATCACCTTCCCCCCTCCAGCGGATCCTGGCCTCTGTAGACCAACAATTCAGTTGGGAGGTCTTTAACGAGAGTCCCAGACTCCCCCGTGCACGGTTTCAGTTTCCAAAACCTGAAAGAGGGAAAGGCTGTTGGGATCCGGCTCGAAGGACCAAGTATGTTAAGAAAATTTCTACCAAGAACGACAGAGTCACTGGATTCACAGTTCAATAGTATTTACTTGCAGCAAGGAACCAAGACAGGCACTACAAGAGTACAAGTTTTGATTGACTACTGTCAGCCAACACGTGAGTTTTATACAGTCATACAAACAAGCCTCGCCCTAATGGTGGTTACACAGTAACCTCTGTACAAAAGAGATAACGGCTCATAAAAAAGGAACTTCGTGGGTGGGACTGTCTGTCCTCAGGCGTGTTCCTTCTTTTTGAGCAGAACTTCATGACCTTTAAAGGCAGTGTAGTTGTGAAACAGTTCAACTTACCGTATTTCCTCTAATAGTGGCCTGTAGTCAATTAAAAGCGATAAATGGTCGTCGACACGAACAAATAAAGGCCGGCCTCAAATACAGGCCGGGGGAAAAAACAAAGGAAACAAGACTAGGTCAAAACCTAGTATATGGCTGGACCGTGTCCGTCTCTTCTCTCCGCCGCTGTCCTCTCCACCGCGCCCACGGCCCGCATTGATCCTCCCGATCCAAGCCCCGGGCCCCCGCCGAAATCTCGGCCGGATCACCGGGAACACATCGGCGCCCAGGTTCAGTTAGCTTCAGTTAGCTTCAGCTTACATGCAAACAACGGTGGATACCAGTAAACTCCTGGTGCCTGTTTGTAACTGTAGTTTGTACTAACGTACAAGAGCCACAAGATGGCTTGGCCGGCGGAAGTCTCTGGAGCATGCCGTTGTCGATTACCGTAATTATCATAATGCATTGCAGTAACAAAAAAACGTCTACCTAACGTCCCCAACAGAAGCAGATCAGAAAACAAGGAGGCTTCGTACTAAAATATGAGCAAATATACTTATTAAACAGAGGGAATTAGAAATAAAGGCCTGTCTCTAATATAAGCCTGCTTCCAATAAAGGCCTGGTACCCTCTGCAGTTGAGGTAAATAAAGGCCCGGGCCAATATTAGAGGAAATACGGTATTCATTTCAGTAATTTTCCATCAGTACTGGATATGATTTTTCAATAAATGCAGACCAAACTGTTTTTTTGTGTGCAAGTACTTACAAAGCATGTCTTGTAGAATTCACTGGAGTCGTCGCCGACTACAATGGGAATGCCTTTGAGGACAACAGAGCGCTGTGCAGTCACCTCGCCACACCTCACGTGTTGTGTCAAGTGCAAGTGAAAAATATGACATAGGCCTATAAAACACAAAGACAGTTCCCAGTATTGAAATTTGGATATCCTGGACATGATGACCTTAAAGAATAATGTAGGCAACTGAGTATGCCAGCCAATATCTTCACTATCATAACAGGTTATGATAAAATTGAGTGTAATCACTATACTATACTATATTAGCATAATCTCCAGATAAAATAAATTACAGTATTTACGCCTAACGTTACTGTAACTGTTCACCATGATTTAATTGTGGGCAGAGCATTTGACTTGTCAGATGCCAAATAGTTGACCTGTATTGGCTTTACTGCTATGTTCATTTAAAAAGCTCCATCAGTTTTCACAAAATTAACTTAACACATTTCATGAATGAAACAAAAATTGAAGTTGCTAACTCCATATGATAATCTTAATAATAAAAAATTTGATAGGTGATATAGCCTACAATTACTGTCTACATGACTCAACTGTCACACATAACTTCTGCATTTGTGTGGAAAACTCCATGATGTGATGTGTGCACAACATTAATACTACTCACATGTGTGCCAAAAGGCACACTCACATGTGTTTTGAAAGGGAAAAAAGACAAATGCCTTCCGAAGAGCTAGGCTATACTATATCCGAACCTCAACTCATCCAAAAAAGACTGGATAATGCAGATAAGCCCAGTCAGCCCTTGTCTATCTTCGCATCTTTTATGTTAATATACTCTTTAGTCTATCTGGTAAATGCTGTGAAACTAAGGGTAATTCCGGTATTTTTAAACCTGGGCCCTATTTTTACATATTTTGGTGTCTAAATGACTAATATGTACAAAAAGTTTTAGAATTGGTTAATCCTTTGGGGCAACTGCGCCCGTCAAAGTACGTCCACTAAAAGTGCTTGTTTTTGCCACTGACAGGCTCAGATTGTTACTCTAAGCGTCTGACAACATTATGGAAAGCATCCCTACAGACATAGACCTTTTTGTTAAAGAGTAAGATCCTTTTTGTTTAACCAGAAACAGCCGTTATATCGCTCTCTTCAAAGCCACCAGACTCCATTGACAAAAACAGTAATTTTACCTCGCAGAACACGGGAGTTGCTGGTCTACCGCTGCGTAGTGTTCCACCTTTCCATAATGTTGTCAGACGCTTAGAGTAACAATCTGAGCCTGTCAGTGGCAAAAACAAGCACTTTTAATGGACGTACTTTGACAGGCGCAGTTTGGCAGTTGCTCTCAGGAATTTACGTTAACTTTACGTTGCAGCCATTGCAGCTCGCTTCGCGGCTGCTGCCAGAGGCAATCTACTGGACCAATTACCAAAATATGAAAAAATACGGCCCAGGTTTAAAAATACCGGAATTACCTTTTAAGTTTTCAAAGTCGTGGGTTGAAAATTTTTACCCTCGTGGGCCAAGTTGCAACAGGATTTCGCCACATGGTGTCGGCAATATTTAAAATTAAGCTAATGTTAGCTAATGTTATCCCTAACAAGAAAGCACATAAACCTGGCGCTGAAGTAACGTTACAACAAGACAGCAAAATGGTTTGCGCAAGGGTAAAATATTTACTCACCAAATCATTGTGCCAAGCACAAGAATCACGGTAATGCCGAGAATAATGACCGCTGCTGTTGAAGTGACATCCAGCTGCACCTGGGCTTGCTCAAGCATGTGCTCAAGAATGTTCCAGAAAGTAACGTAAAGCGCCAAGTGGATGAGGACTGATCTGCGCATGTCTAAATGTTGAAATAAAATTTTTTGTGTTGCCAAAACTCAAGTACATTGAGTTGGTCAGCTTTTTCGACCCCAAATTACAAGTAACTTATTTAAAATGAGTGTTAATAACAGGTTGATAAAAACTGAGTTAGGTCCACTAATTATTTTTTATTAAATCCCATGTTAGTATTTACAGTGTATGAATATTTAGAAAGACTAGTAACACTGTAGTAATTATAGCTCTAAGTGCTGTGTAACTGTGATGGTTGTGTGAATGGTTTGGATGGAAAGCGGATAAATCAACAATGTGTTTCTCATAACTGAGCATCTAATAAAGTCTGTCAGCACTGTATGTTCAAAGTGTGACGTGTGAAAATGTACACAAATGTTAAAAGTGTGAGTGACGTGAAAATGTGCGCAAATGATGTGCTGTGTTGCTAATTCAACTTGATGTTGAGACACAGACAGTTCATACACAAGAATTAAGTAGTGTGTGCAAGTTGTAGGTAAATGTTGATTGTGTAGTTCAGGGGCAGACTGAAACAATAATTCAGGCCGGGAAATTTTTGGCTCCTTCGGGGTTGCAAGATAAATAAATAAATAAAGCACATATTAATCTAAAAGCATAGCCTACACGTTTAGCTTTGTGCTCTTAAGTTGTACCTGAAGGTTCCTGCTCTGAGTCTGACTCTGAACTGTCCACCATCTCCAGTTCTGCAGGAGCACCTGCAGCACTAGTGCTGCTGCTGCTTCCTTCTCCACCTTTGCAAAGAAAAACCCAAGAGCAACCCATATTCTTCAGTTTAGCCTACTGTTTACATTCGACCAATGGCTATTTTTTATATTCTAGAGACAATAGACAATAACATTGATATTGTAGCTAAGGCTACACTAAGACCCAACATACAGTACTGCATAAATCTGAATTTCTGGTCAAATTTGGCACTAGAAAAATATTCTATCTCTGAGAAACAACAATATTTTACATGTAAATGATCGTGTTAGTTTGCCATATTCTAATATTGTGCAACATGCTTTCTTAAAACTTCAATCATTCATTCTTTATTCTTTATTCTTTACTTGGATCCCCATTAGCTTCCACAAAGTGGTCGCTAGTCTTCCTGGGTATGTTGCACTCATTTGCTATGATATAATTCCTCCACGAAGACGTAAGACGTGCAAACTGTGTAGGCTACGGGCCGTTGTGTCACAGTTATTAGCTACTTAGCTAGCCATGCTGGGTATGTGTGTGTGTGTGTGTGTGTGTGTTTTAGCTAGTGTTTTTGACTGACCTGGTCCCTTACTGGCGAACATGTCGCTTATTTTGCAGCATTTAGTTGCGTCTGTGGCAAGGGCCTTTCTCTTTTTTATTCTCTCCACCTTTCCTTTTCTTCTGACCGTCCATTTCGGCGGGCAACTTGTCTAAAATGTTATCGGTAGAGAAGCAGGTAGACGGTTGCTATGTGTGTCGCTGAGAGACGTGATTACGTCATTTTTAGTGCATGCACCCTCGCGCCGGGGATACTGCGGCGAGAGTGAGAGTCGCGCCTGATGCGTGGATTCTGAGAGGTCCTGCTTGCTTGCTATATTATCGCTGGTCAAGTTGACTGTTCATGGCAGGCCAAAACGACCCTCAGGCCACCAGGAAATGTCCCGGTGCTCCCGATGGCCAGTCCGCTAGTGGTGTAGTTTCACTGTGACATATTTATAATTTCATGTAATAGACATAGTATTGTAGAGGGTACAAACAATGAAAGGATATTTACCCATTGATAGTTGTTGCCTTGCGAGTAGACTTCGGAAACAGTCATGCATGTTTCTGTTGTTTTGTAGCTGCTGTCATAGATGAAGTCGATTTTTCGCACACAGGATAGTGTAGACCATGCAGAAAATTTCATATCCATTTTCCCTTCAGTGGTCCGTGAAGGCACCAATGCGATGTTCTGTAACTTCACTGGTGTTCTAAAAACAGATGAGGTGATGAAATAAGCAATAAGTCAGTCCCACCAGGATTTCGCGGAGTTTTTTTGTGATTATTGCGGCCAAAAATGCTTGATTTTGCTGTGGCTTTTCTCAAAAATTGCGATACAATTTGCGAGGTTTTATGTGCTCTTTTTGCAGTAAAATTGCGGGAATTGGGAAAAATTGCAAGCAAAGGAAAAAAAAATGTTTTTCTCTCACTCTCTCTCTCTCTCTCTCACTCACTCACACACACATGCACACACACACACACACACACACAGCCTCCCCCTATTCTCTCCAAGGGCGTAGGTTTGATTTTGACATTGGTAGGGACACAAATGGGGGAGGTCCGGAGGGGATGTAACCCCCACTGGAAGCTGAGGCATTTTACATTTATGATAGACTTCTGACCGCCATTTCATGTCATCTAGATCAGTGATTCTCAACCTTTTTCATATCGAGGACCCCTAGTTTAGTCCACATTAGAGTCATGGACCCCCGTTTGATGAGATTTTGTCTCTCGGACCCAAATCTGAGAATACTTTTAATGTTAGATATGATTTTGATCCAGAATCCCATGACTGTCTGTATTGTAGGTAGAGAGATAACAGTGAAACTAAGATCAAAACAGTCATTCTTCTACATTCTGTAATTGTGTTAACTATTTGTAAATTAAATAATGCTGAAGTTTAACAATTCATCAATTTGCTGGGGACCCCCTGGAACCCCCTCAAGGACCGCTGGTGGTCCCCGGACCCCACGTTGAGAACCACTGATCTAGATAGTTATGGTAGCCAATACACTCATTAACAGACACACAGACACAGGGGTGTAGCACATTAATGAATCCTTTACTCAAATTTGCCAGCTGAATGGGACTTTGAAGAGCACATTTTGTTTTAAGGCAGGTACTGTAGTACTGTTGCCTATTCAAACCAACGATCTGTATTTACATTTAAAATAATAATAATAATAATAAGATATTGTAAACTATATCCAAGCCCTACATACAAACAGCTGAGTGTCCACTGCCTTGCTCCTATTTGAAGGAGCCAAACACATGCCTACGCCTGTCATTAACAGAAATGAACTGTTGGCATATTTGTTTTACATCAGTGTTGTCCAGTGTGGCGCACATCAGCATTGTTCAATCTCACTTGTGACATGTAGGCTACTTACGGTCGTCACTCGTCACAGACGCACGCGACACGGTACTTAAATAAACTAACTTTAATGGCTAAACACAACTGTTACTAATATAAAATAGGATGGAGTCTTCACTCGCATGCTCGCCGGTAGGCGGAGCTTTGGCTCTTCTTGCCCACAGCATTTCATACGTTAGCAAGAAATGGCAAAGCCAATCAGTGATTTTTTGGGGGGGTTAGGGAGGCGGTGTCACGCCAATTTTTATCCGGGTGACGCAATAACATTCTATAACAGCTGTTATAATAAAGTTTCGTTACAGCGTCCGTTGCTAGGCCGACGCGGGACACCAATGCACTACACCAATGCAGCGGGACTCGTAGTAGAGAACGCGATCTGTTAACATTGACTAGACACTGACGGACAAAACAGCGTTTATTGTCAATCAAAATAATTGCTAGGGACATTTCAGAGTCGCTTGATATTGGTAGGGACACGTCCCTACCGTCCCTACCCAATTCTACGCCCTTGATTCTCTCCCACTCTCCGTTTAAGCTATTAACTCTTCCAAGAGCTTGAATTTTGCACTCACCTCGATTCTTGCTGCTTTTGTTTTGTTTTGCACGGTCTATGGCAGTAATTTGTTGGCAGGTGAGCTTTGTTCATCTTCCACCTGAATGCGCGCTGCGATGACGTAAGTTACCACGACACCGAATGCGACAATTGGTCCAAATCACAAGCAGTCTGTTGATTTGGCCATTTCATGTGGAAAAGTTGTGGCAATTTTGCAAAACTGCAAGCTCTCGCAAATATTGCGGAGATTTCTTGAATTTGTGTTAATTATTGCGATCGCAAAATCGCGAGTTCCTGGAGGGACTGAATAAGTGATTGGATCAAACAGCTGGTTAATGTCATTGACTGGAAGACAATTATTTTACAAAGACAATGAAATACTTTAAAGATTGCAATTTCGTTTCGTGGTTTGTTGGTTTCCATATCAAAAGAGGATGCCAATGTTGATGTAATTATGAGGTAGATGATTTGAAATGTATTGAGTGTTCAAAAGGAGGTGCAGGAAAGATAGGGTTTTTTTCTTAGATGAAAATTATGTATGCAACAGTGAAGCTTATGGGGTTATGGTTGTAATTGGGTATATTCATCTGGTGCATGGGGGGGAAGGTGTACAATTGCAAATTCCAATGTAGTTAATGTATGTATTTATAGAGCTGAAGTGTGTCTTTGGGAAAAAGTTTTTTCCCCTGAAATTAAGTCAAGTACTACTAAATCAAAACACGTCTTTAAAAACTATATATGCCATGTTTTTATTATAACGGAAAATGTTCCTGCATTGTAGAGTACTATTGTTTGTCATTAAGTATGTGTAGATAATTTTCAGTCATCCAGATGGTAAGATGTTCAAAAAAGGAAATATAAACATAATGAAAAGAAATAGAAAATAGTTCCCTTTTGGACTTCTGGAATTAACACCACCAAGGCTTTTGTTATTGCTCTGTGCCTGTCTGAATTTGTGCTGATAGATTTTTTTAAAAAGTTGTGTGAAGAGGAAGTTGTATTGGTCTATTGACTCTCCTTCTCCTTGCCTCCTGCTGACAGCGTGATGTCAGAGTGACGTCAGGGTCCTTGCAGTGCATTGCCACAATACTGGCACATCAGTTGCAAATTCCAAAGTTGGTCGATGTATAGAATTTATTCTAAATTGATGTGCAATGGTCCTAATGTGTGTTTTATGTCATTTTAGATATAGTAATGCACAGACCAGTATAGCAGTAGTATTGGAGTCAATCTGACGGTCTCTTTGTAAAAATAAAAGTGAAAGTGAAAAATATACAATTAATGCCACACCTGCCTGTATTTGTAACAGTATCTAGTTGTGTTGTCATGGTACTTTGATATATAATTCTGCCAAATGATTGGACAGATACTGTCCACGGAGAATGAAGCCATGGTGAAATGTGGGACAGAATGATATGTGGTACGGATGTGTGTCCTTAACTGTGAGTGGTGAATTGTACAGCACAGGTTTTTGTTGGGAAATGTTTCACCCTTAATTGATGAATACTGACAATATATGCTTGGAGATGTCAGATAATAGGTAGAAATGTCATTTTTCATTTCATATGTTCTGTTACAATATAGTTATCAGTAGAGTTGTCACGGTGGTTTTGACACTGGTGTTGTTTCCCTTCCAGGGTTCCTACAGCTTAAGGCAAGTTAGATTTAAAACTTTTTAAGACTTTTTTAATGCCACTCGGAATGAAATTTAAAACCAACTTTACAATAACCAAAATTAAAGAAAAAAACGACATCAATTACTTAGGGTTAGGGACAATTTTGCCCAAATGTTTATTGTAACATAAAACATGACTTTTTTGGTCCAGTGAAAAACTTAGATGATCTACTTCAAATGTTGAAAAAAATGTAACACTTTCTAGAGTGGAACACATGGAAAACAATAACATAAAACAACATAAAAATCATGAATCATCAGTAAAAAGGCACAATTGGCTGAGAACTATAATTCCGAATAGCTATTCTACTGCATTCATCAAGTATTTTGTCTTTTAGTGAAGCGTCACATCATAGGACAACATGCTTGCAAAAAACTTAGAGTATGTCCCTTGCCATTTAACTTGGTTACTCTTTTTCACAGCTATTGCATGAATCTGCAGCAGGCTTTCGTCAATTCTGCCTCCACCTGTTGCAATTCTGCCATTTTTTCTTTATACCGCTTCCTTAGCGCGTTTGATATGGTGATGAGCTGGGCCATCAGGGTGCCAGCCTTTCCCTCAGCTTGTGTGGCGAGCTGATCGGCATCATCCTGCAGAATGTTTGCCACCTCAAACAGAGATTTTTTCTTCTTCTTAAGCTCCTCGATGCGTTCCGCAGCTGCCCTTTGGTTTTGTGTTATGATTTCGGTCACTTTCTTTCGCTTCTCCTCATCTAGGTACATCCTGTACCTGGACCTAGCTGATGCAACCGAGGACAGCAGCTCCTTAGTGATAGGGACCTTGAGGACCCCCCCACAGACGGTGACATAGTCACAGATCAGTCGCTGGGTGACCATTGTGTCTTCCTGCATGTTGCAAGTTTCCACCTCTCTGTTTATTGAGAAGCCTCTCTCTACTGTTGCCTAGCCATGAGATAGGAGAAGAAGCTTCTTACAAAACTCCCATGGCTCAGAGTAGTGTTGGCTCAGGAAAGCATGATGCAGGAAGACATCCAGCCTAGTCTCGGTGGGTCGGTAGGAAAGGAAGGTGTCATTTCTAGCCTCAACAGATAAGAAATCACAAAACTGTTGGGTAATCACGTCACCTGCAACAAACAATACAAGGGAACAGACAAAAATCAATAAAAAAATATAAACGCTTTATTTTACAGTCACACTATGTACTAGGTAAGAACCAGGTAAATTCATAGTAATAATATGCACTTTCTGGATACCTAACACTTGTTTAGATGCTATTTACATCACTCTTGGTTTCTTTAACATTTAGAGACACATATTGTAATGAATGCAGGGAAAAAAAACTTTGCTGAAACTGCTCTATTCTCTCATACCGGCAGAGACACCTCCTGACACCTGCTTATCTTGCAGAAACCTCTGGATGAGATTCCTCATCTTGCCCTGGCACCAGTCTGGATCAGAGAACATCTTTCTAGGGTCCAAACAGGTCACCTGCCTCACAGTGGGATATTTTAAGGGGCTCTTGTCCTGCACTTTCTGAAATATGGTTGACATCACCTTGATGTAGTCGCTCCTAAACTGTAGGACTGTGAGTTCTCCTATATAACAACTATATAACAATAGTTCTCCTATATAACAACTAGTAAATCCATTTTCTGCATCCTGATAATAATTTGAAAGATACACTACCTTCAGGGCTGATTCTGCACCCAAGCCAACGTTCACTTCCTTAGGATGGACCCTGTTCTTTTTGTCACCAACATCCAGTCTGACCAACTGGAGTGGACTGATGTCCTGGAGGACCTCCCTCTTGATGAAACGCCTCAGAATACACTGTGAACAGGAAAACTAAAAATGTAACCCAAATAATTCCAACCATATTCATTGGACAAAATATAAGGAGCACTGTTCTTTGCTTTCTTTTTTCAGATTTTTTTAACATATGACTTAATATCATTACCATATCATATCAATATATACATAATCAGAAGTACAATCAGTGAACTTAAAATGGCCATAACCAACTGTACAGTACTATAATATAATTACCTTCATCAACTCTGCCTAATCGTTTGCAAGGAATGGTATCACTGGCTCATCTGTTTGGTATGTGGTCAAGAAAGGACTGAAGGTCCTGGTGACAGACATGTAGAAGTAGAGTTTTGCCACGATGAGAGGATCTTTCTGTGCCGCTTCGAGGGTGTCAAAAGATGATGTTCCTGGATTTGGTAGCTTCTTTGTCCTGACTGCATCCATGTACATGGTCACTGAAGGCCACACCTCTAGATCCCTCTCCACAACTGGTAGGTTCTCAAGCCACCGGTGGCCACAGAATGGAAGTGGAAATTTTGTGGATTTGGTAAGAACCGTGAAGTCCTCCCTCCTTGCAGGCATATTATGGAAGAGTGTGTGCATGGCCCTCAAAACCTTCTCCAGTTGCCACATGGTGAAGCCAGCTTTGCAAGCATTATGTAAGGTGTGGAGGCCACAGCTTCCCACCACAATCAGTTGAGCCCCCCAATACTGCTCTGCCTGTTCTTGCTGCAGTAGCTCCAGGAACTTCCAATTGACGTTTGGTCCGTCCATGGAGACGGACAGCAGCTTATGCCTATCCAGGTCCTTCGCACCCTCCTGAGAATTAAACAATGATTCATAGATAGATAGATATAATTTTATTAATGTGTCACTCCTCAACAAACAGGTCAAGCAAAGCAACAAACACAATAACCCCCCCAAAAAAAGTAAGTTGAGGACCACTCATCAAGAGTTACGAGACACAGGCTAAAAACAATACACATAAAAAAAGATACTAGAATATATATATATACATATGTATATACATACACACACACAAATATACACACACATAAGTACATACATTCATACAGATACATTGATACACATATACATACATACACACACGCACACACAAAAAAGGTCATATCACACACACAAACACAAAGGATATAAAACAATCTTAATATTGCATTATAAAATTTAGACACTCATAAATGAACGTCTTCTGTTGAGAATGAGGTGGCAAGCTTTGGCACATTCATGGATACAATATTTACCAGCTAAAACTACACACAATTTATTTAAATCATCGTACTCATTAAAATTTGCAACATGGTTTGAAATGATTCATGAAGCATATAACAATTATAATAATTACAAGAACAATAATGCTGGATTCATATGGGATCCAGTAAACATTTAGCAAACTGGCAAACAGCATATCTTTGTAATGGATGGGAGGCTGACAGGTAAGGCATCAATAATAATAACACAGCACGCTTGGGGTTTGTTCATGCAACTGAACTTTATGTGCTTTCATGGCGGTTTGCATTTAATGCATATTCAGGGTTAGGGTTTAAAAAAAAGCCAATAATAATGTGTCACTTAATCCCCACCACTTATCACCCCGCCATGTCACGTTTCATTCTAAGCTCCATTATTACCATCTTGGCCTGTGGCTTCCATATAGTCTAAATGCCTAGTTTAAACATAATCAATTTGTGCTGGCTACTTACTTTGAAATGGTGCAGTACATCCTGGGCTGTTCCATGTCCCATGAACTGCAATCCCAAATATCTGGACTGGACGTGATCTTCGCACCAATAGCGGACATGCAGATCCAGTTGTTTGGTTTTCGTGGTTTGGTTGAGGTTCTCGTCGAACATTAAAACAAACGCGTCCTTGTTAGCATCCGCAACAAGCTCTACGGGGCTAATCCAAACTTGCTGATGTAGGCTGTCTTGTCAGAACTGCATGCAAACGTGTGGGCAATTTCAGAGTCCAGGAACATTGCGCGGAATAAGTCTCCTACTCCCTCATTTGACTTGTATGATTGGTGTTTTATCACTGTGTTCAGACACCACAGTACCTCTGCTTTCAGTGTAGGCGTACACCCGAATGTTGTCCGGAGATCTGTTGCTGCTTGCCCTGGTGCTGGTATCGGAGATGGGGGTGGAGGCGTGGTGGAGACGAGGGTAGAACAGAACTGGGAAACACCTGGCGTCTGTTTGCGGGTTGACTTGACAGTTTTGTGTTTCTCACTCTTCATGTGGGATTCCACTGCCTTTAAACCCATCGTGCCGAGTTTGAAACACTTCCTGCACAAAATACACCGTGCCTCGTATATATTGCCTGGTACCGGTTTCAGCCATACCGCAAAATCTTGGTTGAATAGCCAATTTTCATTAAATTTGCACTTCCTCATGTCGTGTCGTCGCTAGCTAGCAGACAGTGCATCTGCTCTGAGCATCCCGGGCCTGGCTGCAAACAAAATATGAGTGTTGTTGGTTCCGTTATCCTGATCTGCGTTCATAAAATCCTACTTCCCATGCCTTAGCATTTTTAAGACTTTTGAAAGATTGATTTAAGACATTTTACTACCAATTAAGGCCTTATTTTTTAGATTAATGAATTCAATGCCTTTTAAGACTCTTTAAGGATCCGCAGGAACCCTGCCCTCCTCAACACCGGCCATACCACTTATACCGCCTGTCGCCACTAGAGGGTCTAAGCGCTATCAATGGAAGTGTCACTACAATGAAAGTGAAACTTCTCGAAACTCACGTGTGTTAACGGCATTTGTAAACGGTAACACTTTTTAATCAGAGATGTATAACACTGCTCAACACTCAGAGTTAACGTGAGTGCAGGTCGGATTCTGGCATATTGTACTTCTTTAGGCTACCATTGGATTGTACTGGACACATTACTGTCACTAGGTAAGGACAAATAATTAATCCTATTCATCCTAATTTGTCATATTAGTGATCATATTAATGATCAGTATGTTGTTAGTATGTCCATTTATCATTTAGTTGCCTAACTTGAACATGGAAGCTCTGAATATGTGTTTTTATTTTACAAAATAATGGTATTCCCAGTGTGGGGCCAATAACACTGGTGTGGACTCCAAGACCGTATGCCACCAGTAACACCGCCCATAGTTGCATATTTAGCCTGGTTGGTACTGAAACACTGCATGGGTAGTAGCTGTGAGTCCTTGAATGGAAAACCTTGAGTTTTTGATTGATTTGAATTTTGACTACAAGCGGGCAAGGTTTACAGACTGAAGTATGCCAATATGACAAGCTTTGTGGATTCCTTTAACCCTTTTCTGTTACCATATTGTATCCGTTATCATATTGTGTTAAAGTATTTGTAATAAAGTATAAAATCTCTTGTTTGTGTGGCTTGTCCTTGTTGTTTTCGTATGGATATTTTAGAAATGGCTGCTACTCTTCTTCTACACCTCTTCCCTGTGCAGCAAGCTGGAAAACATAATCTTTGCTGCCCCCCTTTGCATCTGCTCTTTCCACACACTGACCAGATGCAAGGGTTGTTTTTTTCCAGTGGCCAGAGGGGCAACAAAGAGCACATTTTTCAGATTGTTGCACAGGGAAGAGGTATAGGAGAAGAGTGGAAGCTATTTCTAAGACATTCATACGAAAATAGGACCAGTTCTGTAAACCATGTGTGCTCATAGTCAAAGTTCCTATACGAAAAAAAACCCTCAAGGTTTTTAATGCAAGGACTTGGGTCTGACACCCACGTAGTGTTGTGCCAGTCCCAACCAGGCTGTTGTGTAATGTGTTGTTTGTAGGTGGCTTGGTTGTCGTAATGGGAATAGAAATGAAAATAAACGTAGTTGTAATTAATTGAAATGTAGAGCACTTACTTGTTGCTTTGGGCACTGCAGAATGTGTTGTAGTCTTTGGCATTGAAGGCTACAATGTGGATAAACTGGTCCTCTTCTTGAAGAACAGCATTAAAGTATTTCTTGGAGGGGTCCTTTGCATACGACTTCATATGGCTGATGTTGTGTATGTAGCCGCACAACTCCATCTTGCCCACTTTTGCTGGAGTCGCCATTCTTGTAAAATACTGGATTATGAGCAAAAGTCAACAGCATGGTTAGTTACTGTACCAAAATGTTTATAGTGAAGTGTTGTTACACAAATGTGTTTGTGTATGTTTTCTACGTTAGAACAGTTAAGTTAGCTGAATTGTCATGTTTGCAAACTGCTACCATCTGCCTGCTAAGTAACATCAAATGATGTATGCTATGACTCAGGACTATTCAACTGCGCCATGGTGGATTGACAGTATAGGTTTGCATTCTAGCCAAAGATTACAGCAGGTAATTTTACTGATAGGCCCTTTTGTTTGTCATTTGACTGTAATCGGCTGTGAATTTTACAAGCACCTGTTATTTTACTATCAAGATGGTCGTGTGGTGATGTAACAGAATACTATGAATAGTCAGCTCACGTTTGACCTTTCACAAACATGGCTGCCATACTTCCACAATGTTAAAAAGCCAACATTCTGTCACCCATAACTCTGTCTGTGATCACTTATTCTGTACAGTACAGAAATTAGCGTGAGCTTTGGTTAGGCAGTGAGCATTTTGTGATGCTAGATCAGTTACTTGCGCAGTCATCTGATAACAGAAACAGAAATATATGTCAACGGCAAAACCCTGTATTGTGTTACACATTATGTTGAAACACAAAATAGTGACCTAAAGTTGGCGTTTTCACATTGGTGGCAATGGTGAGAAATGAGCTATACGCAGCGGAAGTACGGCAGTCATGTTGGGATAAAGGTCTATAGCTTGGCTCAAATGGACGCTAGATGGATAATCCGTTACTAGCGTCTCAATGGTAAAACTTAGCGATCTGGAATTTAATGTAGCATTGCATTCCGAAGCGTCTTTGTAGCTCAAATGTACACTTTGTCCTTGGGCTTAGTATTGTGTCTACGCCACCATAAAAATTCCAATAACGTCTTCCGTTTTCACCAAAAGAAGCTGGGGCTGGTAGCTACAGCTAATGCTAGCACGATGATGACGCCGGATGGTCAGAGTAACAGGCTGCGGCATAAAGGTTCCTCGACGATATACTAAAACCTGTGCAGTTAAGTAGAATGCTCTAGACGACGTGTATTTTTTTCTGTCTTCCAAAAGTCACTTATTCGGCATAGTATTGTGCGGTGGGCACAATATTATACTGTGCCTTGTTTGTCAGAGGTTTAGCAGGTATACTGCCGAGGAAACTTTCCTTGAAGAGTAGTGTCGAGTGTGGTAGCATTGTGTAGCTCTCAGCTCCCAAAATGGAGGAGTTTACCGGAACTTTAATGGCGTACAGTTGCTAGTGAGGCCAAGGACAAGACATACACATTTGAACTAAGCAGGCGTGTGGAAGGCGACAAGACATGAAGTTCCCGATAGCTGTGTTTTGTAGAGCCACCAGTCCAAATGGTGGCTAGTAATGCCTAGGCCTCTAGCGTGTGTTTGAGGCTAGTTTAATAGCACTGGCGTAAGTTATGACTGCAAGAATAAAGAAATGTATCAAACCCTACAAAAAATGGCTCATACTTGTGATGAATCAGTATTGTAATATGCAACATTTTCTTAAATACGTACCTTTGTCGTAATGTTTTCGGCACATAAGGCAGTAGCTTCTTCTCCTGTTGTTCTCTTCTGCTCTGTCTTCTTCTGAGTACTATCCAGTAGTGATGTGTCGGTCGTGTAGCGTGTAGAGTCGAAATGATCAAATCTAGAATTTAGTAAAGGTATGAAAATATGAAACTTTGATAAAGATATCAATTTACACTCGAAAGGGGCACCACCTTCGTAGATGAAGGACCTTTACTTATACTAATCAGTCATCAGTCTAAAGATCATGAGATCTTTTCAGTTCAGGGATTACTTTACTCTGCAAGTAAGGAAACGCATAACAACTTCTCTGTAATAAATGGGAATATATATTTAACTATTCAAGCAAAACAATATTCAATGAGATAAGCAATATAAGGCACGTATATTGATCACCAGAATGAAGCACGGAAACTATAGACTAAAAATAGACATGAAATGCAATGAAAGGGAAATGATAATGAAATGTGGGAATAAGAATTGGCAGCAGTAAATGGAGGTATGTATGGATCAATCAACCAGAGAAACGAGGCGGAAAGCTACGGGGCAACTAAACTATAAAAGCCACATTTTTCCTGATCTATTTAAGTAATTTGAATCTAAGCTTTTGCATCAACTCTCAGCAGTAAAGACGTGGATAATCAGAGCCTACTTTGTTCAGTTGAGAAGTCCTGCCGGTCGGGTTGTCTGGTAACGCTGAGCTCGGAGAGACGGACTCGGCGTGGCCGGTTACCTGGCAACGGCAGACGCTGGTGGAACAGCTAGTCTCTGATGTATTATCGTCACGTCGAGGCAAGCAGCTTTTCACAGCTGTAGACAACAGGCCTCTATGGATGTGGAACACTGCGGCGATGTTGCATCAGTGTTGGCTGCTGGTTGGAAGAGTTGAAGTTTCTAGCTCTTCTAACTGTTGTAAAAGACTAAATGTTCTCGTTCCTAAATAGCTTCGAAAATGATCTTCGCTTGGCCGAGCGTTGATAACTTCTTGACTATTAGACGCGAGGTTGAAACTTCTTGCAAGCGATTCTTAAGTTCATCTGGAGAAGACGTCTCTAACTCCAGGTTCAAACTCTAAGTTTCAGCTAAAGTCGAATTGTAGCTAAATTGTTGATCTTGCTTCAGCAGGTTTCTTGGCGAGGGCGGAATGTTGAACTTTCTGAAAAACCAGATAAGAAAGTTTTAACTCTTTGAATTTTCAGGCGTGGTTTGCCATGCAAATCACGCTTCGTGCTCTTTTTCTGTTACGCCTTGTTTACTAATTAATTTCTTTGTTTGAGAAGATTTCACCCCGAACCGAGAGGGAGGGGGGGAAGGAATGCAAGAGGAATCATTCCTCTAGTCTATTTTATTTTGGAATCCATTACTAAGTGATCTTAATAAAGAAAAATAATACGTTGGTATTTTACATCTCCACCAATTACTGTTGTCAATTGATCGAAATAATAAAAACCTGTGAACTTACATTCAAACTTATATAGCTAGCACATCAATATAAGGACATCAAATAAACCTTCCTGGTCAAGTCTGTGGCTATAAAGTCTTCACCAAGTTAACTCATATATGTAACTTGTGTTTCTAACTGCGTGATTAATATCAAAAGACAATTTAATCATTTAATACATTCGAACGCACTGACATTTTCTACTGACATGTCGTTGCTATAAATGACCACAAGGTGGCAGTGTAGTACCATGAAAATGGGAGAGTGTCTCAGGGTGAATATCTGATACACTCCAATCATTTAACACATCATTGTCTATGCATGTAACTTAGCTATTGATTAAACATCTTCAACCTTATATATGGGCCTATAGTTAACACATCTAGTATACTTCAAACTACATAATAGATTCATTAAAGACATTTGGAAAATATAGTTGAAAATAGGTTTTAAAGGAATGTAAAAAGGGGAAAGATTTATGACTGTCCTGCTTCAGGGAGGGAGTAGTGATGAGACTCTGGAAAGTGTCAACAGCAGTCTTTGTTCCTTCGTATTGACACGGTGTGTATTCCCGTTCTCACCCAATGGTAACTGTCCCTTTTGATTAATCAGAACAGTCTGGTACTCCAAATGAAGAAAGGAGGGTGATTCCCTATATTCAGATGTGTGAAAAGTATGGGTGTGTGATTGTATAATTCATTAGTATTCCTGAGTTCTTGAGTCCTTCTCCTCCTGATGGCTGAAAGATAAAGGTCGTTAATTGTGGAATGTGTGAGAGAGTTTCAAACCTCTTTGCTGAGGTAGTATCCTGTCGTTAATTTCATGAGCTGTCCGGTGGAGACATCTCTGGCTGGCATAGACTCAACTCCTTGAGCCATGGACTGTGTCTTAATAGACACCTTTATGGCTACTTGTTGTGATAGGCCATTTGGTGTTGATTCAAGAAAGCAACAGAAAGGTTGTGGGCTTTCTGCAAATGTCTCCCTGGTATCGCTACAGTCGCGAACGAGTCGACTCTATGAGCCGGCCCCTTTAAGTGAACGATGGGAGCCGGCTCCCGTCTGAGAGCCGGCTCCCGTCTGAGAGCCGATTTATTATTTTTCTTTACTTTTTTTTGTAAATTAATACAAGACAGAATAATAGGATGATCTTTTCGCCACACTGCTCGGCCACGCGCACTCCATGCACTGACTGAATGTTGTGTTGATGTGTGCATGCGACCAATCACGTGTGATGACAGACAGAACAGCAGAAAACAAGATGAGTGACAGTTGCAAACGAAGTAGCATTTGGATGCATTTTAATAACATAGACAACCTAAAGGCAGAATGTAGTGTTTTTACATTATTTTTTAAGATTTTTATACCAAACATAATGTAAAATTATGTTATTCTGGAAATTATAAGGTTTAGTATAATTACATTGAATAATTTAAATGATATATGTGACCACATACCAATCATAGGTAACATTGCTAAATTTAGCTGAATTATAAAAGCCAGAAGTGGTACTAAATGAAGAGCCGTTTGGGAGCCGAAAGAGCCGGCTCTTATTGCTGAGCTGAGCCAAATGATCTGGCTCACTAAAAAGAGCCGGAATTCCCATCACTACTATCCAGCTGCAGCCTCGCAGAACGCGCTCCTGGTTGGGCAAACGCCTCCCGCTGGGCGGAAGTGACCCTGGCTGGGCGGAAATTAAACTGGCTGTTCTTATTTTTTTTTCAACATGGACTAGTTTCACTCCATGTTGTTGAAACAATGCTGTTGCAAAAGCGGTTGCACTCGATGTTTGTTGTTCATTTTTATGCTAGTGTTAGCGTCAATCTAATCGCCGGTTCCGAACAATGTCGCCTTCAAAATAAAAGCGCCGGAATTGACAGAATTGCGTTCTTCTTCTTCTGCTTGAGTGCTTCTTCTTCTATTTTGTCTGTGGTTTGCAGCCTAATGAGGAGCTTTAGCGACACCAAGTGACCACAAATGGGATTGAGGTAAAATATTTAAATTACAGTTGTTGGTAATACATGAGAAGAAACTGTTGTAAATGCCACTTTTTCATGAATGAGTAAAGACTGAAATGACATGGTTTAAATTAAATATTGATATATTGAACAGTTAGCCAGATTATAGTGATTTATATGTATGTTTTTATGTAATAAGTTGCACATGTCCAAAACAAAACGCAATTTTGTGCTATAAAAACAGTATAACATATATTATATCATATTACATATCAGGTCACAGGCTGAGAGGTAACAGCTCCAAGACATGATATTATAGTTAAATAGGCACTAAATTATAAATGGGTGGACACTGAGGTACCATTAAGTAAATCAATAGATATAACTTGTATCCAGAAATAAATGAGAGATAGCAGCAGTTGTAACATTTGAGTTGGAAGTTTTGTTTTTGTATGTAGATGTTTGTTCAGTCTGTTACTACAAAACATTGTATACTTCATAAAAAGCTGATAGTAGCAGGGGTGGGAGAGACAAAACACAAAGGGAGGCACGTGTACAATATCCACAATAAAAGTAAGTAAAACAAATACAACGTGAGCAAAAGGGAAAAGTTTACAAGTTTACCAATAGGTCACTGCTCAAACGTATAAATTGTAGCTACCGGATAGGGAAACATATTACAATGAGGTGTTTGCTGTCAAGTTATTGAAACGGTAAAGCATGTGTTATTGAATTGTACTCAGTATCAGATTGATATGGACAGACTGAAAGAAAAGTGACAGGGAATTGAGCAAGTGCAGAATGTGTTAGAGGGGGCGCCACTAAATAGTAACACAGTTAACCCCAATATCTTTTTTGGTATGTATGTTTTTTTGTGGGGAACGGGATTAATAAATAGAATGTAGCCTACTAAAAGTGCAAGAGTGCATATTCTCCAAGGCGATACACCCACTCCAGCCCAGTAGGTGGTGACAATAAATTTTTCAGTTGAATGTCAGTCGCCTCAAAAGTAAAGGAGGAGGAGACAGGTGAGTACCTCAGTTGGGTGTCAACTGCTTCAAAACTAAAGGAGAAGACGAGAGGTGACGATCGCCATTATATGTGTCCAAGATTGCTAAATTTTCTTAAATTAACCATGTAGATTGTTGTCTATGTAATGTTTAACTTATATTGTAACATATGCAGCTAATGGTTCGAAACGTTAAAAAGCTGCATGATGAACATGTAGTGGTACTATTATTTGATGTACCGTAAAACTTCAATTAATAGCCCGGGCTTTTATTTGCTTCAAACACTGAACTCAACCGGCCTATATTTGGGACAAGCGTCTATATGGGACAGGCCTTTAATTCCTAAAACTCTTGCTCAGCAAAGATGGGAAATACTATCAAATTGTTTATTTACTGGTAAACCAGTATGAATATTACTTGTATAAAAATTAGGCTATCGAATAACATCAATTACGAATCATTCATTTGATCTCGCTCCGAGAGACAGCGCATCTAGGCCAACCTCATGCACTGGGAGGGAGGGAGGGAGGGAGGGAGGGAGGGAGAGAGAGAGAGAGAGAGAGAGAGAGAGAGAGAGAGAGAGAGAGCGCCGTATCAAAATACCGGTAGCCTACCTTAGAAAGCCCTTTTACCGTCTTCCTCGGACAGACGTTGAAGTTCAACTTTATTTTTTCGCCATTCTCTCACTCTCTTGGGATCATCTTGCTGCTGCATCTGAGTTTTGTTCAGCAAATTTGACAACTGACAGCTTGAATTTCAGGTTGTACTTTTTTCTCTGTGCCGCCATGGTGATCAGCAAATGTGACTGACATTTGAATGCAAGTAAAAAAAAATAAACTGGCAACCGGCTTCTAATTGAGACCGGCCTTTATTTGTCAAAACGTGTAGCCACACCCGGCCAGTAAAAGGGACCGGCGTCTAATTGGGACTCGGCTTTTATTTGAAGTTTTACGGTATTTGCGCCTGGTGTACTAAGCTAATGGTGCTAACGCTAACGCGGCTTCTTAGCACTGTAAGCTAAAGTTTGTGCTAGCCTAGTGAGGTAACTGTAGGCTTTGCTTATTGCCTAGCGTTATTTGGGCTAATGTTGCTGTACCTAGTCTAGCAGTGTAGCATGTAAGGTCATGTCATCATTTAGCAACAAGCTCTACCATGATAAATTTGAAATGTTCTTTGGTAGAAACCAGTGCCCAGTTAAATGAAACACCTGTCCAAAACGGATATTTAGCAGGTTAATAAGTTTCATGTAAAACAATTTTGGTCGCACTTTATTTTACGGTACACTAATAAGACGTAACAAGCCGTACTTTGTATCAAATTAGACAAAAACTAGAAATAATATGTTTTTTATTAGACAGTAAACAAACACAGTTATACTCTAATTAGACACCATACACCTAAATTATGCTGTAATTAGAAGCCGCATATACCGTATTAGACCCAAAATATACTATACTTAGACACTATTATGCCAAATTATACTCTAATTAGAAACCAAATAGGAGATCTTAATACACTATTAGACACCATTTTACAAGATCATAGTCTAATTAGAAATCAAATGCCATATCAGATCCAAAATATGCTAGTTAGACGCTATACTACCAAATTATGCTGTAATTAGACATCACATTTAATGCTACTGTGGCATGTTGAAATCCTCTGATTTATATTTATCTCTGCTTCAGCAGACACCACCAATTATTTACTTAAATTTACTTGGGAAAGCAGTTAGTTTTAGAATTTAGAACGCAGGCAGGTGCCGTTAATAGTGAGTTCGCGCTGGTCCTTCAGTTGGCGATTACCAGTAGAGGCAACTGTATGTACCAGCCGTGCCAGCCGACTCACTTTTGTATTTATATGTATTTTTCAGGTGAGTCAGGTGTCACCGAGCACTTAAATGCGTCCACTGTAATTTGTGTGAGCTAGCGGAGCTATTGTTTCTGTTCGTGGTTGTCCGTTGTGTATTTTTGGGGTAATCTACTTTTAATAACTAACGTTAGTTCGCTACCGCGAACGAACACTATAACGGTTATATCAATCATTTAAACGATATTTGCAGTTACATGTTAGGTTGTGTTAACTCAAATACATGTGTTCTTTGTTTGGGAGTGTGTATGTTATATTGTCAGATGTTTTTACCTTGAAGGGGAGCCGGAATGTGGGTGTGTTTTGACTTGCGATGGCTAACGGTAACATCAGCTGTAGTAGTAGCGTTTACAGTCGCCATGGCAACGGCGCACCAAGGCAGATGCCAGTTGTAAATATAGGTTAATCAGTTTTATGAATGAAAGTGCAGAAATACATGATTTATTATTTGTAGAAAGGGTAGTACATTACTGAATGCTAATTTTTGAATACTTTATGCTTGGAATAGATAGGTTAGTGTTATTAAGAACTATTATATGAATCTAATGTAGCTTAATTATAATTTTCTATTGATGTTGATTATTTTGATTATTATTTTGTATTATGAATCCCAGTGTTTTGTACATAATTGATTAATCAGTTGGCGATTACCAGTAGAGGCAACTGTATGTACCAGCCGTGCCAGCCGACTCACTTTTGTATTTATATGTATTTTTCAGAATAAACATCTTCTTTTAAAATATGCCACTGAATCCAGTCCACGATTCATGAGTGCAACACTACCAATGATAGCTTAATTAGACAACACAGGGTGTAATTAGACGAATGTAATGCCATATTATATCGGACATAGCCTTTATAGACTAATTAGATTAATAACTAGATTAATAGACAAAACACTGAAAGCTCAGAGGACAATACATTTATTTGGCCTTTATTTAACATAGTTTCACTTTCTTATAGGGTCATTTGTTGCTCATTAGAAGCTAACTGTACTATAAAGTCAAACCACATCTGGTCGCTACTTCACACGTCCTTCGGAGTCCCGTGGAGTTTGTAGGTAGTAATACATAGCGTAATACACAATACATGCTTCCTCGACGCTCTACTGTGAATGCAAAAATTTACTTCACCCGTTGTGGGTCAAAATGACTAAGCAAGGTTCAAAAGTCTTCTGTGGATTCTTTATTCAGACATGCATGGTTCAGTTCAGTGTTCCAAACAAGCAACAAAGAAGTGACAAAGAACGGAGTTCAGGATCCACTTATATAGGTTAAAGTAAACAAAACTATAAATCTTGGCCCATAGCCAAACCTACTTGGCCCAAAACCAACCCACTAGTTCAGACTTTTAACTGCATGTCCACCTATAGAATCACTCAAAACCACACATAACCATATATAGTGATCATGCATGCATTCAAGCACTGATTACATCATTATAGTAAGCAGGACAAAAGACACTCCACTTTCCAGAACAAAGGAAAGCAAGAACAGAGTGTACTATCCATATAAAAAAGCACAATATTAATTTTATTTCTTACATTCCTCCCTTTTGTCACAAGGTGACAACTAAGATTAAAATAAAATAACGCCAGATACATCCTACCCTATGTATACTTCACTTAAACAGTGAGGAAAACATCACTTCTAAGAGTTACAAACAAGCTTCAATCAACACGAATAAAAAACAGAAATAAAGGAAAACAAAAAAGGAATTAAAAAAAACCCTCGTCTTCAACCCATGAGCTTTACACTCAGTAGAGGGCTACCACTCTGGAGAGGTTTACTAGCACATTCGATGCAGAGTGGTTTCCCCTCGTTCATCTAAGAGCTCCTTCGTCGTTGTCACTATCATCCTAGAAGACAGATGCATTTGCAAAATGGGAAAGACAGGGAAAAAGAACAGCAGCTTTAGCTGCAGCATCAGCAACAGCATTTCCCTACGAAACTGGATCAACACCACTTGTATGAGCCTGACGATTACAAACAGCACGAAAATTATGACACATTGAAAGCATACTGAGAGTCTACATAGACCATGATATCTTCTCCAGCACCTAGAATAAAAGCACGAGTTAAGGCAAAGAGTTCTGCTGCTTGCGCAGAAAGATGTCCTGTTGAACGCTCTACAAAGAAAACAAAGTCAGGGTTAGTCAGTGGTGTTTCAAACAAGGCATCACAAAGTTTGGTAGCAATGTCAACCACTTGCAAACAGCAGTGGGGTTCACTTTCCTCTGCTGTAGGAAGAAGTATGGAAGGGTTAAGGACAGTACAACACTTCAAAGTAACATAAGACATAGTAAATAGAACATTCTGCCAATGCAGCATCTTCGCAGGAGTCAGGTAAGCAGTCTTAGCCTAAAGGATGAGAGAATGAACAGCATATGGAACATGTACAGTTAAGGGACACATAGCAACAAGGTCAGCAGTTGCAAGGACAGCTTCAGTAGCTGCAGCAACAGAACTTAGGCACAAGACCATTGCTCTCTCAGTTGTAGACAGATGTTTAGAAAAATAACCAACAAGGCGTTGCTTGTCACCATGGGACTGAGTCAAAACAGCTGACATAAACCCATCTTGTTCAGAGACAAACAGATTAAAAGGTTTACTATGGTCAGAGAGTCCTAAACAGGGAAAATTAGAAAGAGCTAATTTCAAGTTAGTAAATGCTTTGTCAGCTTCAGTAGTCCAAGTCAGGAAGTCAGTCATGGCCAAATGTTTACCACTGTGCACGATGTCATACAGTGGTTGAGATATCTCTGCATAGTCACGTATCCATGGGCGGCAATAGCCTACAAGACCACAAAACAACATAATTTGCTGTTTTATTTGAGGTTTTGGTACCTCCAAAATTGCTGTAACGCATTCGGGACCGAGTTTACGACCGTCAGGTGTGACTATATGTCCTAGATAACGCACAGACTGTGAAACCAGCTGGATTTTGGTTTTGAGACCTTGTGTCCATTCTCTGCTAAGTAACAGAGAATGGAGACAGTGTCTGTTTTGCAGGCCTGCTCAGAAGTGGAACACAACAAAAGATCATCCACATACTGTATCAATGTACTACCACAAGGAGCCTCCCAACCTGAGAGGTTCTCAGCTACAGCCAAAGCAAACAAAGTGGGGCTGCTTGAGAAACCCTGAGGCATACGACTCCATGTGTAGCACTTACCATTAAAGGTGAAGACTAACCAGAACTGGAAGTTAAGATGCACAGGAATGCTGAAAAAAGCATTAGCCAAATCAATCACAGTAAACCAACAAGAATCAGATGGGACCTGAGACATTAAAGTTACCACATTTGGTACTGTGGGCGCTGGATGTTGCACAGCGTCATTTACAGCTCTCAAATCCTGAACAGGTCTCCAACCACCATTAGGCTTCCTAATGGGCAGAAGAGGGGTATTGCAAAGAGAATGAGGACATTCCACGATGGCACCTTGTTGTTGCAGTGACTCAATATCAGGAACAATTCCCTCCACAGCCTCTAGGCTGAGGGGATATTGCCTCTTACATGGTCTGAAAGAGGATTTAGGTTTTACCACTATAGGTGTTGCAGTTTCCTACAACCAAAATCAAAACCGCTAGTAGCCCATAGTATAGGCGGAACCATGGAAATCATATTTTCTTCTTCAGTTGTTAAAGGCATATGAACAAAAGAGGTGGTGTCTGGTTCTTGGTGAAGAAGAACATCCTCATCTACATGCTCTTGAGATCCTAAAAATAACCCTCATATGTTGTCATAGTAAAAATACCTAGCATCTTAGGAGAGAGAATGATACCTTCCGGACTGCAGTACATATTTATTCCCAAAGCACACATGAGATCACGCCCTAACAAATTCACTGGACAAAAATCTGTCAACAAGAAAGGATGATCTCCTAAATAATCACCATAAGTGACAGAAAATGGTTCAGAAATCGGTTCTAACACCGGGACTCCTAATGAGCCAACTGTTTTAAGAAATTTTGTCATTTTGGGCGCATTTGGGAGTAATTTGGACTGCACAACGGAAACATCAGCACCAGAATCAACCCAAAAAAAAAGGCACCACTACATTTCCTACTTTCAAACTTACTTTAGCTGCTTTCTGTTTCCTTGGGTCTAATTTAAAGTACTGACCATGAGTTATAATAGGGTCAGTGTCTGCCTATCCATCTGAACTATCCTGTTCACCTATCTGACCTGTCCCCGCTATCTCCTATGGGTTAGCTGGCTGGAATCCTGGAGCATTCACAGACAGGCTTGAGGGTTGCATGTGACCAGGATCCATCAGGTGCATTCTCACGTCTTTGTAGGCCAGACCTGTGATCTGATGAACAATCATGAGCCATATGACCATACCCCCCACAGTTGAAACACCTTAGACATTGCTGGTTGTAAAACTGTGTGGGTGGCTCTCTTCCATAGCCTCTTCCTCGCCATCCTCGTCCTCTTCCGCACCCTCTGCGTACTTCACTGCCCCAAGTTCCCGTCTGTTGATAAAACATTAACTGTGCAGATTGGAGTTTCTTACTGTGTCTTTGCTCGATGTCAGTCTGGTTCCTTTCAGCATGAAGGACATAAGCCCAGACTTCGCTGAGGGGTTTGGTTTCCCAGGCGATGCACGTAGTCATGGTTTGATTCTTCAGAGTTGGATGGAGGCCTTGTATCAACGCAGTCTTCAACAGGTTGTTGTAGGCATCATTATCCTGGTCAACACCAGAATGGGCAGCAAACACAGATTCCATTCTAGCACGATAATCAGTAGCAGACTCACCATCATTCTGCTTGGTCCTGTAGATTTTAGGCCAACTGGTACGCAGGGAAAGCGCGGTTTTCACAGCAAAGTAGAGCTCATCCACCTGGTCTCTGTATTCCTGGTAGCCTGGATCGTAGATTGTGTCCCAGCTGGCTGGCTTGATGTTCGGCCATCTTAACAGAAAACACCTGCGACACACTGCTTCCACCTCTGCCAACGTAGGATTATACATTATCAACAACTGTTTCATTGCAACCTCCCTTTTCTCACCTCCGGTTTTGTGGGGGTCCGGCAGATCTTTGGAAACTTCCTTCAGCTCATCAGGTTGCCATGGCCTGTGGACCAGGACATGCGATTGCCAGAGGCCTTGACTGTTATCTGATTGTGGATTTGGATACATCATCATAGGCATCTGGTACACTGTCTCTGTCTGTAGGTTCGCTGCCATGCTACGAGTCTGTGGGCGGTGTGTAACAGGAGTACCAGAGGCGAAACCTACATTTGAAGGAGGAGTTAAAAGCCCCAATGAAACCTCCTTCTCCTTGAGCTCAGACCCTCCCACAGTTTGTAGTGATGGATAAACAGTGGATGGTTGAGGTGGAGCCTGAGATGTAGGAGGGGCTGAAGCTGCCTTCTTTAGGACCGCCCCCTTGTTGTCATCTTCCTCATCATCACTCTCGTCGTCACACATTCCTGATGGTGGAGTTGTGCGAGAAAGAGCATAGGGGGGAAGCAGGTCCCTCTCTCTGTCCCTACTTTTCTTCTTCTTTTCCCTTCTGCTAACCATTTCTTCTTCTCCCTTAGTCATCTCTTCTGTCCCTTTTGAAAACATCACATTAGCTATGAACTTTACTGCTTTAGCTTCTGCTTCTCGCTCCCACTTTTGGAACGCATGCCAATTTACCTTCTTTTTACTCTCCTCACTCAATTTCATCTTTTCCTGCTCTTCTTTTTCTTCTAGCATAACCCTACATCTAGTTAAACAGTTTACGCTCAGAGTGCCTCTTATGGGAAAAACACCTTCAGTAACGTAGTGCCAAAACGGAACATCCTCAACCACGCTTTTGCCCCATTTTTCTTCTATTACTTTTACAGGACCTGCAAGTGGGTCTGAAAGTAGTTCTACTTTTCCTAGTGTGCTTTCCATCTCGCTCTCAGTTGTGGTTGCTTTCTTTTGTTTTTAGAAGGCCAGTGTGGCCTCTTCCCTAGACACAATTTATGATGCTGGTGTCCGGCACCGACAAGCTACCTCCCCTCTTTGCTCTCTCTGCTCTGCAACTTTACTCACTTTCTTATTTTTTTTTTCTTTTTACCACTCGGACCACACAATAACACACAATTTGTCCCCTGGACAAATAACTGTCAAAAATCTTTTACACTAAATATCACAATAAGTATCTATTTTCTAAATTTTATAGGCGATGGCCCCTCTATACCCGCTATGATAAACATATATCATTATTATTATTATTATTATTATTCCAACATACACTATTGATTTCGGTACCTTGACAACCACTTCACCATACTCTATTACACACCCATCACTCATTCACAACTTCATTCACACAATGCCAATGAAATGAACCATGATATCAGCCAGGTAGTTTGTACGACACTTTCGTTCAGAGCAACGTACCCTTTGTGTGGATAAATACCCACAGGACACTGATATCACCGCTTCATTCCCATCCACTCACAGTATATCACAAACAATGTCACCCCCCAAATTTTTTTCTTTTTTTTTTTTCTTCTTAGGATCCCTTTCTACCCCCTGGGCTTTGTCCCTGACAATCTTCCTTATCTAATAACGGCAACCTCCCTGAGGCCTAACTATGCTCCCTGAGCTAACATTTTATGCCCCCATTAACTACCTAGGTTTTTTCTTTTCTCTTACTTGTTGCAACTATGAGAATACCTCCCTCCCTGAGGAAGAGAAAAAAAATTCACAGAAACTCACCACTTGCTCTTTTAAAATGGATGGACGACCCACTGAACGCCACCCGTGCCTGACTTTGGGCGGGATCCAGACCTCCTTTGCTGGAGCGGAACTCTCCCTGAGTCTCCTAGAGACTCCTGCCGGCAGTTGATCCTCAGTCTAGCCCCAGGCGTCGCTCAGTGCTGTGTCCATCCCATCCTCGTCGCCAAACTGTGAATGCAAAAATTTACTTCACCCGTTGTGGGTCAAAATGACTAAGCAAGGTTCAAAAGTCTTCTGTGGATTCTTTATTCAGACATGCATGGTTCAGTTCAGTGTTCCAAACAAGCAACAAAGAAGTGACAAAGAACGGAGTTCAGGATCCACTTATATAGGTTAAAGTAAACAAAACTATAAATCTTGGCCCATAGCCAAACCTACTTGGCTCAAAACCAACCCACTAGTTCAGACTTTTAACTGCATGTCCACCTATAGAATCACTCAAAACCACACATAACCATATATAGTGATCATGCATGCATTCAAGCACTGATTACATCATTATAGTAAGCAGGACAAAAGACACTCCACTTTCCAGAACAAAGGAAAGCAAGAACAGAGTGTACTATCCATATAAAAAAGCACAATATTAATTTTATTTCTTACACTACTCCCATACCAGTTAAGACCATTTAATGCCATGTCACTATCCGACCCCAGTAACATTAGGCTATGGAAGCTGTCAGGACATTGCATCTTTATTTATTATTGTTAGACCCTTATTAGACTTTCTTAGAGGGTAATTTGGGACACATTACAACAGAACTGTACCATAAACTAAAGTGTATTATTTCCCACTGTTAGACCCTTAATAGACTTTCTTAGAGGGTAATTTGGGACACATTACAACAAAACTGTACCGTAAACTAAAGTGTATTATTTCCCACTGTTAGACCCTTATTAGACTTTCTTAGAGGGTAATTTGGGACACATTACAACAGAACTGTACTGTAAACTAAAGTGAAATGACATCTGCTACTTGAGACCATAGGACAATATGGACGACATGACAGCTCTCCAAAAGTGAAGCCAAAATGTCTCGATCGCCCCCTCGTGGCTGGCTGCAGTACAGGTCATAAATCCTTGGTGGATCTGGTTCACATACTGTTTTTAAATGGGGAAGGGGAAAAAAATCATTGCACGACAGCTCCTGCAGCACTTTATTTGGGTGTTGATAACCAAAGCCAAACAACCCGTACCAAAAAAATGGTAGTAATAGTAACTAGCATGGCAGAGCAATATGGACAATAAAATGCACACAGAAGATGATATCACAATATCTTTGCAGCTCCTGCAGCACTTAATTTACAAAACAAAAAAAATTATACCCAAATGTGGGAATTATCACTATCACAAGCCTCTTTTCACAGTTTGTCAAAAGTAACATATAGATATAGAACAAGGCAAGAAATTCTACATAGCACCAAGGAACATTTTGATGGTGGACAATTTTGGTGGCCCTTCAGTTGTGGTTCAACATCTGTTGTTGGGGGGAAAAAAAAAAAAAAAAAAAAAATAAAATAAAATCACAATCACAAATTTCTTCAATGACATACTATAGAGTGAACAATTTCCATACATGCTCTAGTATATTCATAATGGTGCACTGAACTGCACAAATACAAGCACTACAAAAAGTACCTTACTTTGCTCTCTTCTTGTGGACCTTTTCTTTAGCAGCATCTTGTGCAAACTACCAAGAAAAAAAGAACACATCAGTACTGTAAATCCATTACATGTACAGTTTAGGCTTGCGATAAAGCAGAGACAAGGGTTAATTAAAACATTCAAGAAGTACAAAATGCATTTAGCGACTTGCTCAAATTCACAAATGACCATAACACAGCAGTTGAGGTTCACAAATGCTGATCAATGCCAGTCAATTCACTATTACTTTGGTGGCTGCTGAGGATTTCCAGCTTTAAAAATAGCCAAGCCAATCCTGCCCCTTTGTTTTTGTTTTAGTGAAATCTTCCCCCTTTTTCCACCCCAACACAAACATGATGATGCTTAATGGAACAATGCTATTGTAGTCCAGGCTAACATAGATGCATTTCATACTGTTGAATAGCGGAACTTGTTCAGTTTGAAACAATTTTATCCTAGTGAACATACCACATCCATGGAATTAATGATTGTTTTTTCCATCCGTTGTTCAGGTAGTAACATATGCTGTGTTTAGCTCCCCTTAGCCAAAATGTTAACCAAACACTGCCACTGCTTTCTCCTTTGCTCTCATGCAAACAGCAAAGCATTACCACTTGTTGGAGGCTGTATGTAGCATAAAATATGTTTGTTTTGTTTCCTATGGCTGCTGCTTGACCTAATACTACTTTTAGTTCCTTTGAACATTTCTAACCTCATGCTTTATCCTAAGGGTTAGGGTTGCGACATCTGTGGCATTGTGTTGTGTGATAAAAACTGCACATTTTAGAGTGGCCTTTTATTGTGACCAGCCCAAGGCACACCTGTGCAATAATCATGCTGTTTAATCAGCATCTTGATATGCCACACCTGTCAGGTGGATGGACTATCTTGGCAAAGGAGAAGTGCTCACTAACACGGATTTAAACAAATTTGTGAACAAAATTTGAGAGAAATAAGCCTTTTGTGTGCATAGAAAAAATCTTAGATCTTTTATTTCAACTCATGAAAAATGGGAGCAAAACCAAAAGTGTTGCGTTTATATTTTTGTTCAGTATAAAATAAAATAGCATCCATTTACTGTGATGCAGCTTTTAAATCCAGTAAAACCCAACACTTATGTCACATCACAACTGCACATATATTATCACAATAAAATTAAAAACTGAAATCCTACACAATATCTTATCTAACATAACACATTATCAACATATTGCCCAGCCCCAACAACAGCAACAGTGGAAGTTGTAAAACTCAAGGGAGTAACAGTCTATCTTTTCTCATGTTCTTAATTTTTGCCTTCACCTCAGGCAGTCCATTAATAAATGTTTTCACAGAACTTGCATACGCAAGAAGTGTCTGCCCCTCTCCCCGTGGCGATGGGATGACGTCTGATGCAGCAATTGCTAGTTCAGCAATTGCTGCGGTGTTGGAGATAGTTGCTGGGTCGATGTTGAAGCACTCAGAAGTCCACTTTAAACTTCTGCATTTTTGGTAGTACCTGAGCACACATTGTAGCATTGCTGGACGTCTCCTGCATCTAGAACTACAAGACAAGAAATTTACATAGGACAAAGGACAACTTCAATCACAGAAAGGCTAAATATTGTGAAGAAAATTACTGTCCTTGCTTTGGTTACAAAAGTAAAAAGGTTGAATTTTTAGTAGCTTAAGAAGTATGTGTAGTATATATTCTAGTTATCATTACAGTGGTTGTAGTTGAAGTGTAGTGAAAGATTATAAATAGTTGAACAAGTCACAGTAGTATTAGTAGTGGTAGTGGATGATGGTGGAAGTAGTTGTAGTGTTGGCAGTATTAGCAGTAGTGGTGGTAGTAACAGTAGAAGTAGTAGTACTAGTGGTAGTAGTAGTAATGTTGGTGGTAGACGTAGCAGTAGTAGTCAGTAGTAGTTACAGTTATAATAATAGTAGTGTAAAAGCGGTGATAGTAATCTAAAATTTGTAGTGAAAGCCATAAAAAAAGTGAAAAGGTTAAAGAGTTGCGCTTCAACTCTGTAAAATAGCTGGAGTAGTGCAGTCTGACTGCTTACACTGAAGAAGCTGAAGCAGCCAATCAAACAGCAAGCTTTAATGATCACCTCAGCCACTCTGGCTGTATCTACCACTCTATATCTCTGTCCCTGCCTGCTTGTGTGAGAAAAGTCCCCACTCTTTGGCTGCCACTCTGAACATTCCGCCCTTAGTGTGTAAGGGGACTTTATTTGTAGTAAAACCTTAAATATCTTAAAAATAAACGTTGGATCAAAAAGTTGAGTACAAGCACACCCTACAAAATGTGCCTGACATTTTACAGTTGGTTTGGTGTCGATATCTTGAAAACTGTGGGAGGAGTTAAGCTCAGAAATTTGGGCAGAATAAGAAGAATATGCAATACAATAGGTTGACTGCTGTACAGCAATAACCCTAATAAGGAAGTAAAAAAGAGTGCATAGTGTGTTGTTTCGCTGCAGCAAGCACAGAATAGTGGGACCGAAGAGTGTATAGTGTATAAGTGTGATTCACTGGAGCAAGCACAGCAAATTCATTTCTTACACAGCCCCCTTCCCACACACACACACCAAAGTACTGTACAAATAATGCCAGTAAATGTAGAATGACTTATCACTATTGAAAATAAAGAACAGGTACCATAGCAGCCATAAGAGAGATGCAAAAAAGGGCACATACCTCTTTGGGGAAACTTGTCTCTTCTCCCTTTCCCCTTCTTGCCCTTTTTCTTCTTTCTTTGCCTCCTGTCCTCAGAAGAGTCATCTGAACTTGATGTAGTGTCTGTATCAGAGCTTGAGGATGTTGAGTACTCTGTCCTCTTGCGCTTGGAAGCTAAACAAAATACACAATTTACAAAAAGACATAAAAGCCATTAAAATTGCACTTAGGGCACAGGACAGTACAGGACTGGTGGCAAGACTCAAGTTATAAATATGGTCAAACAGTTGGTTACATTAAAGGCTAAGGCCAGGGTAATTTTTAACACTTTACGGTTTAGGTACTAAAGGTACCTAAAATAACATGAATTCACTGCATGAAAGTAAGTTACATCATCCATTAACATCATATGACTCATCAGGAATTTACATGAATTCAAAGTCTGTTCTAGGGGGTTGCTAGGGCGTCGCTAGGTGGGTGCAAGGGTGTTCCGGGTGTGTTCCAGGATGCTGCACTGGGTGCTAGGGTGTGGTCACAGAGGGCATTAGGAGAGATAGAGAGCTGCGTGTGTATCTGGGTCCCAGCCTGCATGTGTGGCAATTAGTTCCGCTCCCTAGCTGCTTCCAAACATTCCGCCATTCATTTCTATGGGGAAAAAAAATGTTTTTAAACCGGAATTGCGAAAAATCCGTATGTCAGATTCTTTAGAAAAGTAATAGCACACTTCTCCACAATGAGCCACACGTTTCGGTGTATCATACGTGTATGTAGCAGCAAATCTGTGGGAGGAGTAGCGCGCCAAAAACCTAGGAATAAGCTATAATAATAAGTATGCAAGATAGTAATAGTGTGTGCCTTCAGCAAGCACACAAATTATGAGGTAAATTTGTGTCAGAGGTGCGTGTGCTCGTGCATGTGTGCATAAGTGTGTGTATGTGGAGCCAAGACATACATCACCACTTAGGTGACTGACAGACTCACATTCCCTCTTATAGGGCTAACCCCTGCCTGCTGACGGGGTCCTCAGACAACTGAGTTTGACAACTTCCAAATATGACCCATATGCTGTTTTGACAACATGTACCACCCAAACATACAGTGCATGTAAATGTCTGTACAAAAATTTTTAAACATGAATTGTTTGTGAAAATTGGGGCTAGCAAGGTTTGGAGTACAGTCCTGTGAGAAACAAAAAAAACAATATCTAACTCACACACCCCTTTTTGAAACCTTGCGCCATCTCCTTTTCTTCTTTTTGCTCTTGTCCCTTCTCTTCTTCTTTGCTGTTATTTCTTCACTAGACGAGTCAACAGAAGTTGAGCTCTGTGTCAGAGCTTGTATCGGTAGAGGAGTAATTCCTCTTGCGTCTGGGCACTAAAACTAATAGTATTATTAGAACACAGATACTCTCACAGATACATCCACACATTCACAGATATGAATGAGACAGCTCTAAAAGCCGAAAAATAGTGAAAATTTAGGCTTCTCCAAAAGGGACAGTGTCTGCCTTATCACGTGTATCTCTGGAAATAATGATCAGAATGTCACCAAATTTGGACTGGATGTTCACAGACAGTTATTGCATACAATAAAGCAAAGATTTCATCAATACCTTTGTCCATCTTTGAAATGTATACACTTAAACACACATGAATTATAGGCGGAAATTGAATAGGAAATTAAAAATCCAAAAGGTATGTATATATATGTCTGTCATTATTAAAGTAAGGAGGCCAATCACCAAAAAATGTCATTTATATGTACCAAAGACTGTTATCTTATCATAAAAGTAGGTTATTTGACTATTCACTTCACCCTCTGATGTCACCAGCCCCTGACAGGTAACTAGTGCAGCCAGCACTTCAAACAGACAAATACAATGGGGCCCTATTGGTGTAAATGTGTGAAGAGAAGGACACAAACCATAGATTAAAGCCAAAAACTATATACATTTAATGCAAACAGGTTCAATAGACATTTCTTTATCATTTTAAATACACTCTTTCTATATATTTTAATGTTGTCTTTGAATAACACTGACAATATACTGTATGATGATAATATGAGCCAACATGCTGCATGACACAATATTTTCCAAATGATTTAACTGAAAAATTTGACTGAATGAATTGGAAAAATCAAAGATGAATCATAAATTGGATCCTAAATGAATAATCAATTATATACAGTATAGAAATACACTGGGGTCCTCCATATTATATATAGCCTAATGTTGTTTTTCCATTCAAATCAGTGATATAAAGATGAAATTTAGCCTACTATTTATCATTCCTACTTTTAAGATTTACCTAGTTTCTCCATAGGATACATTAAATAAAGTGATATTCTTCATACTATCCTAAGTAGGATACAATTAACATAAAGGTTACAATTTCCATTCTTGGGGAATGATTTAATGTGCACACACAGGGCTTTAGTTTTAGCTGGTGTCAGTGACCTCTGTCTACAGTGTCCCATACATTTGAGAAGAGTAAAGGTCTTTGCACACCAAGTCCGTATTTTTCGTCCGAAATTGTCGCACGTTTAAAAATAAATACGACCTCACGTTGTGTCAATCACGTTTACACACCGACTCCGAAACTTTCGTCCGTCATTAACGTTTTCGGAACAGGTTCGATTTTCTGCGTTTTTTCGCATCCGTCAAAAGTCTTTAGAGAGTTGTTTGACCACTCAGAGCCACCGTACTGTTGTTATTCATCATCCAAAATGGCATCTGACAGGCTGATTCACTTCGTCTCCCAGCACAAAGCACTTTATGAAAAACAAAGTAAAGAATACAGAGATGTGGAATTTAAAGACAGATTGTGGCAGGTGATTGCAGAACAGCTTGGAATTGGGGATGGTAGGTAGCCTAAAGTTACTGATCACAAAACAAAGGATGTACGAAAGATTAGACAGTAGTGATTGTGCTCTAGGCAGCTAAACGATAGCTAAGTTATTAATTTGCCTTGTTTTGTGTAATGTTAGTTGAAGCAGTGAAGATAATGTGGCGTAACCTGCGGGACACATACATCCGCAACAAGAGAGAGGAACAGGGCAGAAGTGGACAGGGGGCCAGCAAGAAAAAGAAGTGGAAATACATGGAAGCAATGTCCTTCTTGAAATCTTCCACGACAAAGAGAAGGTTAGCCTATCCAAAAATGCACAACAGCAATGATGATGCTTATAGCAGAGCGCAATTTAATAGCCGCACAGTATCATTTCATAACTCAGATAGCCTACTTTCAACAGGTCAGATAGTAATATTCAGGTGGATGAGGATGAGGAGGATCAGGATGAAATAGAGGATGAGGACAGCACACAGACAGAGAGGGAGAGCGAGAGTGTGGAGACAGAGAGGGAGGACAGCTCAGCCCCTTCAGGTAGCCGCGCTGCCACGGGCAGAGAGTGGCGACAGCCTAGAGAGGTACCTCCAGTGGAGAGAAGCAAGGGAGGAAATGAGAGAGAAGGAGCGAGAGATAGAGCGACAGCAGCGTCAGGCCTCGCAGGAGCTGCAGACAGATGTGTCCACCTTTCTCTCCAGCTTGGCCCCCAGCATGAGGAGACTCACCCCAGAGAAACTATCCTTTGTAAAAATCAAGATGCAGGAATTGGTTCATGATGTTGCCTTTGGGGGGGTCTTCTATCAGCAGTTTTCCCAGGATCCAACCTACCGTACTTTGTGATTTTAAAAGTAAAATCAGTAAGTAAAAATCAATTCTGAATTGTATTTTATGTCAGAGATTTATCTTTGTTTGTTTTTTTACATGTTACAATGTTTGAATAATTTTTTCACAACCATTTAAATGTTAGGTCGCCAAATTTCAATAAAATGATTATTACTAATTTATTATTTGTCAGTTTAACAATTTATTATTATTGATTCATTTTTAATATAGCACTTTTTCACTCTTTTTGCATTGGTTCAGGTTCTGCTCTTCTGAGCAGCAGGTTCTTTTGTATTTATGAATGCAAAATAAACAGGGAACGAGTTCATTGGTCTTTTGTTCTTTTACTTTATATGTATATGTATGTATTGGTTCAGTGTGGTAGTTACAAAATATATGTAAATAAATATATAAAATATATATAAATATATAAATAAATAAATATAAATAAATAAATAAATAAATAATAATAGTAATAATAATAATAGATATATATATAAATATATAAAATATATTTACAAAATATAACAATAACAATAGTAACAATAATGTGTAAACTATGAGTATATAACAATTCTTGGTTCTGTGTTGTATTTACAAAAGATAACAATAATAGCAATAGTAGACTAATAATAATGTGTAAACTGAGTGTATAACAATATTTGGTTCAGTGTTGTGTTTACAAGATATAATAATAACAGCCAATGTATCTAACTATACAGTACTGAACCTATGAACAACATTCAAACAAATGTAAAATATCTGACATCTTCCATCTTCTACGGTTGCATTGCTGTATCTCTCTCTAATCTCTCTCGAGTCCACGGCGCACACGGTCGTACTGCCATGGTAGTTGGCCAGCAGGTGAGACAAAATATTGCTTAAATGTGTCTCGAATGCGCAGAGCCTCTGCAGATGCACGGTTGCCCCTTGGCCTCTGGATCTCCTGTAGACACGTGTTGCCGTCAGCATTGTCAAAGCTGTCATCCTGGCTGGCTTGTCCCTCTACTTCGTGGCGCAGGTAGTTCCATAATATGCAGGTTGCTTTGACGATGCTGTCTGCCAGGTCAGGGTTCACCTCCATTGGCCTTTTATAAACCCTGAAACGTTGGGTCAGAATGCCCAACGCATTTTCTGATATGCGACGCGCTCTTGACAGGCGGAGGTTGAAGATGCGCTTGTCCTCTTCAAGACGCTTTCCAGGGTAGGGTCGGAGAAGGTATGGCTTCATGGGAAAGGCCTCGTCTGCCACAATAACATGATTGACCTTCCCCAATTCAGGTGCAGACGGGAGCTCCAATGGGGGTGGAACATTCAGTGTTCCACGCTGGAGGGCCCGTCCCAGCGCAGAATCTGCAAATATGCCTCCGTCGCTATTCCCACCATAGCTCCCCACATCTATGGCAAGGAAACGGTAATCTGCATCCACTAAGGCAAGGAGGACAGTGGAAAAGGTGCCTCTATAATTAAAAAAAAGGGAACCTGTGTTTGCAGGGGCCTCAATTCTGACATGCTTCCCATCCAGAGCACCAAGGCAATTAGGGAAGTTCCATCTCTCATTGAACCTCCTTGCTGTGTACTTCCAGATCTCCTCTGTTGGAGCTGGCATGTATTTTTCCTTGAGTTGCAGCCAGATTTGGTCACAGGTCTCCCTCACAATCTTCCCCACGGTGCTGATGCCCAACCTGAAACTGCTGGCGATGGTGGTAAATGAGTCCCCAGTGCTGAGATATCTAAAATCATACAAAGATTGTTATAGCAAATGAATTGATGAACGAACAAACATGTGGGTGTGTGTGTGTCAAGGGATGTCTACATGACTGAGTCAATTGCCTTCACAAAGTGTTGTGTTTGTATTGTAATAGCCTACCTATTCTGAACTTCTTAAATCTTGCCCCTGACAAATACCCCCCATATTATAATAAAAAAAAACTAAAACTAATACTGAAACTAATAAAAACTAAACTAAAACTAAACATTTTTAAACAATAAAAACTAAACTGAAACAAGCAAACTCTGGAAACTAACTGAAACTAAACTGAATTGAAAACAAAAATTAAAAACGAAATAAAAATAAAAACTAATGAAAAATACAAAACTATAATCACTGTGGTGTGTGTATGTTTGCAACAAGCTTAATAAATTGATGGAACAATTTAAAGGAATCTCAAGAAGGTGTAAACACTGTGCATGCACGATCTAGGCAATGAGGCAGCTCAGCCATTACGCACGACTGGATCTACTGGGATCTCCGCACAGCCTCGAAACACTGATACTATCAGCTCTGGCAGAAAAGTGTGATAAACAGACTGATCACAGGACAACTATTGACCATGATCTTGTCTGTATGTTGCAGCGTTTTGAGGCTGTGCCCTGAATATCTGCGGATCCAGTCGAAAGGCTGATCACCTAGCGCGCACTTTTCCGATGGTACAATTTGGATTGCCAACTCATGAAGTGATTATTAGTGATTATTGACATACTCACAAAAAAGGTGGAATCCTTCCGGAGAAGAAAAAAGGTAAGATCTGCTTTTAAGTATTGAAAACCACAGAAAAAGGAAAATGTTCCCATGGATTAGCAACTAACAGTAAGCGAATTAGCTAGCTAGTTGGTTCCCAGCTGATGGTATATCAACAGTAAACCATAGTAGTTGTAGACTGTGTGCATTCTAAATGTCTCTAATGATGTGCTATATTTTATGATACTTATCAGGGAAACATCAGGAATTTAACAGCCAAATCTTTGATCAATTCACCCACATAACTAATCATGTAATGGCAAAGAAAATGACAGATTATGGATATCTGGCTAAGTCTCATGAAAAACATTTTGTGTGAAGATGAGAGCCGTCAGTTATCGTTATCCTCTAAGTTTAGTAGTAGTTACCTAGCTATAACTAGCCAGGACTATCAGCACATATATTCATGTCTATAGTCAAGCTCTCCCATCATTGATAGCCAGATACTCACCAACTACCATCTAGTGCAGACCTGTCTCCAGGATACTTTCATTTTAAATGTTGGTGCAGTGCTACTGTAAAAAGCCATTATGTTTTAGAGAGGTTACACTCTGCTTTATTGTTGGCTTTAAATATTTATATATATTTACAGACTTTGTTTTGAAAGTCACAGTCTAAATATTTTTAATGTTGGTTAATTGATTTTGTCAGTTATGTTGACTAATCGTTGCAGCCCTAATGTGCATGGCCATTGGCTACATGCCAGATTCACAACCCACTCCAAACAATAATCTCTGCTTTGGTACGTTTGACATTGATTGTGGATTCAAAAGCAAAAGGAGTGAAATGAACTTAGTTAAAGTAATGTCATCTTAAGCTTTGAATTTAGACACCTGACTAGACACAACCCAGAAGTGAAATCTGATGGAACTGTGCCCATTTACTACTATTTATATATTTGTTTACATTTTACCTCCAGTTCACCTCACTACAGAACAAAGAGTCTTGCAATTGTTATGTATATGTAAGTTATTTCAGTGCTCTGAAGTACACAGAAGGGGAAGGAATGGAAATAGTACATTCAGAATTTGGCTAAATTTGGTCCATATCAATCTATATCAATAAGGCACATAATCATACTGTGCATCACAATACTAAAAAGATACTGTACAGTTTGTATCAATTCACTGCAAATTTCATATATACTGTAGGCCTATATAGTATTGGTCCTATGTGAAGTGTCGAATCATATCGTATTGTGACTCGTAGTATTGAAATCAAATCTTATTGTGAGGTCCTTGACTATACCCAATAGCCACACTACCATGTTACTACAACCTTGCTTCAGATGTTACGTTGGGCGGACCTTTAAAAGTATCACTTGGTGCAACTTTTTCTCCTAGACGGGTAAGCTCAAATTGCATTACCCAACGTTTGGTATCTAGACTATTGCTGTCGGGGAAACTAGTCTATCCCTACTACCTAGATATAATACCTCATACCTCAGTTGTGCAGGGCTGAGCCTGATGAAGGCAAAGGCTAGTTGGTTTGTAACGTCTTTCGATTATGTACAAAGCTAACCATATTAATGTATGAAGTGGTTTGTCTGTCACACATACGTCGATACTGAACTTTACTAGATTTTCTGGCATTTTGACACCGGCTCCTTTTCACACATGACGGCGTGCCATTACATTTACGGAACAGGCTGCCTGTGTGAAAGGGGCTATGTAGTGTTTTGATGTGCCATAGCAAAGTTATTAGCCTTGATGATAATGATCTCAAGCTCACAATCCCTAGAGTGTAACCCATGCAGATCCCCAGCTATTTCCAGGTTTCACTTTAGCTGAGTTGCACTTTGCACCATGTGTCTAGTAATGTTATTATAGAAGTCATGCTACATGGCCATGAGTACTTTCTGCATGTCCTGTTGTAAATATACTACTGCTAACTGACTGGTGTTGTTAGAAGTTATCGCATTAGTGTTGAACTGTTTAAGAATTGATTAGGCTACATTTGTTTTGCTAGGTGAGGGGGTGTGTATGCAGCACTGTTAGAAGGGAGGCAGGGTCCTGGGAGCGGGGTGGAGGCTGGTTCTTCCTTTTTGATTTAGATTCATTGTTCAATTTTGCGCCTGCAGGGAGTGCTATTTTGCATACATCTTACACAGTGTACCTTAAGCACCCTTAATTCCATCAAAGTGCAACTTTTTTTAACAGTTTGTTTTATTATGTTAAACTTTGTCTAATTTAATTATTAAGTACATTTTACAGATATGGTAAGATCATAAAAATGCATATTTTCCAAGGAAAATGTTGTTGACATGCCACGTTCATTTGCAGAAGCAAATATGTTCAAATGCTTGCATTTACACAAGGTATCAAAAATATATTTAGTTATTAGTATTGAATTCAAAGTCATGGGAAATTTCAAACATTACTCAACCCTGGCCAGAACCAATGCACTGTTTTCTCTCAGATCCAACGACAGCATATTCCTCACCTAATTTCTTAATTCATTAATTACAGGCAATACAGTATCTCAGTAGACAACATATTCATGTGTGTGTGATGCAGTCTCCAGATCATTTCCTGTTGACCGTCTAGAGGGGGCCAGGTTGATGACCTCCAAGATCGTCCTGGCTCAAACCGCGTTAGCCCGATGTGTCTTCTCTAGCTACTTGTAAGCATTGCACGCCTCTTTGCCTGTCAGATAACCTGTAGTTTTCTTGCCCTGGATTGCTGGGCTGCATAAATGGGATTGCCTAGGCTTTGCTAACTAGGCAGTGGGTGATTGGTGGCCAGTGCACAGGTGCGATGTATGTATCCCTCTAGGGAGTGAGGCACGAACAGCCTGCAAACAGACCCAGCCCGCTATACTAATAATAATAGAACTGGAATAAACTTATGTAAGGAGGCAGGTTATATTTCTCACAGCACAAGAGTGTTCAGCAGGAGTCAAGCTCAGGTCAGTCAGTCGATTAGTCAGTTAAACGGCTCTCTCTCACCTCATATTGAGTGACACTTGCTTGCGCGGTGTTACAAACTTGCAAGGATTTGCAACTGTGGTGGCTAATCTGTGTGTAACAAAAAAAAAAAAATGCCGGTGAATATTTTAGTTACAACTAGATTGAGTTAGCAAAGCAGTTTTTTGCGTAACATTATTATTATTATTATGTGCAATGCTAAGGAAACGGCGCTCTTTCTCTTTGTTCAACAGTTTTGCGTAACAGGCATGGAATTTATAAAGTTTGGCCAATGGCACTAATGGCACTAATGGCCATGACGCTAACAGAGAATGCAATACTTGTAAATGTTAAATTATCATTTCATTTATTGTTATCGAGGTAAATGTGACAATATTGTGATATGGATTTCAGGTCATGTCACCCATTCCTCTGTTAGCATAATACCTCAAGTTGTGTTTCTAAACTGTTGTAAAAGCTCTCTCAGGGTAGGGGTCTGTTTTATAATATGTCTTTTACCCTAGTATGTTCTTATGTCCTCTATTAAAGCCTGGTAAAGAAACTAGTTTTGCGAAGGCCCTATTGGTGGTTAAAGCTTATTCTGGTCTCATGCATCTGGATTTATTTGATGTGTTGGTGGTAAGTGGATTGGGCTGTTTTGTTGGCATCTGGTCACTACATTGTAGTAGGGGGGGGTTCAAGCCCATAGGGCTGAAAACTTGTTTTTGTCTTAGGTTTGTCTCCTGTTAAAAGTTAATCACTTGAGTCAAGTGGTCTCATTTAATAGTCATTTGCTTTCTTTTTTTTTTTTTTTTTACAAAGGATATGATGCAACTATCTTTGTGCTACTTTGGGAGAGCACTCTTGGAGAAACGTGTGTGTTCATGAACTGTGGTTCATTAGGAGTGAGAAGGTAGTCTGAACCAACTACTGGAAACAACCCCAAAACATGTAGTTTTATGGGTAGAAGGAGATGGGTGTTAACATCTGATACCCAGCAGTTACTCATGCTTGGAAAGCATAGCATAACTGGAATCAGATGTGGATATCACCATGGGAAAAAATAAAATTTTGCACAGCGAAAAAATCTCTAATAAATTAGATTAAAACAGTATGACATGCAGCTACTGTGTGATTGGCAACCATTTTTCACTGATTGTCAGTCAATCCAAAACAAAAGTTTTATTGTTCAACAATGAAACCAGTCTTTGCATTGAAATGGAATTGGCAGTTTTGTATGAAGTAAAATTATTGATGAACTTTGCAATTATTACAAACTACTGGATATCCCCAGGTAATTATGCTCCATGGGGCTAAAATCTAAACAAACAACTTTGCAGACTGTGAAACTGTGTGCAGGGTTTGAGCTAGGCCACACCATTGCACAAATGACCCTGAAATATAAAATGTCCTGCTAGAACAGTGGTCTCCAGTCATGTCCGATGGACTGCCGAGATAATGCAGGTTTTCGGTCCAACCAAACACTACACCAGGTGATTTCAGTGATTAGTTCCTCCTCTCTGGTTGAAGGTGTGTACATTTTTTTAAATCAATCTGTTGGTTTTAAAAATTTCATACAAATTTCATACAAATCTGTACACATCTGACACATAATCTGCACATAATTGGGAGTATGATTCACTGAAACTTGTGTCAAAACCCAGGTTTTTGAATGTGACCACTGAGTCCTTGATACCCGACAGCTTTGAATCTTTAACACGCCGCTTAAATCCCTGTATTGCCATGAGTGGATATGTTATGTGCTATCAATAGTTTAGTGAGTTTAACTCATTAACTTTCTTCTCTCTCTCCACTTCCTGCCCCTCCCTCCATCTTTCCCTTGCTCTCTCTCTTTCAGCCTACTATGGTTTACTGTTGATATACCATCAGCTGGGAACCAACTAGCTAGCTAATTCGCTTACTGTTAGTTGCTAATCCATGGGAACATTTTCCTTTTTCTGTGGTTTTCAATACTTAAAAGCAGATCTTACCTTTTTTCTTCTCCGGAAGGATTCCACCTTTTTTGTGAGTATGTCAATAAAGCAGACACATTTTTAGCAGTCTTACTCTTCTCAAATGTATGGGACACTGTAGACAGAGGTCACTGACACCAGCTAAAACTGAAGCCCTGTGTGTGCACATTAAATCATTCCCCAAGAATGGAAATTGTAACCTTTATGTTAATTGTATCCTACTTAGGATAGTATGAAGAATATCACTTTATTTAATGTATCCTATGGAGAAACTAGGTAAATCTTAAAAGTAGGAATGATAAATAGTAGGCTAAATTTCATCTTTATATCACTGATTTGAATGGAAAAACAACATTAGGCTATATATAATATGGAGGACCCCAGTGTATTTCTATACTGTATATAATTGATTATTCATTTAGGATCCAATTTATGATTCATCTTTGATTTTTCCAATTCATTCAGTCAAATTTTTCAGTTAAATCATTTGGAAAATATTGTGTCATGCAGCATGTTGGCTCATATTATCATCATACAGTATATTGTCAGTGTTATTCAAAGAAAACATTAAAATATATAGAAAGAGTGTATTTAAAATGATAAAGAAATGTCTATTGAACCTGTTTGCATTAAATGTATATAGTTTTTGGCTTTAATCTATGGTTTGTGTCCTTACAGCCCCTGACAGTTACCTGTCAGGGGCTGGTGACATCAGAGGGTGAAGTGAATAGTCAAATAACCTACTTTTATGATAAGATAACAGTCTTTGGTACATATAAATGACATTTTTTGGTGATTGGCCTCCTTACTTTAATAATGACAGACATATATATATACATACCTTTTGGATTTTTAATTTCCTATTCAATTTCCGCCTATAATTCATGTGTGTTTAAGTGTATACATTTCAAAGATGGACAAAGGTATTGATGAAATCTTTATTGTATGCAATAACTGTCTGTGAACATCCAGTCCAAATTTGGTGACATTCTGATCATTATTTCCAGAGATACACGTGATAAGGCAGACACTGTCCCTTTTGGAGAAGCCTAAATTTTCACTATTTTTCGGCTTTGGGGAGGATCCAAACATCAACCAAATAAACTAATTTTGCAGTAAAATATTTTTATACAACCATCCATTTCAAAAACTAGACATATTAAAGTTATGAAAAAACATGGTTGTGCTTTGTTCTACCTCGGGTAGGGGTATCTCAAAAACTAAAGCCTTTTTTGGAGATTTGTTCCTCTACTAGTTGGAACTGTCAAACTGCGGGGTGACGTGACATAATACTATGCTCCGATTGGTTGTTGCATGAACCTTGTTGCAAAAAGTTGAAACAGTTTCAACTTGATGCAACTAAGTTTCAGGCAACTTTTCAGTTAGTTGCAAGGGGTGATATACAGGGCAACTCCGATGAAACTTCAGTTGCATACAACCAAGTTGCGTGAAAAGGTTTCACGTGTAACGTCGGCCTAAGTGTGACTCAAAGTGGTGACTAAATAACACAAACATGCTCAGCGAAGTTACACTGAATAAATAAAGTTTAAAAAAAATAAAGAATAAAAAAAGCTGTAACCGAAATAAAACAGAATAAAACAAAATAATTTTTCAGCCTCACTCTACCTGGTAAGGTTGTAGCTGCTGGTGGCATGCTCGTAGTTGATGCTGCCCTCAATGTATTTAGCACCTCCACACGAAGTCCATCCCTTTTAAGGCCTTTACACACCAGACGCCTTTTTTTTGTGCGATTAATTAATTAATCACATGTTAATAATATTTTTTGAACCTGTATCCAGTCAATGCAAGCTTTCACATCAGCGACGGAATTTCGCTGAGCAATATTGCGGCTTTTATTTTTTCGGACCAAGGTCGATTTTTCAGAGGTTTCGCTTCCGACATGTACACATCTGACCAATCAAAATTCATGTTGTTGACAACGTCACATTCAAAACATTCAACATGGCGGATCGTTTGATTGTCTTTGTTTCACAGAACTCCGTTTTGTATGATAAAAGAGAAAAGAATTACAAAGACAACGATCTAAAAGACGTGTGGAGAGGAATAGCACACGAGCTTCAGTATGACGATGGTCTGTGTATATCAAGCTTCAACAGTCTACGTAACGTCTTTGTTTAAACTTCCAACTACCGGTATGCTAATGTAACGTTAGCCCATATGAAGCTAACCTGCCCAGTTACAACGTTAACTAATGTCACTTTTTCAAAGTCATGTCAGTTTGTTTGCTGTCACAAAACGATGAGAAGGCCTTGGCTGTATGTTTATGGATTATGGATTATGCATTATCTGCACCTAGCCCCGATTCGGTAGACTGCTGGACATTTTACAATAGGACCCAGCAGATACCGAGTCTGGGCTAACCTGCACCCATCGGGGGGGGGGTGTTAACAAAGCAGGATTATCAGGTTAATCAGATATCCTTCAAAATATCTTCTGAAATTTTGTTTATTATGAGCAATCATCACCCTGGATAAGTGAACGTTCAAGGTTTGTTTTACAGATCCAAATCACTATCACCAAGATAACGTTATAACAATCTTTTTCACAGTTATCTGACTAACTTTCTAATCCTACTTTGTAGAATATCCCCCTGGTTTCTTCTTTTGTGGATGTTTATTGTCCAAAATATAATAAATGTAACGGCGGTCAACAATGCGATGTATTATTTGACAGTAACGTAATGTAAACAAGCTTGTGTCTAATCAGAACTGAGCGTAATCAGTCTGGTGTTGTGTTTGCTGTGTTTAACAACTACAGCATAGCTATTCTTCTACTTTATAGTTGATGAAGTGAAGAAGTTGTGGAAGAATTTGAGGGACACTTATGTGAGAGGGAAGAGGGGGAAGTGAAGAGTGGACAGGCAGGTAGCAGGCAGAAGAAGAGGTGGAAGTATATGGAGGCAATGTCTTAGACAACTCCACTTCATTCAGGAGGTAGACTATAACCCTTTTAACTTACCTCTCATTTGTCAATTGCTTTAACACTAGAAACACTGCAAGTGGTGATTTTTACCAATCCTGTCATCAGGTGACAATTAGAAAATACGGTATCTACACAATAGGGCCTGCTTTTTTTTCTGTCTATTAATACAATATTTGCTATTTTTCTACCATTTCCCAGAAAAAAAATCAACTGCTTATTTCCGTCTAAAATATAAAATTTTCACCTGTCATTCTGTCACTCAATGTTATTATTTATAAAAAAAAAAAAGACTCCTATACACTTCTCATTACCATTTTGCTACAAGGCACAGTACTAATTAGTTGCTTTTGAATAGCACCCAGAGCAATCTAGATGGTGAGGAAGAGCAGGAAGAGGATGCAGGGCCAGCAGAGCAGGTGTCTGACCTAGCAGAAAGTGAGGGAGAGTGTGGTGCTGTAGCTCCCAGGCCAGCCAAGGCAAAGAGGAAGACTAGTGACAGCATGCTGGAGGAGTACCTGAGGAAGAAGGAAGCCAGGGAAGCAGAGAGAGACAGAGAGAGAGCACTGCAGAGAGATGAGGTCACTCTGTTCCTTTTAAGCTTGGCGCCTGCAATGAGGCGTCTGCCCACAGAAAGACAATCCTGGATTAGGATCAAGATGCAGGAGTTGTGTCATGAGGCAGAGTTCAGAGCTGTGTCTTCTCAGCAATACCCAAATTTTACTTCACTGTAGTTGTGCTGCTATATTTCAAATTTGTTATGTATTTCATATTTATTGTTTAATTTATTAAATAAAATCTGATTGTAACAATAACCTGTCTGCATTTGAAAAACAAGTGGTAAGGCAAGAAACATGGCTTTTATTATTTATGTGTACAAAAAACAGTTAAAACATTTAAAGGTTTAGGCCTACATATTTATCAGACAAATGTTTAACATGAGGTTTTGATATTTAGTATACTCTGTACCAGTCACCACACAGGAGAAGAACAATGCTGTACACAGGGCCTTTCATACTATAGTATTTGGATATATATGTTAATGTAAAACTGGGATGAAAATTAAATGAACTGATCAGGGCAGATGCAAATTGCTTTAGGCAGCAAAACCACGGTGTACATGGGCATATTGCCAATGCACTTGTCCGGCTGGTGAGTTGAAGTAGTGGCGGAAGGTTTCCCGTACTCTCAGGGCCTCTGCCGATGCCCTGTTCCCCCGCAGGTTCCTGATTGGAGCTAGGGTGCTCTCTCCACCTTCGTCTTCACCTAGCTCCCCATCGTCTGGATTCTGATCCCCCTCAGCAGAATGCAGAAAGTTGGAGAGTATGCAAGTTGCCTTCACGATACTGTCTGCTGCATCAGGGCAGACTTGCAGTCTTCGACAGTAGACCCTCCAGCGTTGCGTGAGGATGCCAAAACAGTTCTCCACTATACGGCGGGCTCTGGAGAGGCGGTAATTGAAGACTCGCATGTCCTCTTGAAGGTGGCGCCCTGGATAGGGCCGGAGGAGGTAGGGCTTCATTGGGAAGGCCTCGTCAGCCACAACCACATATGGCACAGGTCCCAACTCTGGTGCAGAAGGTAGGAGAGATGGTGGCGGGACATCAAGGTCACCTGCCTGGAGGGCTCTGCCAAAACGAGAGTTGGCAAAGATGCCTCCGTCGCTGTTGCTGCCAAAACCTCCAATGTCAACAGCCAGAAATCGGTAGTCTGCATCCACCAGGGCAAGCAAGACTACCGAGAAGGTGCCCTTATAATTGTGGAATTGTGATCCTGAGTTGGGAGGTGCCTGGATCACAATGTGCTTCCCATCCAGTGCACCTATGCAATGTGGAAAGTTCCATCGCTCTTCGAATCTCCTCGCAGTATTCATCCACAGATCCTTATTTGGACACGGCACGTAGGCTTCTTTCATGTCTTCCCAGATGGCATTGCAGGTTTCCCTCACTATTTGTGCCACAGTTGAGATACCAAGGCGAAAACTTGCTGCAATTGTGGTGTAACTATCACCACTGCTTAGAAATCTGCAAAGACATGATGAAAGAAAGTATTATCTTTTCTTAATTGCTTAGTTAATATGGTCACACACACACACACACACTCAAATTCATGACATGGACGCTAAATACATTTACCATTTCAATCATAATATTTTTATGTTTATGTGAGAGGTCAATTGATATTTACAAGATTGTTTATGTTTATTATTTTGGGTATTTCCTTCTGTTAACTGTTTTGTATTGGTTATCAGGGACCCCACAATTTATTTTTGAGTATAATTCAATTTAATTCACTTAACAGGTTAATTTGAAATTCATTTCTATGCAGGTAATGTTTATATTCCAAGATGTACTGATCTAACATGTTTTCCAGGATCCAGTGTTCATAATTTAGTATTTTATGCAGTATTAATGTTTGTGGATGTGTTGTACGGCTTCCGCCACCAGGTTGTGCCTTTGAGTAAAAGCTCTTTCACACCGAGTGCGAATTTCGGTGCGGAGATTTACAAAAAATGATTTTGTGGGTTATAATGGAAGCTTGCACACCAGGGCGGAACTTTCGTGCGGCAAGAAAAAAATTCGGAACCACTTTGTCTTCTGCGGCATTCCGTCTGCGAAAATATACACTTGACCAATTAAATCTTTTGCTTTCTATGATGTCACATTTTCAAACATTGTCCCAGGCTGAAATAAATATGTGTGGCTTTCGATCGCTAAAAGGCTTGGGTACAGGGATGATGGTTAGGCCGTGCGCCTTTACGCACAGGTGAGGCAGAGGCACACTCTGATCCACGTTCCCTCATACAGTGGACTAGGAAGGCTAATATAGATATATAGGCACAAATTAAATTATCGCCTGCCAAACTGAGAGTATGGTAGTGCTTCACAGACAACATATGTAAACTATGGTCTATTTTCTCCACAGCTGTAGCCAGAACAGCAGCTGGTTTCACCTCAAACACACTGCAAGCTGTTGCTCAGGGTCGATTGGCACCGCGTCATGTAAAATCCACTGCATAGGCTTTTTAACCATTGTAATATCAGTATTTTGGTGTATTTTTTTCTATTAACACTAGAAAGGCCATGGGCTGGTGTTGAGATTTTAAATTTCAATTTCTGAAACACTGGAAATACTATGGTCATGCTTTAAAGGCCTTTTCAGAATTCTAAAAAACGAGTATTGTACCTAAATACATTTTTTCAATTTTCTCCCTGCAACATACCCGCAAATTACACCAGTATGACGGGCTACAGGGCGTTGGTAGACAGATGTGAAGTCTCCCCCTCTCCTCCTCCTTTCTTCCACTGACCAACTCAGCGCCATCAAAACTCCATGTAAAGTAATTTCACACATATGATTGCATACCTTTAGAACAACAGTGTGATGAGACAGAGCTCCTGGACATGAAACGTGAGATATTCTGTCTGTGGATAAACTGAAAGATTAATTGCGCAATATTGTGCTTCTGTATTTCCATGGGACATCTGTGTGTAAAGCACGTCCCCAAAAGGATTTAATGGACATCGCTCATTATATATCTACAAATATTTCACATTTAGCAAATGTTATCCATACTGGTTATTTCCTATGATTTAACACTATATAACACTGTAAGGTAGGCTGTAGGAAACGTGAGCTGAGCGCTGCGTAATGGCGCATTCCAAGGATTCCATGCAGTAAATTCACGATGATTGAAAGAGCCTGTCTTGTTTTTTTTAAATACCTCATAGTTCGTTATTGTTTTATCATTTAATTGCTCAGTTCTTTGTGCCGTTTTGTTGCTCAAGCACGTTTGGCAATGTGCCTGTAATATTTAATATATTGAAGTAATGGCTACGCCACCGTTTCCCCGTATATATTGTATTTTAGAAATTCATACACAGATGCTGATTTCGTTGCGATGTTTTTTTTTTCCAAAGATGAAGTTTTGAGGTAGGCTGTGGTGTTTTTCCCTATAGGCAACATTAGGTTACTGATGCGGTCTGTTGGTCTTTGCTTGGCTGCAGAAGCCTGTAGTCCAGACAAAAGCTGAGTGATCCATCTCTCCATGGTCTCCTTCTTTTTTTTCTATATTTGTTTGGTTTCAATTATAAATATTCATCATGGACTAATGAGTAGTCCTAAACACCCCAATGATATTATACCATTTTAAACTTTTATTTAGGCTACAAGAGCCATAACTATAAAAAATACATACCGATTCCATAAGTAAAATAAATAATCACTTATAGGCTTTATGTGTGAGCACTGTTGTTGCTGAATCGTGGAGAAAGTTTGATTATTGAATGACCTTTGTGTTACAGCCTACATATTTCAGTATGATAGTTATTGGCATGCTCCTGGATGAGCCTATAAACTCTCTGTGTTCTGTCTTTCCTCTCTGTTATGACTCATTTAGAAAGGCTTTGCTATTTTTAAGCACTGTGCGCATTCAGGGCCGTGGGAAGATGATTTACTGAATGATTTAGGGATGCACAAGGGTTAAATAGCCTAGTCTATGTGTCTCTCCCTCTATCCACCACCTATCAGTCTGATATAAAGTTTGTCTATTTATTTATTTAATTTATTTATCTCTAGCCAATGCTCAGTTATTTTTGTCTTTAAAAGGATATGATGTAGCCTAGTTGACAAAACAGAAGAAGTACCAACGCGTACTGGCATTGCTGCCTTCTTCGGAGCGCACAAAAAGGCCAATAAACAACACAGATGGGTAGGCTATTTATTAACCACTAAGCAAAGTGTCTGGTTGGTGCGTAGCCTATGTTAACGCAAGCGTCAAGAGGAGCGATCAGACTTTGAATGATTTTTGACCAAGCTAGGCTACAGGCGACCCAACTCTGTCGAAGAATATGAATGAACCAAATGCGCACTGCGCACAGCTGGAACTGTTTACAAACAAACGGGACCTTCCTCAAATTAAATACTTAGAAAAAAACTATTATCTTACCTCAGACATACGGCTAGCCGCTGCTCCGGGTCAATCGGCTCTCTGAAATTACTCCTCTGCTTCTTCAAGCTTGGTGCCAGCTGTTGCAGCAGTGCTTCAAATTGTCCGACGGACATTCTGAAGTACGTCCTGAAGCGGCTGTGGTACAGTTTAAGCTCCTGAACCAAGCAGTGGAACTCACCAAGTTCTCTTCTCTTTGTCAGTATTGGGTGTACCCAGGTATTTCGTTTTTTTTTCTTTTTATTAAGTAAAATGAGCACCAGGTCATCATCGCTTGATGTTGAGTCCATTTTTTTTTTCTCCGTGGCGCGATTTTTTTTAGAACCATAATAATTTATTCGCAAAATCGTGTCGCGCTTGAGGTGAATGTCAGGCGCGTCAAAATTCGCCTCCGAATTATTCGCAATTTCGTGCCGTTTATTCGCGTCGCTGTTGGTGTGTAAAGGCCTTTACTTTGGAGCTTTCGATTGAGAGCCTCCTGCCTTGTAACTGCTGCAAGTCCAGTTGGGGCAAGCGCTGGCATCTGAGGGACTTGCTGCTGGGGTGGATTGTTGTTAAATCCACTAACACCTTCAACAACAACAAAGACTCAGATTACAGAGAGAAAACAAAAAAAAAATTGTTACTTTATTTTTCAAAAGCATTGTGTATAGTCATTATTGATGACTGAAGTTGATTTAACTTTATCTGGATATTTCTGATTCTGTCTCTGGAGGTTATATGGGCTACAAGATCACAATTCAAGCAATTGTAATTTAATCTTACTGTGACCACATTTTATAAATTTAGGATTACATACCTGATTAAACCATTTGTTTATGATTTCCAAGGACAAAGCACAGATCTCAATTAAGTTTAGTGGAATTAATTAGGCCTTTTCTCACTTTTTTATGGGTGTACTGGCAATCTTGTGTACTTGGAAGCCTCCTCTCCAAAACACAGAAACTTTCCCACAATTACAAAGCAGGCTGTTAGACTCTCTCCCTTTTTCTTACCTTGATCGTCCGCAGGATCACATGGGACCAGGGAGCCTAAGGGCTTCTTGGAGCCAGTTTTCTTTATTTTTTTCCCTGTATTACTTGGCATTCCTTGAGAATACAAATACAATTGGCTATATGAGACAGCAGTAATTTATCTGGGTAGTCACAACTAAAAAAAAACTTTTCTAACTTTAAAAAAAAAAAAAAAAACACAATAAGATCAAACAGGAGAAAATTAACATACTAAACATTTTTGCTGTTAAAACACAATACTGGTCCTAATACTAGCAACTGAACCCCCCCTCATACGAGGATACCAATTAAGCGCTTTTTGTGCTGTCTTTGGGCTAAAATAAACAAACAAAAACCTTTGAGAGGCAATGAAAACAGCCTGTCGGGTTAACTTACATAAAATCCTAAAGTAACGTTATCCCTGCAACTCAAAAGACGTAGGTTAACGTTACAAACATGACTTGGCTGCCGTCTTTTGAGTCCTTCGCTGTCGGCCTCTTCAGATTTCAAAATTTCAATTTCTCTAGGGTAAAGGAGCTCAACCATCGTTGGACCCCCATCTGGTGCTATAATTTAACCTAGCTTATTGTTCGACAGCCATTGAACCGTCAAGTAATTTAATACATATTAATTTAAAAAATAAAAGACCACAGCACAAAAGTTGGCACTAAGTTAAGTTACTCCCAGCAAACGATTAAACTGGTAGACCGGATTTCAAGACCCACCCTAGCACTGTTTCAGGCCTTCAGTCTCTGTGGCTGGCCTGTTAGCCTAACGTTAGCCTCACTAAGGTAACAGTTAACTTTGTTAGCTACCTTTAGGGTAGTTAAGGTCTTGCTAAAAGGCACTAACTTTAGGCCCGTGAATTGTCGCTGGAGGAAATACATTTCCACACTGAAAATTGGTTATTCCTTTACATGGGTAACTTAAAAAGTGATATATATATATACTGTATATATATCTTACATACCTTTGAATATTTCAGTGCCCGACAGCTATGTGTGGTGTGGCGTGGCGTGGCAGCATGCGTGGCAGAGGCAGACAGAAATAGGAAATGGCGCGTCTCGGTCAGTTCTATTTATACATCCATGGTCAGGTCATGGGTCAGGTCATGGGTCAGGTCCCGATATTTCGCGCCTGCGCAATAATTTCCTTTGAGGAATTGATGTCAGCACAAATTCTCAATTCATTTGAGCATATCCAATTGTTACATACGTCTTCAAATTATGTCCTTAAATTTTAAGTATAAAACATTTTGTTTAAGATCAAATTTGCGTAAACACCTAACCATATGAGATGTATATTAAATGTGCATTCAACGTGACATTGCATAGTGGGATATGAGTAAACAGAATCTGTGTATATGACAGAAAATAAACAGTTATACTGTAAATGCGGGGGTGTGCATTGCTTATGTTAAACATTTACAGGTTTTTATGCATTTTTAAAATATGTAATGATGTTTTTAGGCATTATGTTTTCGGGTTGTCCGTCCGTCCGTCCGTCCGTCCGTCCCATTCTCGTGAACGCGATATCTCAGGAACGCCTTGAGGGAATTTCTTCAAATTTGGCACGAACATCCACTTGGACTCAACGGATTAGAATTTGGTGGTCAAAGGTCAAGGTCACTGTGACCTCACAAAAGACGTTTTTGGCCATAACTCAAGAATTCATACGCTAATTATGACAAAATTTCACACAAATGTCTAATAGGATAAAATTTAAGTTGACCTAATAATCACATTAATTATATATGTTCAATAAATAAAGACTGTCCTTGCAATGATAAAACAAAGTTTATTGGCGGAGGCATACAACCGCGAGGCGGTTATTTCTAAAGTATAGAGGCGATGTTTAAATGACGTCTATTGCTCAGTGGGTAGAAAGCGTGCGTAGAGATAACTAGTATGTCCACCTGTAGTGTCCACCTCGTCTGCCTCCTAACTGTAAACTCCGCCTGTGGTTGGCCGGATGTTGTGCCAAAAATGTAGCCTACCCCTTGCCGAAAAGTGATTCTTTCTTATATTTCTATTTTCTGGACATATAATCATATAATCAAATTCATTTTTATGTATTTATTTTAATTATCTTTTATTTTAGATATTTATTTTATGGATCTGATTTATAGAGTTTAAGTTTTAGAGGGATTATATGTAGCTTAGTGAGGTGAGGGTCTAGAGGATAAACTAAACAAAATATAGTTCAAGCCATCTATCCAATAGAGTAGTAAACAAAGGAAACATGGACCGTTTATGTTGCTTCGGGAGTATGTCTCAAGATTCTGGGAAAGGTAGATATTTTACAAACAATGTCCATTATGACCTTCCACAATAGCTGTTCCTCATTATAAACTTCAGGAAGATTAGATGCAGCTCCCTCCATGGAGATCGTCTCTAGGAATGTTTGAAGCCACAGTCCCACTTTCAGCTGATCTGTGTCCTTCCAGTTTGGTGCTATCAGTTTTTTAGCTGTCATGCATCCGGTTGTTAAAATTTGTTTGTTGCATTTGGACCAGGTTCCTTCAACAGTGTAATTCAAAAGGCACATTACTGGATCACAATGAACAGTATAGCCAATGATCTTTCCCAGAGATTGCGTAACATTTTCCCAGAAGGTTTTATACTTTAGTGCAAGCCCATACCATATGATAAAAAGTGCCTTTATCTTGTTTGCAGTGCCAACAAAGATCAGAATCGGATACACCCATCCTATGCAATCGAGCAGGGGTGAAATATGTTCTATGTACAAAATTATAATTGATCATTTTGTTCTTTACCGATTTGGATACTTTGTGAAGTGTTTTCCAGACATGATCCCAGTCTTCAGTTTCCAAGGATATACCTAAGTCGGTTTCCCAATTTCTTTGAACTGCATTCCAATTTTTTCCTGATGTTTTGTTCATCAATTTGTATAATTTCGATGCAATTTTGTCCTTCTGTCTGACCATTAATTCTAGTTTAAACTCAGTTTCTGTCAACCTGGGTATGATTACAGCTTCCCCTAAATATCTGGTCAATTGTGATCTTATTTGCATATATTTTAAAAAGTCTTTATTTTCAATACCATATGCAGCTTTAAGCTGAACAAAAGTTCTCACTTTCCTGTCATGTAGATTTCTCATATCATCTAAAATTCTAATGCCCTTGGATTCCCAGTCATCATTTCTAAGTGGCCTGCCATTCAACATGAACCTATAGTTGTTCCATAATGGAACACTGGGAGAGTTATTAACCCTTTAACGTGCATTGTAACCGCACGGTCGACCTTTTTTCGCGATCAAATTGCTGTAATAAAAACTCGGCAAAACCCATCTTTGGCTGTTTGTCCTTATTCCCCTCAATGAGTGTGTAATGCAGATTATATCCACTGGGTGGCAATGTTGTAAAAAGATATCCTTGTCTGAAAGCTGAGAAAAAAGTGTATTGGCGTGAGGCTGCTCTTCAGACATTGACTTCAAGTGACACTGAAAGTTGAGGTAAGAAAAAAATCTTATCGGATTTCATGTTCTAGACCCCCTAACGATTATATTTTTGTTGAATGGCATAAACGTGACAATAAAATGTATCTCTATGTTACCCCGGAAAAAGTGTGTGACCGCTCGGTCGAGTTGCCCAATTAGGGTAAACTGAACCTGACGCTAGCTCAGCATACCGGAAAACACTGTGCGAGATCATAATGTAACGTCAATCGCCAATTTCCTTGCTAGACTGAATTGTATGTGTTTTACCTACAGATTGGAAAGCTCACCCACTTTACTTAACCTTAAAATTGATCAGGTTCTGGAATGTTTTCACAATGGAGCAAGAAAACTGAATCAAAGGGTTATCAATGTTCTTACATAAGGGACCATACCACAGCCCTTGCAATGAGACCTTATCTTTTAACATGTCTAAAGCTTCCTGTTCTATGCTTTCCCATCTTGTGTCTCTTGAATTAAAGCCATAACCCCATTTCAAAGGATATCTAGAGTTAAATGCAATATAATACTTATACACATCCGGAAGGCCGAGGCCCCCCTTTTCCCTGTCTACATATAAGTTCTTACGGCTAACCCTAGGTGTCTTGTTATTCCATATGAATTCTCTGAATATTGTATCAACCTCTTTAAAAAAACTTTTATCCAAAGGAAGGGCAATAGCTGCCATGAGGAAAGTAATCCTTCATCTTTAAACTATCTATTTTACCCCAAATAGTTAGAGGGAGAAATTTCCATCTCTCAATGTCATCTTTGACATTATTTATGAATTTTTTCAAATTAAAAGGGGCAATATCATGTATATTGGACTTCAGAGTCACACCAAGATAACGCATTCCATCAGGCGACCATTTAAAGGGCAAATTAGCAATATGTGATTTATGACAGTGAACATTTAAAGGTAAAGCCTCTGACTTATCCCAATTTATCTTATATCCCGAAATGGCTCAGAATTCCTTCACGATCTCAAGAATATGTTTAAGGGATGTTGGAGGGTCTGATAATGTTAACGGGTTAACAAGATATCATCTGCAAAAAGACTTATTTTCATCTCCGTTACTGGGGCTGCAATTCCTTTGATGTTGTGGTTTTCTCTAATCAGTGTGGCCAAAGGTTCTAGTGACAAAACAAAGAGCATAGGACTCAAAGGGCAACCTTGAGGCGTCCCTCGTCTAAGTTCGAATGGTTCAGAGACTATGTTATTTGTGATTATTTTGGCTTTAGGTGTTGAGTATATCAATGAAATATAATTTATAAAATTTGGACCAAACCCGAATTTGTTCAATGTTTTGAAAAGATATGACCATTCAATACGGTCAAACGCCTTTTCGGCGTCCAAAGACACCGCAATTGTTGGTTCAGCTGTTGAATTGGCGTAATGCATTATGTGAATCAGTTTTCTCATATTGTCTGCAATTTGTCTGGATCTTACAAAACCAATTTGGTCAATGTGAATAAGTTTAGGTAGAATTTCATCCAATCTCCTTGCGAAAATTTTTGCATATATTTTTCTTTCTGAATTAAGGAGTGAGATAGGGCGTTATCCTCCGCATTGTAAGGGGTCCTTATTAGGTTTAAGTAGGACTGTGATAAGGGAAAAGTGTGTTGAATCAGGTAGGTGACCATTTTCTTTGGCCTCATTAAAAACCCTTTGTAGTTTATCAACTAATTTGGATGAAAAAGTTTTATAGAAATTAATACTGAACCCGTCATCGCCAGGGACTTTACCACTGACCATGTTGTTGATGGCAGCTAAAATCTCAGCTTGAGAAATTGGTCTTTCAAGATTTTCTCTATCTTCAGTGGATAAAGTAGGCAAATTTATTTTACTGAAAAACATTTCCAAATCATCAGATGATGGGTTAACCTCTGAGGAGTATAGTGTTTTATAATATTCTTTGAATCCTTTGTTGATGTCTTGAGGGGACGTTAATATTTCACCACTTTCCGATTTAATTGCAGGAATAAGACGAGAAGTCCTCGTTTTTTGAAGCCTATGGGCCAACAGTCTTCCGGCCTTGTCTCCATTTTCAAAGTATTTTGATTTTAAGCGATACAAATCAAATTCTGTCTTTTTATTTAATACGTTTTTGATTTCTAATTTTGTTTTCAGCATATCAGTGTATAACTGATCATTCTTTGGGTTTGCTTTGTGAGCTGCTTCCAATCCAGATAATTTTTTTGTGTAATCATTTAATTTTTTGGCTCTTATTTTTTTCTGATTAGTCGCAAAACTAATGAGCCACCCCCTGCATGTAGCTTTGTATGCTTCCCAGACTGTTGCAAAGGACTTAACTGATTCACTATTCATATCAAAAAAGTTTTGTGTCTCAGTATTAATCATTTCAATCAAATTTTCATTTAAGAGTAAAGAATTATTCAATTTCCACTTGGAGGGTTTGATATGATGAATGGATGGAGAGAAGGCCAATGTTATGGGGCAGTGGTCACTATAAATCATGTTATGAATTTCGGAGCTCCAGACATTCGAAAGTACTTCTTGAGTAACCCAGAAAGCGTCTATTCTTGAGTATGATTTGTGTGGGTTTGAATAGAAAGTATAATTTCTGGCCTCTGGGTTTAGTCATCTCCACACATCAGACAATCCAACATTTTTGCATAGATTGGTAAGAGCAGCTAAGATAGTTCGGTCAGATGGAAGGGGTTTACTACTCCTGTCTAATATGGGATTGGGAACAGCATTAAAGTCACCTGCCATTATAATGGGTTTACCTGCATATTGTGAGATAATAGTATTAAAACTTTTGAAAAAGGGGGCAGAGTTTATATTTGGACCATACAAATTTACAATAACTATAGGCTCATTGTAAAGTAAACCGTCAATAATGATATATCTTCCTTCAGAATCAACAATAGAACCCTGAAGTACAAAAGGTGTCTTTTTGTGTACCAATATCGCTACACCCCTACTTTTACTGTTAAATCCTGAGTGAAAAACCTGTCCTACCCATTTTTGTTTTAATTTACAAGCTTCGGATTGTATAAGGTGAGTTTCTTGCAGTAGAGCTATTTCCGATTTAAGTTTTGCCAAATGACATAAAATTCTGGTGCGTTTCACTGGACTATTCAATCCGCCTACATTCCAACTTGAGACTGTTACACTATTTAAGATCTGACTATCTGTCTGCTTTGACATTGTTAACACAAAAAATATAATGTAACAATGGCCCACATAGTTATCATAGCTCCAACACCTATCTCATAATTGCAACAACTCAACTCACAATTATATACTATGAAGTTTAGACCCTCTGTACTAAAGAAAAAACTATAACAAATGAACAAGAAATAGCAAAAGGCTATATCATAATGAACCAACCGGTTCCAAAAGAAAAAAACAAACGTCCAGTAGCGGTCCGCCAATGCCACTGTGTGGACAAGTCAACCTGGATGCGTCTCGAGTATTATAGAAAAAGTAAGATAACATTAAAAAAAAAAACCCTTATGATTGCATCTCCAAACTACTGTTCAAATAATATCTGTTGTTGCTCATCAAAACGAAAAAGTAAAATAACTACATTTTACATAATTTCTTCATAATAACAGTAGCTAGGTAATAAAATGAGAAGATAAAAATAAAACAAAGACATCTTTCAAGAATCATACATTTTAACCAGCATTATGTCAAATAAGAAATTGTTCAGAAATGTAAGTCTGTTGGTAACTTTTTTTTTTTTTTTAAATTTCCCCTCAAATTCAGGGGCTCAAATTAACTGGAGAAAAGTATGTTACTATTATTCAAGTTCAGGGCCCCAATTTACTGGGGAAAAAGTACGCTAATTTAGTTACAGACCATAGATATCGTGCTGGCCGTTGAATCCATTCAGAAGTGGATGGTAGGCATCAAACGTGAGAGTTCATCTTTGGCTTTAGTCGGCGTGTCGTAGCTGTATGTCTATCTTGACAATAAATCGGGCCGGGAATAGCAGTTTGAACGAGACGTTCTGATGATGTAGCGCAGCTTTGATGGCATTATACTCCATTCTTTTCCGTGACAGCTGCTGAATAATCCTGGATTATATTAAGAATTTTTGGGACTTGAAGGATAGCTTTTTGTTCTTCCGTGAGGCTCTGAGGATCCTTTCTTTATCTTCAAACCGGAGTAGTTTGACCAAGATCGTGCGTGGTTTTTTGTTCTGTCCTCGCTGCGAGCCCAGCCTGTGTACCCGTTCCAACTCCGGAGCCGGTTGATCGTCGGGGATCTGAAGGATGTCTTTGAGCAGGTCAGTGGTGAGGGATTTTATGTTTGTTCCTTCCATATTTTCCGGGATGTTGACGATCCGTAGATTATTCGTCCGTGAATAATTCTCTAAATAGTCCACTTTCTGGGATAGCTCGTTTGTCAAGGAGTGCCTTGTGGCTTGCTGAAAATGGGGATAGTAGATCTTCCACGTCGGATATACGCTGCTTGGCTTGGTTGATGCGAGTGGCAAGACGGATAACTCTGATTCAATCCTGGTGGTTGTAGCTTGTATTGTTGGTAGATGTTCCTTTATTTTTTGCTAAACAGAACTGAGCTCAAGGATAATTTTCTGTGCCCAAGGAGGTGCGATATCGGAATGTTCACAGTCATCTTCCAAAGTCAGTGTGTCAGCGACATCTTGTTGGTGGAATGAGCTAACGCTCGCTTCTTCTTTACTGTTAGCTTGGCGCTGTTGTCGTTGCTGTTCGCGTCCTCTTCTGCTGGCCATGTTCTTAATTATAGTCGTTTGATTAAGAAGGTGTTTTGAGTGTCTTTTATGCCAATTTAAGCGGGTTTAAAGTAAAATTAAAAGATTGAAACTGGAGAGCATGCTCGGGACACGTCTCACTCCACTGAAGCCATCTACGGAAGTGGCTAATTTGTATCTAGCAAGGTTGTTCCTCGGTTAATTCAGTCATTACACACATCGTTTGTTAGGCAGTGCATCAATGACAGGTGATAAGATCAGCAGCATAAATGTGGATGATCACAGTAAAAAGAAAGTATAACTGCAGGTAGCTAATTACTTAACATATTTTTCTGTTAAAGAGCTGACGTGAAAGCATGGGAGATTAACTTTGATGACCTAGCAAGCCAGCTATCTATAAAGGATCCAAAAAGCAACAAGGTATGTAATTGTCAGTTATATCTGTAGCATCCAAAACTTAATGCCAATGCCACTTAAATAGTTGAAGATGTTTGAAGATACAGTTAGACACTGACACAATTTCTGCTTATATAACCCCTGTAAGATATATGATATAGCACTTTACCATTTCTGTATGAGCAATGGCGAGGCTGGTGGAGAGATGGACCGGCTGGTGGAGCGATGACCAGGCTGGTGGAGCGATGGAGAGGCTGGTGGAGCGATGACCAGGCTGGTGGAGTGATGAAGAGGCTGTAGTATTAAATAAGGTGGAATGTTATTGTCCGAAATTACTCAGAAAATCATTTTCCACAAATGATTTTGTTTCAATTATGTAGCACCTAATACTGTTAGTGCATAATTCATATTAAATATGTGATATAGCAACTTACCATTTGTGTAGGAGCGATGGCGAGGCTAGTGGAGCGATGGAGAGGCTGGTGGAGCGATGGAGAAGCTGGTGGAGCGATGGAGAGGCTGGTGGAGCTTGCCATTCCTGTAAGCGGTGGATCGATGACGAAGCTTGCCACTGTAGTGGTAAGCCACTACTTGTTTCCATCGTGTCGTGCTCCCTGCCAACATAAAAACACACGCATGTGTTGCCTCTCCTGTGTGGCTGGGTAACATCACGTCCCCATAAAGCTTCCCTGTTCCCAGGTGCAGCTCCACACTTGGTGTGATTGCCATCTCATCCAGAGTCAGCACACACTCCCTCTCCATCTCTGTCAGGCCATCTACCTTCAGCTTCAGCATGTCAAACACCTCCCCTAATACTCCTGGTTCCATCGTTATATGCTGCAGTCTTCTTTGCAGGGTTCTGATGTCAGGGAGAGGAATCTCCATGTCCTGAAGCAGCCTGTAGCCTGTTGAGCCTGTGGCAAAATGGAGTTTTATGGCCTTTTTAAGGATGCCATTTCCCAATCTCGTGCCCCTCCTACTCTTCATACCGATCGCTTTTATCTGATTTTTAGAAAAAAGTTGCAGCAAATTTTTTTTCCATTTTTTCTGTAGGACCGCATTCATTCTTTTCTGTCGTTTTAGGGCTGCCTGTAATCTTCTTGTCTGATCTATTTGTTTTTCTAAACTGTTTTTTCTCACTGGCTCCTGGCTCACTTGGACGCTGCGCACTGATTCCTGGCTCATTGGCTCCTGGTATGCCCCTCTCAATCTCCTCACAGTCTTCACCTTCCTTGTCCTCTCTTCCCTCACTTTCCCTTCTCTGACTTCCCTCACTTCCTCCCTCAATATCTGAAATGATGACATGGCATTGTTAGTGTTGGGGGGGGGGGGGGGGGGGTGTAGGCTAGTCATTGAAATTAGAAATATTATATATTACATATATTATATATGACTTCACATTATTCATACCAAAGTTCATTATGGGACAATATGTGTGGTCACTGGCCACTGCATGAACATGTACTGGAGGTTTTGGGGTGGTTCTCACAGCAGGACCCTTCCTCCTCTTGGGCTCAGGGTGACGCACAAATATGGTTGGAACAGCATCAGCCTTCAATTTCAGTTGGCCTTTTTTTGTTCTTGTGAATTGCTCTCCCTCAAAATGTGCCTGCAGAATGGCTTATGAGTTTAATTTCCACACACATTCCAGACTTTACCCCATAATTGTCAATCACAATTTCATTGTAGTCATGTACATATTACAGTAAAACACATTGGGCCTCATTCACAAAACAGGCGTATGATCAGATTTGATCTTAAAGTGTACTTACAAACGTTTCCACGAACATTTCGGCATTCATCATTTTTTTTCTTACCTGAATTTGTTCTTTGGTACAATCAAAATCTACGTGTGTTTGGAAACATGCCTGGGGGCATTACGCATGAAGTGGTTTCTACTTAGAATGCCTTATTCTTCAAGGGAAATCTATTAAAGCAGTTCCAGACCTCATATTAACAACAAAATGTGTTTCCATTTGTAAGCCTGGTGATAATAACCATATTAACAAAGCTATTGGCCGATATGAACAAATTCATAGGCAATTCTATTCAATTGTAAACATAAGTGATTAAAGTGTTTAATTATTATCGTATATATATATATAATCATACATATTATTATATTATTTATTGATCAATAAAGTTCTATCTTATCTTACCACAGGAGAAACAGACTGCGCATCAAAGCACCGTCTTCAAACGCATTTCCCTATTTAAATTGCAAACAATAACACACCATAAACATTCAATTAATTTGTGACGCCAACCTAAACCTCCTACATGTGGTTTCCCCTGTCCAGGAGGGAGCCACGACTCGTTGGTGCTGCAGAACAGTAGGGTGGTCGTGCGTCTTGAGCAGGTGCTGCTGGAGATGCACGGCGCATATTGGATTGAATGGAAGTTAAATTAACCAGAGTCTCAAGACTAACTAGTTTTTCTCTAGGTGATAGAGGTTCTGCCTTGACCACATTGCTAAAGCCACAACTGATAAACCTTCAGACCCCTCAGCAGCGATCATATAATTATCATATGCGCACTTGCTCCGCCACAGAGCGAGTGCAGCATACTGAGCTGGAAGGCTGTTGGATGTGCTTGGACACCGCAGGAAGAAAGCTCCTGTCAATTAAACCAGTGTCCAACTCCGCTGATGACTGGACACCTGACAGCACAGTCTCCATATTATTCCCCCAATCCTTTTGACAGCGCCCTGCTGTCCGCCTGTAGCTAATAAACTGCATCTATTTGGAATTAGACCCTAACCTAACTTAAGTCAAACCGTTTCTTTTTCATTTAATTCAAGGTGTGTGTTTCTGATGTTGCAGCATTGACAGCATCAGTAGTTTCTTGCCATGTTTTTTTTTTCTCAGTTGCTGTCACTCCACCGCTTACACTTTTAAAAAGTTCACTCCCGACAACAACACTTCTATTTCAGAGTTTGAATTTTTCTTCTTGGGTCCGTTTGCCATTCTCCACCACTCCAGTAATGCTTTCCATTTGCACACGACCCTTCAGACAGCAGGCCTTTTATGGAATTGCCAGGGCGTCTACCTATGCTAATCAGCATCAACAGGCACGCGCATCCAATTAAGGAACAAGTGGCATTCATCATCAGATACACCTGGAATACGCAAAAATCGAGACTCTGCGCATGTTTCATGAATCCCACGTTGGTTTTGCGTAGGCATGTTTCTTAAGAACAAAAGTAAGAACAATTTAAGAAAAGTTTTGTGAATGAGGCCCAATGAACCTTGATCCACAAGTGAAATGTCCAAATGTGGAGTATAAACATAACTTACCACACACAGTTTTCTGTTGTTGCAATTTCTCGTGTGGAGTATAAACATAACTTACCACACACAGTTTTCTGTTGTTGTAATTTCTCGTGATGGTCAGGTTGCTTCTGCTGACTTGGGCCAACCATTTTCTTCTCCTGTTGGTATCTTTAGGGAAGCCATACATCCGGATTCCTTTCTCGGACCGATTGGTGCATCCAAATGCTGCACAGCCAACCATGGTAAGACATCGATCTATAAAAGTTAGATGTTATGATTAAGCAAGCAAAATATTTATACTAAAATACCAAGTTTCCCACAGAAATTTCTGAAACTGTGGTGGGTGAACTCTAAACCCTCTGTAGTAGGTGTTGAGTATTGATGGTGTCTGATATCAAACAATTTAGAGTTAGCTTCAATAAGAATTTAAAGAACGGGGCACCAGATAGCAGACACTCACTGGTCTCATCTGAAAGAATGAATTCCGAGCTTGCTTGAATTTAAACCCAGACAATGAACACAGGAGAGGACTTTATGTGAAAGAATATATTTATTTCTACTAAAGCACACTCAATAATCAGTGAAATCAATAAAAGCATATGAGGTAGATACGATTGAAATGTGGTGAATGAGTAACATGAATAAATTAGCTTATAATAGTGAAGATGCAAGCAACATACACAATTGCATAAATTGAACGATGGAAGATACAAACCAGCTAAGAAGTGGGACTAAAGGGGCGACAATATCTGAACATTGAATAAGCTGAATAATCAATAACGGAGTTATACTGACTATGCACAGACTTGCAGAGCGCTGAGTTGCTAATCATAGGGAGACACCAAATGGATGATATGGAGTGTCATGTAATGGAGTAACTATGTGTAGTGTATGAGTGATGCCCAGCGGACAATGATCATACATACGCCACAGATGGGGACTGGAGGAAGACGAGGCACGCAGAGTCTGGGAGGCTGTGAAGAATCTCAGCTTGACGGGCCTGGTAGGTGATGAAGATCCAATGACGATTCTGAGTTGAACTTGGCAGGGCCGCAGCAGGTAGAAGAGCAGGCTGCACACTTGGCGAGTTGGTGGTGTGTGGGTCTCAAGGCTGACCCACTCGAAGTTCTGGATGAATGAAGTGCTGGTCTCTCAAGGCTTTCGCTGACCAGCGGATCCAATGATTGTCGAATTTGCGTTTTAGCTGAATAGTGATGTCTCAGCAGGCACAGGACACACACGCTGCTTGGTGTGTGTGTTTGTCAGGCAGATGCGGCAGGCACACTTCACCAGTTGGAAGGTGAAGCAGATTTTCTTCTTGGCTCGTGGAGCTGATGTTGAATCAAATCTCGGAGACAAAGTCTCAGGGACAAAGTTCAGAGGCAAAGTTGTGTAGATTCACTGTAACATGTTCATGACCACGTAGGTGTGAAATCCGCATTGGGCATGTGTGCATGTGGTTTTGTTATCATGTGTGAGGGGGCGTGTGTGTGGGCTGGTGTGTGTAGTGTTACAGCGGGAGAAATCTCATTTCCTATGCATAAAACTTTAGTTTTGTCTCCCAGTTCTATGCACTATACTTTGCCGTCATAACATTAACATGATTACACTCAGCGCACGTTACTGAGTATTTTAATATTAAACATGGCTATCTAAGCCCCATGTAAAGATGCAGAACTTGAATACTATGAATAACTATCATATAAAACGTCACAGTCACACACAAAATAACAGACATACATTAAAGTCCATCACAATGTCACATTTTCATGAGTCTGTATCACGGATTTCTTCTGCTTTTGGCAACATTCCAATGGGTGTCACTTCAGACTCTCTGGCGCCTAGGGGCTTATCAGAGACAGGCTGTGTGTTGGTGTTTTATGGTTGCTTACCAAGTCTGTTTCTTGATACCATCCATGAAGAGTGAAAATGGAGTGATTTACCAAGAGGTCAGTGGCCTCCTTTACGATCCAACCACTTTCCATCCACTTTCCTGATCCGTTATCAGGGAAGAGGCTCACACAGGATGCAAGGGCTTTCCAGATGTGTGATGATGATGATGATGATGATGATGATGATGATGATGAAGGTGCATCCACTACACTTACAATATCCTACAGGTGAATGATACATGGTAAATGTTCTGCTTCTTGGCTCAAAGGTGTGTGGGAAAGATGATATGATGACGGTTGAATGTGTTTACATTTCTAGACTAATCCATAACGTTATTTGTTCAATGTGAAAGTTAAAATACCCGAGCCATTTAAAGAATAAAGTGTAACAGTGCTTTTCTTAACTGTTCAAGTGACAACAAGGGCATGGTTAAGCTCGTTAACTATTTCATTAGCACTGTTGCTGAGGAGTTGGCCATGAAAGACTGCAGTAATGCTACATGCTTGTGTTTGTAGAGAAAACATGACTACAAAAGTAACATTGCTTTTTAAACAAGAAACCTTTATCCGTAGAAGACAACTGTATTAACAGTGAAATTTAATGATGACTTAACTTACCCAATAACATCAATCACCTTCAGCCACAGAAGCAGTGTAGTTTCAGACCACCATGTATGTGCAAATGATTGGCAGAGCGACTGTCAACTACGGCAAGTCTGAAGGGGAAATAATGTAGGGCCAGGCCCATGAAAAGTATAAAATTTAAAATACATTGAGCTATGAAAAGAAGAAAACAAATTTTGTTCACTTTATTGGATGTAGGCTACCTTACAATATCTTACATGTGAATCACACATGGTAACTGTTCTTAGTGTAGCTGGGTAGAATGGCTGTTTGGCTCAAACGTGTGTGGGAATGATTATATGGTTGAATGTGTTTGAAATTTCTAAACTAATGCATAACGTTAATTGGTAAATTTAAAAGTTAAAATCCGGCGGCCATTCAAAGAATAAAGTGTAAAGATGCTATTTGTTAACTGTTCGAATGATAACAAGGGCATGGTTAAGTGCTCGTTAACTACCTAATTAGCACTGTTTCTGAAGAGTCGGCCATTAGCTCCAAAGGCACACTAGATGGCTATGCCATTACTAGCTGCTAAAGATCTTTATCCAACTTACCATTAACAAGAATGCTTTCCAAAATCCTGCTCCTTGGTGGCTCAAATTGAGTGTCCATTGGTCTTAGTATCATGTACACGCCACCATACAAGATTCAATTAAGTCTTCCGTTTTCACAAAACGCAGGTTTTTGGAGCTGGGAGCTACAGCTAATGCTACCACGCTGACGCGACCTGCACGTGCAGTCGAGTTTTATTGTAGCGTGTACATGATACTAATCCCAAGGACACTCAGGGGTGAATTCACAAAAGGATTGCGCGGCTTTTGCTGACGCTAAACCTGTGCAAATAAGACAAAAAGAAACCGTGTACTTCACAAAGCACTCGCAAAGGGTGACATGCACCGCTAACTGCGCTGCCACGCAAATAGCATCTCGGTGCTCCTGTGCTATTTGCACGTATTTAAATTAGGTAATATGCATACATTTGGCGCAAAATTGGCCCCTTTCTATGCAAATGAGCCTCATTGCAAAAACAGTCCAATTCACAAAGATCGGCGCTAATTGCCACACGCAGTTAGAGTGAAATTATTAGCGTCTTCAGAGAGTTGGTGGTAATTGAAGCGCATTTATAAGGGGTGTCACGCAGACTTTCCAGTGATCATGGCAGCAGTGATTGTAGCCAGGTGAAGGCATTGTAGGAGAATATCACTTGTTGATTTAACTGAGAATTGAATTGAATTGACCTTGCAAATGTCTCTGCAACAATTCCACCTTTGTGTGACCTAAAAAATAAAATTGTCTGTAAATACAGTCTGTAAATAATATTTTGACATTATTAGGGTCCAAGCACGTAGTGCTGGGAACCCTATTGTATTTGTTCCGATTATTAGGGGTCCTAGCACGTAATGCTGGGAAACCTATTGTTTTTGTTCCGATTATTAGGGGTCCTAGCACGTAGTGCTGGGAACCCTATTGTTTTTGTTCCGATTATTAGGGGTCCTAGCACGTAGTGCTGGGAACCCTATTGTAATTGTTCCGATTATTAGGGGTCCTAGCACGTAGTGCTGGGAACCCTATTGTAATTGTTCCGATTATTATTATTAGGGGTCCTAGCACGTAGTGCTGGGAACCCTATTGTAATTGTTCCGATTATTATTATTATTATTAGGGGTCCTAGCACGTAGTGCTGGGAACCCTATTGTTTTTGTTCCGATTATTATTATTATTATTATTATTATTATTATTATTATTAGGGGTCCTAGCACGTAGTGCTGGGAACCCTATTGTAATTGTTCCGATTATTATTATTATTATTAGGGGTCCTAGCACGTAGTGCTGGGAACCCTATTGTAATTGTTCCGATTATTATTAGGGGTCCTAGCACGTAGTGCTGGGAACCCTATTGTAATTGTTCCGATTATTATTAGGGGTCCTAGCACGTAGTGCTGGGAACCCTATTGTAATTGTTCCGATTATTATTATTATTAGGGGTCCTAGCACGTAGTGCTGGGAACCCTATTGTAATTGTTACGATTATTATTAGGGGTCCTACCACGTAGTGCTGGGAACCCTATTGTAATTGTTACGATTATTAGGGGTCCTAGCACGTAGTGCTGGGAACCCTATTGTAATTGTTCCGATTATTATTATTATTATTATTCTTCCCGTGCCCTAAAAGTATCTGGACCTCAGAAACCATAAGCCCCACAGCACCCAAACTTTCCACATAGGTTGGAAATCTCACCCACTACTCAGGAAACAAAAATTACCCCAATCTACCTGATGGTGGCGCTATAACAGCCTACTTCACGTTTTGGTCCATAACTCCTGAACCGTGAGTCATAGAATCTAAATTCCTCTACTCCTGGATTCCTTGGATCATTACGCATCTACCCAGATAGGCCACGCCCATTTCCGTCTGACTAGATTTTCCGCCATTTTGAATTTTCTCAAAAACCTATTTTTGCGAACTCCTCCTAAACCGTTGAGGCAATCATCTCCAAATTTGCCATGCATCATCTCTGGACTCTCATGATTTAAAAACATTAAAAGATATTTGATATTCCATACCGTTCTGATATAATTAGCTTCCAAAGTTTAGTCAGAGGTTGTGGGCGGGGTCTATTTTACACAAATTGCCATAACTCATGAGTGCATTGTGCTACCTTCACCAAATTTTGTACACTTGTGCAGATGTCTACTCTGAGGTATAAACCAGAATGTCCTGTCATTTTGCCCATAGGGGGCGCTACAGCAACATTTTAGATTTTAAATGCTCATAATTCAGTCACTATAAATCATAGAAACACAATTCTTTTTTTCCTGTATTCCTTAGGTGAAACCACATCATATTCATAGGCCCCGCCCACTGCCGCCATATTACACTTTCCGCCATTTTGGATTTTCTCAAAAACCTATTTTGGCGAACTCCTCCAACACCGTTGAACCTATCTACTCCAAATTTGGTATGCATCATCTCTGGACTCCCATGATTAAAAAACATTAAAAGATATTGGCTGCTCCATATCGTTTGGCCGCAATATGCCAATCAATTTCATGCCATGGCACATATTTGACAAAACGAGCCATAACCCATGATTGCTTTGTGCTAACTTCACTGAATCTGGTACACTTGTGCACATATCTACTCTGAGGAAATGTGCCATATTTGGTGTCTATATCTCCCATTTAACCCAGAGGTCACCAGATGCTAGGACCCCGTCATTGCCGCTTGCGGCTATATTTATTATTTTTCTTCTTCTTCTCGTGCCCTAAAAGTATCTGGACCTCAGAAACCATAAGCCCCACAGCACCCAAACTTTCCACATAGGTTGGAAATCTCACCCACTACTCAGGAAACAAAAATTACCCCAATCTACCTGATGGTGGCGCTATAACAGCCTACTTCACGTTTTGGTCCATAACTTCTGAACCGTGAGTCATAGAATCAAAATTCCTCTACTCGTGGATTCCTTGGATCATTACGCATCTACCCAGATAGGCCACGCCCATTTCCGTCTACTAGATTTTCCGCCATTTTGAATTTTCTCAAAAACCTATTTTTGCGAACTCCTCCTAGACCGTTGAGGCAGTCATCTCCAAATTTGCCATGCATCATCTCTGGACTCCCCTGATTAAAAAACATTAAAAGATATTTGATATTCCATACCATTGTGATATAATTAGCTTCCAAAGTTTAGTCACAGGTTGTGGGCGGGGTCCATTTTACAAAAATTGCAGTAACTCATGAGTGCATTGTGCTACCTTCACCAAATTTTGTACACGTGTGCAGATGTCTACTCTGAAATACCAACCAGAATGTCCTGTCATTATGCCCATAGGGGGCGCTACAGCAACATTTTACATTTTAAATGCCCATAATTCAGTCACTATAAATCAGAGAAACGAAATTCTTTTTTTCCTGTATTCCTTGGGTGAAGCCACATCATATTCATAGGCCCCGCCCATTGCCGCCATATTAGACTTTCCGCCATTTTGAATTTTCTCAAAAACCCATTTTGGCGAACTCCTCCTACACCGTTGAACCTATCTACTCCAAATTTGGTATGCTTCATCTCTGGACTCCCATGATTAAAAAACATTAAAAGATATTTGGTACTCCATATCGTTTGGCCGCGATATGCCAATCAATTTCATGCCGTGGCACATATTTGACAAAATGAGCCATAACCCGTGATGGCTTTGTGCTATCGTCACTGAATCTGGTACACTTGTGCACATATCTACTGTGAGGAAATATGCAATATTTGGTGTCTATATCTCACATTTAACCCAGAGGTCACCAGATGCTAGGACCCCGTCATTGCCGCTTGCGGCTATATTTTTATTTTATTAGGGGTCCTAGCACGTAGTGCTGGGAACCCTATTGTAATTGTTCCGATTATTATTATTATTATTTATTAGGGGTCCTAGCACGTAGTGCTGGGAACCCTATTGTTTTTGTTCCGATTATTATTATTATTATTATTATTATTATTTATTAGGGGTCCTAGCACGTAGTGCTGGGAACCCTATTGTTTTTGTTCCGATTATTATTATTATTAGAGCCCGAGCACCGTCCGGTGCGAGGACTTATTGTATTTCAAGGAATTATTATTATTAGGGCCCGAGCACCGACCGGTGCGAGGACCTATTGTAATGCAAGGAATTATTATTATTTTTCTGCCAAATGAATTGCATTTTTGAGGGGCTAAAGATGCTCGAAAAGTTGCGCAACTTTGCACATGCCTCAGAAGTGGTGAAAAATTACATATTTTATGGGTCTTGCGCATGGGTGTGGCAAAATGGCTCAATAGCGCCCCCTACAAAATTTCCAAAAAATACTCATCGCTCTACCTTTCACCTACATGTACCAAATTTGGTAGGCACATGTATCAAGTCCACACAAAAAAAAACGTCAATAGCTGCCATGACCTAAACCCAACAGGAAGTCAGCCATTTTGAATTGATTGTGGCATTTTTGTGCGTTTTTGCCCATTTACAGGGGTCATACTTTAACGAACTCCTCCTAGACGGTTAATCGGATCCACCTCAAACTTGCTCAGCGTATATAACAGACCTTGACGATGAAAAGTTATTAAAAGCTTGAGTTTTCCTCGAACGGCGTGGGCGTGGCGAGGCGTCGAATTTCCATGTTTCGCCACGAAACAGGAAGTGCTTTGTAACTCGGCCGTACATGGTCAAATCTGGCCCAAACTTCACATGTTTGATAAGTGTCATGGCCTCAAGACATCGACATGGCAATATTCAGTTATAGTCATAGCGCCACCTACTGGCAAACAGGAAGTGCTTTGTAACTCGGCTGTACGTGGTCACATCTGCCCCAAACTTCACATGTTTGATGTGACTCCCGGCCTCAACATTTCTACATGCGAATTTTCAATCACAGTCATAGCGCCACCTACTGGCAACACAGGAAGTGGTTTGTAACTCAGCTGTACTTGGTCACATCTGCCCGAAACCTCACACGTTTGATGACAGTCCTGGCCTGAAGACATCTACATGGCAATATTCAGTTATAGTCATAGCGCCACCTACTGGCAACACAGGAAATGACATGTTATATACTGAAAATTCTGAGCCGCGTCGACCGGTCGGTGTCCAGTAACGATGCCGCGGTTGCGGCTCACCCCGACGTGCACGAAGTGCGAGGGCCCGATCATCGCTGCTTGCAGCTTTAATTAGGGCCCGAGCACCGACCGGTGCGAGGACCTATTGTAATGCAAGGAATTATTATTATTATTATTAGGGCCCGAGCACCGTCCGGTGCGGGGACCTATTGTATTTCAAGGAATTATTAGGGCCCGAGCACCGTCCGGTGCGAGGACCTATTGTATTTCAAGGAATTATTATTATTATTATTTAGGGCCCGAGCACCGACCGGTGCGAGGACCTATTGTAATGCAAGGAATTATAATTAGGGCCCGAGCACCGTCCGGTGCGAGGACCTATTGTATTTCAAGGAATTATTATTATTAGGGCCCGAGCACCGACCGGTGCGAGGACCTATTGTAATGCAAGGAATTATTATTATTATTTTTATTTTTCTGCCGAATGAATCGCATTTTTGAGGGGCTAAAGGTGCTGGAAAAGTTGCGAAAATTTGCACATACGTCAGAAGTGCTGAAAAATTACGTATTTTATGGGTCTCGCGCATGGGTGTGGCAAAATGCCTCAATAGCGCCCCCTACAAAATTTCTAAATAATACTCATCGCTCTACGTTTGATCTACATGTACGAAATTTGGTAGGCACATGTATCATGTCCAGACCTACAAAAAACGTCAATAGGTGCCATGACCTAAACCCAACAGGAAGTCAGCCATTTTGAATTGATTGTGGCATTTTTGTGCGTTTTTGCCCATTTACAGGGGTCATACTTTAACGAACTCCTCCTAGACGGTTAATCGGATCCACCTCAAACTTGCTCAGCGTATATAACAGACCTTGACGATGAAAAGTTATTAAAAGCTTGAGTTTTCCTCGAACGGCGTGGGCGTGGCGAGGCGTAGAATTTCCTTGTTTCGCCACGAAACAGGAAGTGCTTTGTAACTCGGCCGTACATGGTCAAATCTGGCCCAAACTTCACATGTTTGATAAGTGTCATGGCCTCAAGACATCAACATGGCAAAATTCAGTTATAGTCATAGCGCCACCTTCTGGCAAAACAGGAAGTGGTTTGTAACTCCACTGTACATGGTCACATCTGCCCCAAACTTCACATGTTTGATAAGTGTCCCGGCCTCAACATTTCTACATGCCAATTTTCAATCACAGTCATAGCGCCACCTACTGGCAACACAGGAAGTGCTCTGTAACTCCACCGTATATGGTCAAATCTGCCCCAAACTTCACATGTTTGATGACACTCCCGGCATGAAGACATCGACATGCCAATATTCAGTTATGGTCATAGCGCCACCTACTGGCAACACAGGAAGTGGTTTGTAACTCAGCTGTACGTGGTCAAATCTGCCCCAAACTTCACACGTTTGATGAGACTCCCGGCCTCAACACATCTACAGGCCAATTTTCAATCATAGTCATAGCACCACCTACTGGCAAAAGGAAATGACATGTTTTATAATGAAAATTCAGAGTCACGTCGACCGGTCGGTGTCCAGTAACGACGCCGCGGCTGCGGCACACCCTGACGTGCGCGAAGTGCGAGGGCCCGATCATCGCTGCTTGCAGCTTTAATTATTATTATTATTTTTCTTTGTAAAAAAAAAACGCATTTTTGAGGGGCTAAACGTGCTCGGAAAGTTGCGAAACTTTGCCCATGCGTCAGAAGTGCTGAAAATTTACGGATTTTATGGGTCTCGCGCATGGGTGTGGCAAAATGCCTCAATAGCGCCCCCTACAAAATTCAAAAAAATACTCATCGCTCTACGTTTGACCTACATGTACGAAATTTGGTAGGCACATGTATCATGTCCAGACCTACAAAAAACGTCAATAGGTGCCATGACCTAAACCCAACAGGAAGTCAGCCATTTTGAATTGATTGTGGCATTTCTCTGCGTTTTTGGCCATTTACAGGGGTCATATTTTAACTAAATCCTCCTAGGCGGTTAATCGGATCCACCTCAAACTTGCTCAGCGTATATAACAGACCTTGACGATTACAAGTTATTAAAAGCTTGAGTTTTCCTCGAACGGTGTGGGCGTGGCCTGGCGTCGAATTTCCATGTTTCGCCATGAAACAGGAAGTGCCTGTAACTCCACCGTACGTGGTCACATCTGCCCCAAACTTCACATGTTTGATAAGTGTCATGGCCTCAAGACATCGACATGGCAATATTCAGTTATAGTCATAGCGCCACCTACTGGCAAAACAGGAAGTGCTTTGTATCTCGGCTGTACGTGGTCTAATCTGCCCCAAACTTCACATTTTTTATGAGAGTCCTGGCCTCAACATTTCTACATGCCAATATTCTGTTATAGTCATAGCGCCACCTACTGGCAACACAGGAAATGGCTTGTAACTCGGCTGTACGTGGTCTAATCTGCCCCAAACTTCACGTTTGATGACAGTCCCAGCCTGAACAAATCTACATGGCAATATTTAGTCATAGTCATAGCGCCACCTACTGGCAAAACAGGAAGTGGTTTGTAACTCGGCTGTACGTGGTCAAATCTGCCCCAAACTTCACATGTTTGCTAAGTGTCCCAGCCTGAACACATCCACAGGCCAATATTCAGTTATAGACATAGCGCCACCTACTGGCAACACAGGAAATGACACGTTTTATACTAAAAATTCAGAGCCGCATCGACCGGTCGGTGTCCAGTAACGATGCCGCGGCTGCGGCACACCCCGACGTGCGCGGAGTGCGAGGGCCCGATCATCGCTGCTTGCAGCTTTAATTAGGGCCCGAGCACCGACCGGTGCGAGGACCTATTGTAATGCAAGGAATTATTATTAGGGCCCGAGCACCGACCGGTGCGAGGACCTATTGTAATGCAAGGAATTATTATTATTATTATTTTTCCCTCCAATGAATCGCATTTTTGAGGGCCTAAACGTGCTGGAAAAGTTGCAAAACTTTGCACACACGTCAGAAGTGGTGAAAAATTACATATTTTATGGGTCTTGCGCATGGGTTTGGCTAAATGGCTCAATAGCGCCCCCTACAAAATTTCAAAAAAATACTCATCGCTCTACGTTTCACCTACATGTACCAAATTGTACCACCGTACATGCTCACATCTGCCCCAAACTTCATATGTTTGATAAGTGTCCCGGCCTCAACATTTCTACATGCCGATTTTCAATCACTGTCATAGCGCCACCTACTGGCAACACAGGAAGTGCTTTGTAACTCGGCTGTACGTGGTCACATCTGCCCCAAACTTCACATGTTTGCTAAGTGTCATGGCCTCAAGACATCGACATGGCAATATTAATTTATAGTCATAGCGCCACCTGCTGGCAATACAGGAAGTGCTTTGTAACTCCACTGTACATGGTCACATCTGCCCCAAACTTCACATGTTTGATGAGTGTCCCAGCCTGAACACATCCACAGGCCAATATTCAGTTATAGTCATAGTGCCACCTACTGGCAACACAGGAAGTGGTTTGTAACTCCACTGTACATGCTCAAATCTGCACCAAACTTCACGTATTTGATGAGAGTCCCGGGCTGAATACATCGACATGCCAATATTCAGTTATGGTCATAGCGCCACCTGCTGGCAACACAGGAAGTGGTTTGTAACTCGGCTGTACGTGGTCAAATCTGCCCCAAACTTCACATGTTTGATGAGACTCCCGGCCTGAACACATCAACAGGCCAATTTTCAATCATAGTCATAGCGCCACCTACTGGCAAAAGGAAATGACTTGTTTTATACTGAAAATTCAGAGCTGCGTCGACCGGTCGGTGTCCAGTAATGATGCCGCGGCTGCGGCACACCCCGACGTGCGCGGAGTGCGAGGGCCCGATCATCGCTGCTTGCAGCTTTAATTAGGGCCCGAGCACCGTCCGGTGCGAGGACCTATTGAATTTCAAGGAATTATTATTATTATTATTATTTTTCTTTGTAAAAAAAAACGCATTTTTGAGGGGCTAAACGTGCTCGGAAAGTTGCGAAACTTTGCACACACGTCAGAAGTGGTGAAAAATTACATATTTTATGGGTCTTGCGCATGGGTTTGGCTAAATGGCTCAATAGCGCCCCCTACAAAATTTCAAAAAAATACTCATCGCTCTACGTTTCACCTACATGTACCAAATTTGGTAGGCACATGTATCATGTCCAGACCTACAAAAAACATCAATACGTACCATGACCTAAACCCAACAGGAAGTCAGCCATTTTGAATTGATTGTGGCATTTTTGTGCGTTTTTGGCCATTTACAGGGTTCATACTTTAACGAACTCCTCCTAGACGGTTAATCGGATCAACCTCAAACTTGCGCAGCGTATATAACAGACCTTGACGATGAAAAATTGTTAAAAGCTTGAGTTTTCCTCGAACGGCGTGGGCGTGGCGAGGCGTCGAATTTCCATGTTTCGCCACGAAACAGGAAGTGCTATGTAACTCCACTGTACATGGTCAAATCTGCCCCAAACTTCACATGTTTGATAAGTGTCACAGTCTGAACACATCTAAAGGCCAATATTCAGTTATAGTCATGGGCGGGGTGTCGCATTTCCATGTTTCGCCACGAAACAGGAAGTGGTTTGTAACTCCACTGTACATGGTCAAGTCTGCCCCAAACTTCACATGTTTGCTAAGTGTCACAGTCTGAACACATCTAAAGGCCAATATTCAGTTATAGTCATGGGCGGGGCGTCGAATTTCCATGTTTCGCCACGAAACAGGAAGTGGTTTGTAACTCCACTGTACAGGGTCAAATCTGCCCCAAACTTCACATGTTTGCTAAGTGTCACAGTCTGAACACATCTAAAGGCCAATATTCAGTTATAGTCATGGGCGGGGCGTCGAATTTCCATGTTTCGCCACGAAACAGGAAGTGGTATGTAACTCCACAGTACATGGTCAAATCTGCCCCAAACTTCATATGTTTGCTAAGTGTCACAGTCTGAACACATCTAAAGGCCAATATTCAGTTATAGTCATGGGCGGGGCGTCGCATTTCCATGTTTCGCCACGAAACAGGAAGTGCTTTGTAACTCCACTGTACATGGTCAAATCTGCCCCAAACTTCACATGTTTGATAAGTGTCACAGTCTGAACACATCTAAAGGCCAATATTCAGTTATAGTCATGGGCGGGGTGTCGCATTTCCATGTTTCGCCACGAAACAGGAAGTGGTTTGTAACTCCACTTTACATGGTCAAATCTGCCCCAAACTTCACATGTTTGATGAGTGTCATGGCCTCAAGACATCGACATGGCAATATTCAGTTATAGTCATAGCGCCACCTACTGGCAAAACAGGAAGTGGTTTGTATCTCGGCTGTACGTGGTCAAATCTGACCCAAACTTCACATTTTTTATGAGAGTCTTGGCCTCAACATTTCTACATGCCAATATTCTGTTATAGTCATAGCGCCACCTACTGGCAACACAGGAAATGGCTTGTAACTCGGCTGTACGTGGTCCAATCTGACCCAAACTTCACGTTTGATGACAGTCCCAGCCTGAACAAATCTACATGGCAATATTTAGTCATAGTCATAGCGCCACCTACTGGCAAAACAGGAAGTGGTTTGTAACTCGGCTGTACGTGGTCAAATCTGCCCCAAACTTCACATGTTTGCTAAGTGTCCCAGCCTGAACACATCCACAGGCCAATATTCAGTTATAGTCATAGCACCACCTGCTGGCAACACAGGAAATGACACGTTATATACAGAAAATTCAGAACCGCGTCTACAGGTCGGTGTCCAGTAACGATGCCGCGGCTGCGGCACACCCCGACATGCGCGAAGTGCGAGGGCCCGATCATCGCTGCTTGCAGCTTTAATTAGGGCCCGAGCACCGTCCGGTGCGAGGACCTATTGTATTTCAAGGAATTATTATTATTATTATTTTTCTTTGTAAAAAAAAAACGCATTTTTGAGGGGCTAAACGTGCTCGGAAAGTTGCGAAACTTTGCACACACGTCAGAAGTGGTGAAAAATTACATATTTTATGGGTCTTGCGCATGGGTTTGGCTAAATGGCTCAATAGCGCCCCCTACAAAATTTCAAAAAAATACTCATCGCTCTACGTTTCACCTACATGTACCAAATTTGGTAGGCACATGTATCATGTCCAGACCCACAAAAAACATCAATACGTGCCATGACCTAAACCCAACAGGAAGTCAGCCATTTTGAATTGATTGTGCCATTTTTGTGCGTTTTTGCCCATTTACAGGGTTCATACTTTAACGAACTCCTCCTAGACGGTTAATCGGATCAACCTCAAACTTGCGCAGCGTATATAACAGACCTTGACGATGAAAAATTGTTAAAAGCTTGAGTTTTCCCCGAACGGCGTGGGCGTGGCGAGGCGTCGAATTTCCATGTTTCGCCATGAAACAGGAAGTGCTATGTAACTCCACTGTACATGGTCAAATCTGCCCCAAACTTCACATGTTTTATAAGTGTCATGGCCTCAAGACATCGACATGGCAATATTCAGTTATAGTCATAGCGCCCCCTACTGCCAAAACAGGAAGTGGTTTGTAACTCCACTGTACATGGTCACATCTGCCCCAAACTTCACATGTTTGATAAGTGCCCCGGCCTCAACATTTCTACATGCCAATTTTCAATCACAGTCATAGCGCCACCTACTGGCAACACAGGAAGTGGTTTGTAACTCGGCTGTACGTGGTCAAATCTGCCCCAAACTTCACACGTTTGATGAGACTCCCGGCCTGAACACATCTACAGGCCCATTTTAAATCATAGTCATAGCACCACCTACTGGCAAAAGTAATTGACATGTTTCATACTAAAAATTCAGAGGGTTATTTAGCTGGGTGATTGCCATGTGTAAAAGAAAAAGAAAAAAAGCATTTGTACTTTGTATACTTTGTTTGCTTTTGTTTTGGGTATTCTACATATGTTGCCCAGTGGAAGGGATTGGATTACTGGTCAGGTATTACATGTATAGATTATGTACATCAGTGTGTTGGCCCCTGTGATTTTCCTGCAAGCTCTCCACACCATGATCATTTCATTCTCTGTGTGAGTTTAGAGTTCCAATATAAACCAACATTACGGTATTACGGTATGACAGGATGATCTCAGTTAGTGATTCCAAATAAGTACAGTTATTGTTGTCCTTTCTTGACTGGGGTGTCATCGCATTGGTCCCAGGAGAGGTTGTCATTAATGAGAAGAAGTATATCTTTATAACAGTTCACAACCTCACTCTCCTTTTCATTGGTGGTATCAGTGGAAGGCGATCACATTTAAATGAAAACTCAGTTGTCCTTTCACCATTGGATAACGTTATCCAGTAGTGTGCCATGTTGAAATTCTTTGTTGTTCAGAAGGCTCACCAAGAGTATATTCAGCAAACTGAACCAGTTTGTACTCTGTATGTGCACTGTGGTTGCTGTTGGTATATAGGATGAACAGCAGAGCAGAGAGCACATTCCCCTGTGGTGCACCACTGCAAATGGTTGTTAGGAATCAACAGTCACAAGTCAAGATGTTTTCTTGAGTTGGTACGTAGAGTATTTGGAAAGATGGCAGCTTTCAGTGAGTACAGCGCACAGACCATCTCAACAGTAGATGTGAAAACAATGTCCTCTGTTTTACCAATGTTCATGGAGAGGTTGAAGTCCTTGGCATCTAGCATGTAGACATTGTTATTGCCAACCAGGTCCATGGTATGCTAGTAGTCGGTATGTCCATTGTAGTTGCTGTTGGTGTATAAGATGAACAGCAGAGCAGAGAGCACATTCCCCTGTGGTGCACCACTGCAAGTGGTTGTTAGGGATCAACAGTCACAAGTCAAGATGTTTTCTTGAGTGCGTAGAGTATTTGGAAATACATTCAAAAGATGTCAGCTTTCAGTGAGTACAGTTCACAGACCATCTCAACAGCAGATGTGAAAACAATGTCCTCTGTTTTGCCAATGTCCATGATGAGGTTGTATATGTTGACTTCTAGCATGTAGACATTCATTGTTATTGGTGACCAGGTCCATGGTATGTTGGTAGTCCCACAAGGATGATAATATTAATTCCACTTGGTTCTACAATCACGGCTGAGAATGTACAGGAAAAGTGCAGGGGGTGTAATAGTCAGTCAGTTAAACATGTTCATTATGACATGTTTGCCTTGTTGGTTATGGTATATTATGGAACAATTACTGGTACTAATATTTAGTCGTGCATCAATGAGTTTTTGCTGGATTGGTGTTGGAAATAATGGCAGTAACCAATGACTTCACAGGGCAATTCAGATAAAAACAAACAAAGTACACACAATACACTAAAATACAATGGATAGATAAAAATGTAATCTATGATTGAAAGAAGAAGGATATACACATACACAAAGAGTTTTACATTGCTCTGGGCATTGTAGCATGTAGATGTTTTTCATGGCAGTATGCATTTGAAAAACTGAAGTAATATGGAGCTACAAAAGTATATAATACGATTTTTGTGTGAAAGTGGGTTGAAATAGTTATGGAATGCAGGTTTTGTATTTCCCACTATCAATCCAAGCAAGGCAATCCAAAACTCTGTTTTAGTCTACTTGCGTCATATACGTTTCTGTGAACATTTGACGCAATAGATATTTCACAATAGAAATTTTAGCCATTTCATTGGACAACACTGTACCTCTGTCAATGATACAGGGAGCCCTGGATGCAGGCATGCAAACTTCATACACTGGAATTGTGTGTCCTAATAAGGTTTCATGAGGTTTCACTTCATAAGTTATACATCTAAAAAGTACTCTATGGGGGTGATCACACTGAGAAGCGTCGCCACAGGCGCAGCCGCGTCAAAAATGCCTCAACAGACTGCGTTGGGCAAAACAGCTTGGTGCGCCTGTGGAGCAGGGCTGTGTGTGCGACCGGGTTAAAGACTGCTAATATCAGCTTTTCATGTGCGTTTGCCAGTGTCCCACCGTTCCTACCACATCAAACCACATCAAAACAGGAAGGACAGCCCGCCTTCTGCTTGATTTGATTGGCTGCCTGGCCCAAATGTGACATTGACGAGCGCCTTGCGCTGAAAAGTTGAGAATATTATGACTTTTATGCGTGCCTAAAAACTGCCAGAAAAACGTGATGCGCGTCGCAAGAGAAGAGCGCGCACCAGGCGCGCCGTAGCATAGGAAAACAATGGTTTTGGTGGCGACGTGTTTCTAGCGACGCTTCTCGGTGTGATCGCCCCCTATGTGTGTAGGACCAAAATGAAATGTTGACAAAAATACAAAACAAATCAAGCTTTTTAAATAGTACCTGATGCCTGGCTATGGATTGATAGTAGGATTACAAGAATTTATTTCCCACAGGAGCCGTCCAGCTGTCAGCTTTACCCCTGTATCCCCCACCCCCCAAAATATATGGACGACATAGACATAAGACCAAGTCCAAAGATTTGCAGAGCTTAAAAATAGCACTGAAGTACAACACACTCGTGATAACTGAAATATGTGGACATTATGCTAACACCAATGTTTTCAATGTTAATATCTTTGATGTAGATATGGTCAATCAAAGTCCCATTCTCAGTCGTAGGCTCATTTACAACTTGAGTGAACCCATGTTGTTGCATTTGAGTTCTAATTGAACTTGCCACCAAAAGATTTTCATTAAAATCTCCTAAGATAATTTTACCTCCAGTTTTGATGTTCATATGGGTAATCAGATCATTTAGCTTGTTTCGGAATTGTGAAAGCCGATATGATGATGGTCTGTAAATCACTGCAACTTGTGTTTTCAGTTGTGGTATGTCCAAAAGAAGACATTCAATATTGATGCAGGGCAACTCTGCAACATTACATTGCATATTTTCTTTGCAATATACACCAACTCCGCCATGTTGTTGTTCTTTCAGTTCTGCAAATAATTGTTCGTTTGTGTCATATGCAAGATGTCGTGGTTTGCTATGGAATAAGAATCCATTTACATGTGTGTCATCATTGCAACTATTTGGTTGAAGCCACGTTTCTGTTATACAGATAATGTCTGCCTCCATGTATCTGTTGTCTTGTCTTATGCATTCAACATGTGATGTGAGGCCTTGTACATTGTGCAAAATTATCTTACATGATGGTACTGGTACTTGTGTTAATGGTTCAATGAATGCAGGCATTTCTTGCATTGATTTTTCGATTGTATCTTTTGCATATATAGCTCTCTGTTCAAAATCTTCTATTATTAGTCCTTGTAGAGATGTCACACGACTCAAAGCTACATATGCTTGTCCTGCAGCAAAGATCTTCTTGAGAGAAACGACTGCCTTTTCCACTGTCAAACCTTGTACTTTATGAACAGTGCAAGCCCACGCTAACTTCAATGGAAACTGACGTCGTATGCCACCACTGCTGGTCACTCTGTCCTCATCAGGCTCAATAGGAGTTGATTTTTCAAATCCAAGTTGTACGCATGGTTTCTTGCATCTTGCTACTTTTCCCACTTTCTCATCATCAAAGGTAACATATATCATTGATGGGAATGTTGGATCATCCCCAGAACAAACTTTAGAAACAGTGCCACATACTCCATTTACTAGTCCATCAGACACATCAATGTTTTTAAGAAGCATGACACGTGCACCTACTCCAAGACTGATTGTTCTTTGTAGACAAGTTTTAGAAATTTCATCAATGATCAAAATTTGGAGATGTCCTAGCTTTACTCTCAAAGTGTTTATTTTTTCTTCTCCAAGAGGTGTATAGGGTAATGTTGCATCTGTTCCAATTGAAAAACAGTGATGTATTGTTTCTGCGTTAATATTGTAGGCTGCAACACCAGTTGGAGCTGTCAGTAATACATGTCTTTCATCAGGGTTATCAGACAAGTGTGACAGAATACGGCATGCTTCATAATATATTGCTTTGATTAAATGTGATTTGCCTGTGCCAGCACCTCCTGAAATGAATCCTGAATCAGGATTTGTACCTTGGATTTTTTGTACACACCACTGATGCACTTTATACAAAACGCTACATTGCTTCTCATTCAATGAAGACAGCAAAGTCATTGCCTCTGGCCTTTGCATTCTGCAGTCATTAGGTTCCATTGTACAGATGTTGTCTTGTTTTGGCTGCAAATCTGGGATGCTTTCGTCAGTTTCTTCAGTATCAATCATTTGACTTAAAGTGTTTTCACGACTCTCCAGACGTTCCACTTCTGACTCTGGACACATCTCAGCCCATGCATCTTCCATTGGTCCATTCATTTCTAGGTCTTCTTCGGCTTTTTCAATTTTGTCTGCTTCCTTTTCAAATAATTTTCTGTTTACATCAACCACAAATTTCACAGCCTTTACGTCATTATCAGCAGTCTTTACAAAGCCTGTACTGTAGAAGTTTTCAAAGGTACCAAATGTTGGTGGTTTCATTTCATTATCATTATAATGAGGTAAAAACAGCTGTAAAATGCTTTGGTAATACTTTTCTGGATTTTTGGTTGGTGAACATCGAGCATACCGTACAACAGCGACATCAGTGCGTGTTCTTTTCTTTATAAATCCCAAGTCATTGCTCAATGTAATGCTATCACGTGCCAAACTCTCCGATTTAGACAGTACTCTCTATTCAGATGCAAAGCTGGCCAGACACATTACAGAAAATTCTATGGTTTTTGGTCTGCCTTTATATCGGTCTGTTATGCTGTTCTTCCATATCTTTTCTTTGACTGTGTCACCACATTCATCTTTCTTTTGAAGGACACTAAGTGGTAGGCTCATACGGACTGTATGATCGCCAGTTGGAATAAACTGAACCTTTCGAGATCCCTCTTTAAGCTTCATGTTGGTCAGACGATATATACTTTCTTGGGCAGATACTTCTCGGTCAAACAGATACACTGAACCATGTTTCTTTAAAACTTGTTTGGCATCCATGTTGCTGTCATTTGAGGCCTCTTTTTGTGCACGTTGCAGCAGTAATCCCATTTCTCTCTCTGCTTTTGAGATGTATGAGATGATATACACAATGCAGGAGTATGCATCACACACATACTGTATGTCCATGTTAGCATTCCAACATCGCAAAAGGTCTCTATTGTATTGATTTACCCAAACATCGCAAACCTTTCTTTTTAGAACAATGCTGGTTTTGTTTGTTATCCTTTTGTAAGCAGCTTCAAATGTGTTTTGGGATATGCCAATAGAAGCAAACAATGCGTCAGCTGAGTCAAACTTTGTTTCAGAATTCAGAATCACTTCTTTCACCTTTTTCATAATAGTTTCTGCATGATCTCTAGGCATTTGCAGACTTTGAGCATCATTTGAAGGTTTTTCAGAACAGTTATTCCCGTCTGATTGATCCTTTGCGTTGTCCTCTTTCTCATCAACATGCTTGCTTCTTGTGATAAATGTATTGTTGGTTGGTGGGCGTGGAAAGTTGAATCTACAAGTTGTTCCTCCTTTTTTGCATGTTTTTGAGTGTCTTTTGCTATGCTGTTGTACAGCAGACACAATATCATGTACCTCTTTGTCTTCATCTGCTGGCATTTCACATGTCACATATTGATCCACAAATGCTACAACATCATTATCATCATCTTTGCCAATTTGAGGTGCATTCTCCACCCAGAACAAACAGTGTGTGTGAGGCGATCCACGTTGCTGGAATTCTACTCTGTAGAAATAATCCACAATTTTACCAATTGGCTGTGCTGGTGACATGATAACATCTTTGAGGAAACAATGGAATCGATGATCAAACATTCTTGCTGCTGTCACAGGATTTCTTTTTAACATTCCACATCTGTCAGACCAGTCCAGCTCATCAATGGATTTTTGTTGTCCCTCTTGTTTCAGGATACATTGCATAAATTCTGGCCATCGCAAATCAGCAGATGAAAATGAGCAGAACCATGTTGGAATACCCAATTGTCTCACCATGGCAAATAAGTCTTTCTGTACACTTTGCCAAAAAGCAGGTGTGCCTCTTATAGGTTTCATGAATTTGTAGCCTTGATCAAAACTCAGTAGTTGTTTCTGTTTCATGACCTTTCCTCAGTGCTATTGATACATTTGATACAACCTGATTAAGCTCTGATAAATATTGTCCATAGAAGATGTAATCCAAGTTCTTTGCAAATCTTCCATCAGCATTGAGAATTCGAGCATTCAAATATCGACATAGTGTCAACTTCTCAGGTCTACTATCATGAAATGTACCAGCTCCTCTTGGGAAAAGCACTGGAAAACATTTTGCTTCATTAGTTACATCCATTAATAATCTCACAGGATTGTTTCCTTCTGCAGGTGCCACAGATAAAATATGATCAAAGTACTGATCCAAAACCTCTTGTGCAATGTCAACTGGTTATAAACATGTGTCCATGAACATACCATGTTGCTGTCTGTCATGTAGCGATTCATCCATGGGTTCTTCCTCCATTTCATTCTCTGTACTTTGATTGTGGTCTGTACACATCAGTTCACAGTTGTCATTGTCATCATGCTCATTTGATTCTTCCTCAATTTTGCTTAGTGGATTAACCCAATCATTATTGAACTCCACATCTTTATACCATTTGTTATGTTCTTTCAAATATGTCACAGCTATCTGTATTTTTTCAGTGTGAACATGTTGATATTCATAATGGCCTTTGTAAGTCAACTTTCTCTTCAACTTCACAGGAATCATGAGATCATCATTGTCTGATCTTGGAAGGACATTTGTTATGTTTGTGATATTGGAAGGGACACACGTTACTGGTCCATGCACACCATTTTGTCCACCTTTTGGCAAAGCAAGCATTTTCATGAATGGAATATGTCTTGCAATTAGGTGCTGTTCTATTGAGTTCAAACTGTTTAGTTGTGATGGAATAGGATCTACACACAAGTTGTTTGCGACACTTTCCCCTGGCATCGTACCAACAAGAACTTTTCGGTGACACATGTAACATATCCATAACTGACCAGTAGGACCACTTTTAAAAGTACAATCTTGAACACAAGTATCACCACATTCATGAAGATATGTTTCAGTAATGCATTTACTAGCTATAGATGCGACCAGTTCTCCTTTTACTGAATATTGCTCTTTCTTGCATTTTATTACTTGATGTTGAAACAGTTGACGATGACATATTGCACACACGTATTGCGGGCCAACGCTTGTCTTCCGTTTGAATTGTTCAGATACAAAGTCCATTTCTTGCAATTTTGTCTGTTCTTTAAAACGTCTTTCTGCATTTATGCCTTTAAGGTTTTCAGCAAAAACTTTGTCATTTTTGTACCTATTCACACTACGCTGTCGAACATTGGACTGGTGCTCTTCATTATTTGCATATTTGTCTTTGCTCGACGTCATCACCCTCTATTTGTCTTTGCTCAACGTCATCACCCTCTCTCTGTGCTCTTCATTATTTGCATATTTGTCTTTGCTCGACGTCATCACCCTCTCTCTGTGCTCTTCATTATTTGCATATTTGTCTTTGCTCGACGTCATGACCCTCTCTCTGTGCTCTTCATTATTTGCATATTTGTCTTTGCTCGACGTCATCACCCTCTCTCTGTGCTCTTCATTATTTGCATATTTGTCTTTGCTCGACGTCATCACCCTCTCTCTGTGCTCTTCATTATTTGCATATTTGTCTTTGCTCAACGTCATCACCCTCTGTCTGTGCTCTTCAATATTTGCATATTTGTCTTTGCTCAACGTCATCACCCTCTCTCTGTGCTCTTCAATATTTGCATATTTCTCTTTGCTTAACGTCATCACCCTCTCTCTGTGCTCTTCATTATTTGCATATTTCTCTTTGCTCAACATCATGACCTTTTGTCTGTATTCTTCGTCATTGGCATATTTATCTTTGCCCAACTTTACCTTTTTTACCATATGCTGTTCATCATTTTCATATTTCTCTTTGCTCAACTTCATCTTGTGTGACCTATACTGTGTATCATTTGCATATTTGTCTTTGTTCAACATTATCTTATTTGCCCTGTGCTGTGCATCATTGGTATACAATACTTGAGTGCATTGCTTCTTCTTTTTTCTGTACTCATCATCCTCATGATATCTTTTATATGCCTTCTCAATCTGTTCAGTTCTTAATTGCACATTAGTCTCATACATCTTTTTTTGTCTTTCAAGTTTGCGCCGACTTGACACAACCGTCACTTTAGATGTGCTATGCTTGTTTGATTTGCTACACATGTAAGCACACTCTCCTGAATTTCTCCATTTGACACAGGTGACCACTTCATAATGTGAGTTATTGCAATGTTTCAGGTAAATTGATCTCATCTTGTTTGCATGTGGGTTGGATGAACTGTACTTCAACCACTTCTGTTGGCTGTATGTAAAAATGTGCACACCTAATAGATCTGCAGCTGCCTGTATTTCAACTTCAGTTGCCCAACTTCCAACATATTTCATCCGTGATTGTTTCACATAACTTTCCACAGAACCAAAACCATGTCTGAGATCATGGCTGTAGTTACATGAATTTAACCCTAACCCTAACCCTAACCTAACTCTCACGCTGTAGCACAAGGCATCTAACCCAAACAGCATGGCTGAACAGAGTATTGCTTTTAGTAAGATGGTGACACCAACAACGTGTTTTCAAGCATTAGTAAAAGTGAACATTCTTTATTTCATTACACATCAACAGAATCAACAGGTTTTATTTATGCATACTGTAAATGACGGTAGATCGCTTTAAGACTGCCCTAGCAACCAGTTGTTTACATTGTGACGTCAGCGGAAGAATGCAAGTTGCAGAAATAGCGGGAAGTGAGATGGCTGCGCTACTTACTTTGCTTCCATCCCCGTTTCCTTTTGACGGTTTATAAAGTGTTATCAGAGTTTACCAAGCAAGACCCACCCAAGTGGCGATATCTACGAGGTTTTCCTAAAATATAGCACCCTTGGTAAGCGGAGCGAGTTTTCACTGTAGCTGCCCATGGAATCAATCAATACGCAGAGAGTCTCTGATGGGTGCTTTAATTTTATTGTCTCTTTGAACACCTTGATGAGCACTGTGAAAACTATAAAATAAGAATTTGTTCTTTGTTTTGTATTTTCATTTATAGTTTTCACGGTGCTCATCAAGGTGTTCGAAGAGACAATAAAATTAAAGCACCCGTCAGAGAGACTGCGTATTGATTGATTCCAAGGGCAGCTACAGTGAAAACTCGACGCAACATCTGAGCTATCCAACACGTCTGTGCTGTCGTCGCCTATGGTGAGCAGATGCAAGAACGCCTGATGTCAAGCAGTCGACCCAGCCTGCGTTTCTGCACCCAGGCAAGATTTGAAATGGACTGCACACCAAAAGTACAGATGTTACAGATGCAGTGAGAGACTTTGGCTGAGAAAAGAAAATAAAGATTGTACAGTGAGAACACTTTAAGCATTTAAGCCAGAAAAGGGTATTATCTCATAAAAGCATAACTCCTGAACCTTTGTTATATTGAAAACATTTAAAAGGGGAAATTGTGTGATTGTTGATAAATTACATCTTTTCTCATCACAATTTTAACTTATCTCTGTTAAAATCTTTTGAATATCCAAAATTGTAAATCTCTGACTGAAATTGTATTGCTCAGTGCTAAAGGTAGGTCACTGCTTACTGAAGTTTGAAAACAGATAAAGCACTCAAGGACACAGTTAATTAAGCAGTTACACAAACCAGTTAAAAATGTCATCGCCTGAGCGGGAAATGAGCAACTCTGCAAAAACACAACAGGTCAGATCAAGCTCCCGTGAAAGAACTTTAACAGAGAAGGGTCAGGAGATGCATGACCAGGAAGCTAAAAAACATGAGAAAGCCTTCAGTATGACTTACGACTCCTGGAAACAAACAGCAAGGGAGTCCAGGACAATACTAAAAACGTTTTGTTCACAAGACGACCTCGATAACATCCAACAAAACATTAAAGCCAAACATGACACAGTGCGTCAACATTATGAGTCCATTAGACGCGACCGTACTAGTACTCCAGACATTGTTAAGAAAATGGATGCCTGTGTCACCCTGACAGCAGAGATCTGTGATCTCGTGAGTAAACGACTAGAGACGATTGAAGAGGCCTATAATGATCAACTCGAGAAAGAAAGGGTGAGGATGACACTAAATAAGGATGAGTACAGGTCCATCTTTGGATGCACAAATACTGAGACAATCTCAGAGTTATCAAAGGAATCAGAAACCTACTCAAGGGCCTCCTCCACGGTCTCTAGCAAACGAGCAGACGCAGAAGCAGAACTTGCAGTAAAACTAGAACAGGCAAAAGCCATGCAGAAAATCCATGCTCAACAAGCAAAACTGTGTAAACTAGAGAATGAATGGAAACTCAGTGAAACAAAAATGTTGGCGGAAATAAGGCAGAAGGAGGCAAAGATGCAACTAAGGCTGGAAGAGGAGAAGACAAGGTTACAACAGCTACAAGTAAAAAAGGAGGTTGAAGTAGCAGCAGCCCGGGTGAGGGCTTACAACAATCTTGAAGGTGATGTTAAGAATTATGGGGAAGAGACTGATCATGAGACCTACTCTGCTCACCAAAAGATTGAATCCAGAACTTCACTAGACCCAAAAGCTGTGTCATTCCAGCCTCAACAAGCATTCCCTGAAATATCAACAACTCAGAATACAGTCAGTCTAGCTCAGGCTATTGCGAGCTCTTTAAGTGTAAGCCGGCTGTCTGCCCCAGAACCAACAACATTTACTGGTGACCCCTTAAAATTCATAGACTGGAAGATGTCCTTCATGGCCCTTATTGACCGAAACCCATCCCAGCTTGTGAAAAGATGCTCTACCTTAAAAATTATCTTGCTGGAGAAGCACGCAAAGCTGTGGAGGGATTCTTTTACAGAAACTCAGAAGATGCATACCAGGGCGCCTGGACAGTGCTACAGGAGAGATATGGAAACCAGTTTATCGTACAGAAGGCTTTTCGAGACAAACTTGTGAGATGGCCCAAGATCGGTGGAAATGATCCTCTTGCACTTCGAGAATTTGCAGACTTCCTAAAAGGCTGTGTTGAGGCTATGCCTCATGTCAAAGGATTAGCCATCCTAAATGACTGTGAGGAAAATCACAAGTTGCTTAAAAAAGTACCCGATTGGATTGTGCACAGATGGAGCCGAATTGTCGTGGAAGAGCTGGACGCATCTGGAGACTACCCAAATTTTGCACGGTTCACAGAGTTTATGCAAAAGGAAGCCCGAATCGCTTGTAATCCCATTGCCTCCCCACTCCTGTTGAACCTCAAGACCACAGGCTCTAAACACAAGTACTCAAATGAAGAATTCCACTTCAGGGACACAAAGAGCAACCAACCAACTTTAAGCCAAAACCACCTTGCCCAGTTTGTCAGGATGAAACGCATGGCGTGGCTAAGTGCCCCACCTTTGCAGCAAAACCTATTGAAGACAAAAAGGCATTCATTCATGAAAATCGTCTCTGCTTTGGGTGCCTGTGGAAGGGACACATCACCAAAGATTGCAAAAGGCGACACACGTGTGGCACATGTGGCCGGCGTCATCCAACCTGCCTGCACGAAGAGAAAGGCAAGGCGTCTATGGAAGCATCTAAGAAAAGTCCCACTTCCACAGAAGACTGTGCAAGGCAGGAAGTCCACAAGGTGATGTCCCACGCATTGATTCAATGTGCATCCTCCACTTCCAGTATTGTCCCAGTGTTTCTGTCATCAGTGGAAGAGCCACAGAGAGAAATTCTTACCTATGCTCTACTCGACACACAGAGTGATTCAACATTTATTTTGGAAGATGTACTCAATGAGCTAAATGTGAATGCTCCACCTGTGCAATTGAAGCTTAGTACAATGACAGCTATCGACACTATCATAGCAAGTAAGATTGCCCGTGGCCTACAAGTTAGAGGAACCCACTCTGAAAACCACATTCAGCTACGTCAAGCCTACGCTAGGGACTTCATCCCAGTTGACAAATCTCACATCCCAACTGAGAAGACAGCGATGCAGTGGCCACACCTGAAACACTTAGCTGACAAGTTATCACCACTCCAAGACTGCGACGTGGGACTGTTGATCGGATATGACTGTCCGTCAGCACTAGCACCCTTGGAGGTCATCACAGGTGGTGAAAATGAACCATTTGCACAAAGAACTGAGCTCGGCTGGAGTATAACAGGCTCATCTAATCCCCATCTCGATAGACAGGGAAGCCAGAGCTTTGTACATCGAGTTGCAGTGAAGGAAATACCAGCCCCATCAGCCACTGACGTTCTTAAAATCCTAGAGTCAGACTTCAATGAGAAAAGTTATGAAGACAAGTATGTGTCACAAGACGATGTTCGCTTCATACAGCTCCTTAGTGGCAACATTAAGCAGAAGGAGGATGGGCACTATGAGATGCCCCTTCCCTTCAAGGGTAGCACTCTACCTTCACTACCAAACAACAAGAAACTGGCTACTATTCGCCTGCAGCATTTAAAGAGGAAATTGAAGGCCAACAAACAGTATTACGACCACTACAAGGCCTTCATGGAGGAAATGATCAAAAGAGGTGATGCAGAGCCAGCCCCCACAACACCTGAGGGAGAGACTGTGTGGTATATTCCCCACCACGGTGTATACCACCCGCAAAAACCAGACAAGCTAAGGGTTGTGTTTGATTGCTCCGCAAAGTTCTGTGGTGTTTCCCTAAACGACACTCTACTGACTGGCCCCGACCTAATTAACTCCCTAGTGGGAGTTCTTTGTCGTTTCCGGAAGGAAGTTGTGGCTGTGATCTGTGACATCGAAAAAATGTTTCACCAGTTCTTTGTTTCTCCTGAAGTACGGAACTACCTGAGGTTTCTCTGGTGGGATGGCGCAGATTTGGAAACGGAACCACAAGAATATCGGATGGCAGTTCACCTTTTTGGCGCTGCCTCATCCCCTGGATGTGCGAACTTTGGCCTTAAGTATTTGGCACAGCAACACAAATCTAACCATCCTTCAGCATCAGCCTTTGTCGAGAAGAACTTCTACGTAGACGACGGGCTAACCAGCGTTTCATCAATCAAAGAAGCCAAGAAATTGATCATTGAAGCACAAAAATTGTGCAAAAGAGGTGGTCTACGTCTGCATAAGTTCAACTCAAATAAAAAGGAAGTCCTCTTCTGCGTGGATCCCTCGGAAAGGGTAATAACTGCTAATCCTCTTGACCTCAGTCTGGATGCAGCACCTGTAGGGCGTGCACTTGGTATTCAGTGGTCGATAGAAAATTATACCTTCAGCTTCAACGTCAACTTGAAGGACCAGCCTTCAACTCGCCGTGGCATTCTGTCGGTCATCGCCTCTCTGTATGATCCACTGGGGTTCGTCTCCCCATTCACCCTGCGTGGAAAGTGTATCCTACAGGAACTGTGCCGTATGGGCATTGGATGGGATGATCCACTTCCTGAGGATCTATACCCACGGTGGGAGGAGTGGAAAAATGGTCTCCAGAAGCTGAAGGAAGTCATGATACCAAGATGCTATCACCCACAAGACTTTGGCAACATCGTGAGGACAGAACTGCACCACTTCTCGGATGCCAGTAATGTCGGGTATGGTGCTTGTTCCTATATTAGGTACATAAATGACAATAATGAAGTCCACCGCAGCCTTGTGATGGCCAAGGCAAGAGTTGCACCCACAAAAATCACAAGCATTCCAAGATTGGAACTTTCAGCAGCTGTAGTCTCCGCCAGAACAAGTGTTATGTTAAAAACTGAACTTGAAATGAAAATTGATGAGGAGTTCTTCTGGACAGACTCTCAAGTCGTGCTGGCATACATCAATAATGATGCACGAAGGTTCCATGTATTTGTCGCAAATCGCATTCAACTGATAAAGGAAAAAACAAATCCCAGTCAGTGGCATTATGTTGACACGACAGAAAACCCAGCTGATCATGCCTCTAGGGGTCTTCATGCCTCCAATATCTCTTCAACAATCTGGATGTCAGGACCCAAGTTTCTGTGGGAGCGAGAAGTGAAACCAAGACCTACCTTCTCTACTGAACTGCTGGTTGGCGATCCTAAAGTTAGAGCAGTTCAGGTAACTGCAACCATGACCAGTGATTGCATCAACATTCTCAGCTGTCTGAGTAGATTTTCTTCTTGGACAAGGCTCCTAAGAATTAAGAGGCTGGCATCTAAGCAAGAACACCACAGTGACCTTGTGACCATCGAAGAACGTGAGAGAGCGGCTGAGGTGGTAATCAAGCTTGTCCAGCAGCAAGCCTTTCCCCAAGAGATGAAGACACTTCAAAGAGTCTTCCAAGTTCTAGTCCTCTTTTTCGCCTTGACCCTATTGTGGATAAGGGACTCCTTCGTGTTGGTGGGAGGCTAAAGCAGTCATCTCTCAGTCAAGAACTAAAACACCCAGTCATTCTTCCAAAAAACTGTCACATCACCAAGCTCACTCTGTCCCACTACCATGACAGAATTTGTCATCAAGGCCGAAGTCAAACTCAAATGGAGCTCAGAGTCAATGGTTTTTGGGTCATTGGTGGGAGCAAAGCTGTTGCCAGGCTGATACACAACTGTGTGAGATGCAGGAAACTCCGACGACCAGCAGAGGAACAACAAATGGCTGAGCTCCCTAAAGAACGCGTCGAAGCCTCAGCTCCTTTCACATACTGTGGTATGGATGTGTTTGGCCCATTTGTCATCAAGAGAGCCCGTAAAGAATGCAAGAGGTATGGATTGATCTTAACTTGCCTCTCTTCCCGAGCTGTTCACATCGAAATGCTTGAAGATCTGTCAACAGATACATTTATCAATGCCTTGAGGTGCTTCATTAGCCTCAGAGGAGCTGTTCGCCAACTCCACTGCAATCATGGCACAAACTTTGTGGGAGCCAGAAACGAGTTCAGAGAAGCACTCAAGCAATGTAACACCAAGGAACTTGAAGTTTTCCTAGCTGATAAACAATGTGAATTCATCTTCAACGCTCCCTCAGCAAGTCATGCCGGTGGTGTCTGGGAACGCCAAATCCGGACTGTGCGAAACGTGTTGAATGCCACTTTCTCTCAGTGTCCAGACAGACTTGATGACGCTTCACTTAGAACACTGTTCTACAAAGCTATGGCCATTGTTAACAGCCGTCCGTTAAATGTAGATGGAATTAACGATCCTAAATCACTGGAGCCTTTGACGCCCAACCATCTCATCCTGATGAAGTCTAAGGTTGCTCTCCCACCTCCTGGGAAATTCGTAAAGGAAGATGTGTATGCAACAAAACGGTGGCGCCGAGTGCAATATTTGATTGAACAGTTCTGGAGTCGCTGGAAGAGGGAATACCTCCTGAACATTTCTACACGGCAGAAGTGGCATGTACCCCGGCGCAACATCAGAGTAAATGACATTGTCATCATCAAGGACGACACTCTTCCAAGAAACCAGTGGCAGCTAGGAAGAGTGGTTGAAACAATGGAACAGGGCGATGGCCTAGTTCGTAGAGTCAAGGTACAAGTTGGAGAGCGGAAACCACCAAGGAAATCAGATAGTCCCTTCAAACCTTCCATCTTTGAACGGCCCATCCAGAAGTTAGTGCTCCTTCTCGAGAGTGAATGATTCACTATGCGTGATTCCCTTATGCCAAACCTGTAAACATTTGCAAGATCAGTAAGCAGTGACATGTAGGCATTACAAACCTAAACTTTTCTAATTGTGCAGCTTTAAGAAAGGTAATTCATTATAATCTAGAAATCATGTATGATTCATATAGTCTTTGTTAACTGTGTTCATTCATCATAACATGATTGGTGGGAGTGTAAATGACGGTAGATCGCTTTAAGACTGCCCTAGCAACCAGTTGTTTACATTGTGACGTCAGCGGAAGAATGCGAGTTGCAGAAATAGCGGGAAGTGAGATGGCTGCGCTACTTACTTTGCTTCCATCCCCGTTTCCTTTTGACGGTTTATAAAGTGTTATCAGAGTTTACCGAGTAAGTTTCCCTTTCTTGACACTGTATTCTTAGCCGTGTATTGTTTACATTCTGGCCAATTGTGCCGCTGAAATTTTACGTTGTTACAGACATGTGCTATTGTTGGTTTAAACTCAGGCAAGACCCACAAAGTGGCGATATCTACGAGGTTTTCCTAAAATATAGCACCCTTGGTAAGCGGAGCGAGGTATGTAGCTTTCAATTTATGTGCAAGTATTACAAAACCTTGAAATGTATATGTTATGGATTAAAGTGTGTTAATTGTACTTAGTTAAAACACTAAAACTGGATTAAGTCATACAGTTTACTTAGAGTTTATTGTATTTCACTGTGCTCAGTAAAGTGCCTTTAAAGCAACAATTTATTACACTTGTGAAACTATAAAATAAGCATTTGTTCTTTGTTTTGTATTTTCATTTATAGTTTTCACAGTGCTCATCAAGGTGTTCAAAGAGACAATAAAATTAAAGCACCCGTCAGAGACTCTCTGCGTATTGATTGATTTCAAGGGCAGCTACACATACCATAAAAGAAAAACGACAATACACAACAGAAAAACACAATGGCATCTGCCACACAAATTTGCAAGCCAAGTGGGCTTATAAAAGTTCCTTACCAATACAAAAACTAACTACTATGATGTATAGCCTGCAATGCACACAACAACCAAAAACAAGAAAACACAATAAACAAAAGCAAAACCAACTACATTAAAGGTGTGTATGTGTGTGCATGAGTGTGTGTGCTTAGGTCTCATTACATTGGACGAGGCTATTGGGTGGCTTGATTAATCAGGCTATCCCCCAATCTGTGTGTGAAATTACCAAGGGACACTGATGTTTTAGCAATATGACAATAGCTATTCCAGAGTAAAGAACCTCTGCATCTGATTGAGAACTAACTATGTGTAGTAGTACAGAGGCACTATGGTGCGAAAACTAACTTACACTGTAAACTTGCTTGAATTAGGTCATACATTACAATGACCACTTAGTTGCCTTTATTTCTTGTTATAAAAGTTGTGTTTTCGTCGCATTAACAACGGAGAGATTGGCTGTTTTCAAAACGTGTTGGTGCATTCAAGTGCACTCCGACATCCAGGACTTCACAGTCAACTGCCAAACAGCAACATCTTCAATACAACAAAATACTACACTCACATTATCTTTTTATAGCCACCATGTTAGCTTATAGTTTTTCTTTTGGTTTTGCTTTTCTAACAAAATACCTTATGGCATATTCGCTGTGCTTTTTGCCAGATGATCCTGAATTTCGGCATGTCGGAATGCATTTAAATGCATCACACACACAACTTTTTCAGTACCATTTTGCTATCAAGTACTATATGTATATAACAAATACACTTACTTTCATTTATTGCATGCATGATGTAATGCATATTTCTGAATGCATTTGTGCATAGTGAAATACTAATTGAGATTTATCTTTAGCATACATTTATAGATTATGACTAACACTTGTTTTACATGAAACATATTAACCTGCTAAATATCCAGTTTGCACATCAAATGTGTTTCATGTAACTGGGCACTGCTTTCTACCAAACACCCTTTCAAATGTAACATTGTAGAGCTTGCTGCTAAATGATGACATAACCTTACATGCTACACTGCTGGACTAGCTACAGCAAAAATACCCCCAATAACGCTAGGCCATAAGAAAAGCCTGTAGCTACCTCACAATGGCTAGACTAGCACAGACTTTAGCTTACAGTGCTAACAAGCCGTTTGGAATTAGCGTTAGCAGCATTAGCTTAGTGCACCAGCCGCAAAAAACATCAAATAATAGTACCACTAAATGTTCATTGGCCAGCTTTTTGACATTGCGAACCATTAGCTGCATACATTACATTATAAGTTTAACATTACATAGACAACAATCTACATGTTTCCTTTCAGAAAAGTTCGTAATGTTGGACACATATAATGGCAATCGTCACCTCTCGTCTTCTCCTCCTTCAGTTTTGAAGCAGTTCGTGTTGACGCCCAACTGAGGTACTCACCTGACTACTTTTTCTTTGCTTTTGCGGCGGCTGACATCCAAATGAAAAATGTATTGTCGCCACCTACTGGGCTGGAGTGGGTGTGTCGCCTTTGAGAATGTGCACTCTTGACGTTTTACAGCATTCTATTCATTCATCCCGTTCCCCGGGAAAACAAACACATTCCAAAACATATTGGGGTTAACTGTGTTACTATTTAGTGACGCCCCCTCTAACACATTCTGCAAATGCATTTGCTCAATGCCCTATCACATTTTCTTTCAGTCTGTCCATATCAATCAGATACTGAGCACAATTCAGCAACACATGCTTTACCGTTTCAATAACTTGACAGCAAGCACACCTCATTGTAATATGTTTCCCTATCCAGCAACTACAATACATTTGCGCAGTATAGGTAAACTTGTAAACGTATCCCTTTTGCTCACATGTTGTATTTGTTTTACTTACTTTTATTGTGGGTATTGTACAAGTCCCTCCCTTACTGTTTTGTCTCTCCCACCTCTGCTGCTATCTTTTTGTAAGCAACTTTTTATGCAATATACAATTATTATGTTTTGTGGTCACAGCCTAAACAAACATCTACATACTACAACAATTCCAACTCAAATGTTACAACTGCTGCTGTCTCACATTTATTTCTGCATATACAACTTATATCTACTGATGTATTTACTGCTACCTCAGTGTCCACCCATTTATACATTAGCGCCTATTTAACTATTTTATCATGTGTTGGAGCTGTTACCTCTCAGCCTGTGACCTGATATGTAATATGATATAACATTATATGTTATACCGTCCATATAGCACAAAACTGCATTTTGTTTTGTACATGTGCAATTTACTACATAAAAACATACAGATACATCACTATAATCTGGATAATCTCAATATATCAATATTTAATTGAAACCATGTCATTTACGTCTTTACTCATTCATGAAAAAGTGGCATTTACAACTGTTTCTTCTCATGCATTACCAACAACTGTATTTGCAATACTTTACATCACTCCCATTTGTGATCACTTGGTGTCGCTAAAGCTCCTCATTAGGCTGCAAACCACATACAAAATAGAAAAGAAAGAAGAAGAAGAAAGCAATTCTGTCAATGTCGGCGCTTTTATTTTGAAGGCGACATTGTTCTGAACCGGCAATTACATTGACGCTATGTGGAAGAAAATTTAACATACATGTAACAGCTTAACTGGTCTCCCTCGGGGAATGCACTGTTTCATGATGAATGGTTACCTCACTGTAACCTTTGGGCCATAACTTACTAGGCCAGAGGTCTCTTGTCACAAGTGGCTCCTGGATGTCCCAGACTATCTGTAGATTCTCTAAACTAAGACATAACATATGATGCTGTAATCCTTTTCTGTGACCTGTTCCCATGTCAGCACATTCTGTGCGTCCTTGGAAGATACATAAAGACCAGCTCAAATCTATTCTCCTTTGAAGAAGTGTATGTAGCCTATGTGCTGTGTGCATCTCTTCCTCTCATGAGACTCCTTTTAATAAATATATACTCAAGTAAGACGAACCTCTGACTCCTCTTTTTCCTCAACAAATTGGCGTTGTCGGCAGGATCCCAATACAGCAAAAACGGGTAAGTACAAATTTTTATTTGTCTTGCCCGGGAGATGCTTGACGGGATCCAAAATTAAGGACTGAGCACTAGAGTGAGCACATATGTGGGGGCGCCCCTCAGGAAAATTCTTCTCGCCCAGGGCTAGGACGCTCGGGGAGATAGAATGAACAGGATACCTTGTCTGAAATATTACAGGTAACCCTTGTCGGATTTCGGTCCATGGGATGGACATAGTTTAATGACCAAAATCCTAGGTCTGCTTGGAGCAAACAGGATTGAAGGGAAAACACGATATAGGCAAGAGGATATGAAATACACATATGGGTTCACTCACAAAGTGCAATCAAAAGAAAGAGGTTTCGCATTGAATATATACACCCTCCCTTTGCATGAAAATAATGCATGAATATTTGGCATGAAAAGATGACATAACTTATCCTATGTGACAAAGTACTGTTGACCTTTTCTGTTTAAGCTTCTAAACCTTCCAGATTGAAAAGAAGAAGAGGAAAGTGGGCTATCAGTAAGTGAACAACCACAGCTGCAAATTGTAAGTCTCATTTTTGATTATTTTAATTGGAATAAGAGCAATAACACCTCTCTCTCACTGCCCTGAGCCGGAACGGGCCCTGCAGGGAGTGAGAGTTACCTTGACATTCCTTAAAAGATAAAGACGAAAACTTTCTGAGAAGGCATTTCATAGTGCACAGGAGTTTGTGTGTGAGAATATACCTGATACACTGTGCGGTGTTCATCTTGTTGAATAACTCCGAGAACTGGCGAGCAATAATGTTTTCACTTTTACTGACAAATGCAATGTTTTAATACTGACTTTAATGCAATGTTTTATTACTGACTTTAATGCAATGTTTTAATACTGACTTTAATGCAATGTTTTAATGCTGAATTTGATGCAATGTCTAATGATGTGTTATGTTGACGCTGTGCTATGTTGCTGAGTTCCAAGCTATGATTTATGCTTTAGCGTAAGGTTTTCAAAACTAAATTAAAAAAAATAAATAAATAAGGTTTTATAAGGGATTTTATACTGTGTTCTACTGCTGAGTTCTTGAGACCGATCGATCAAATTTTGATTAACGTAATAATTGGTGTGTCGGTATAGTTTAAAAAAAAAATGGGTAAGGGACAGTCAAAGTTATAGCAGGAGTTGAAGTTGGAGTTGCCGAAGGCAGAGAGACGGAGAGCAAAAGATATTCTGAGGACCCACCGAAGAGAAAAACTTTTTCTTTTCTCACCTGGGTCACCAGCAGATATCGTATGCGAAGAATTGGGGCAGAATTACGTAATCCCCTTCACACATAATTTAAACAAATGTACAAAAGGCGAGTGGCCAAGCAATGGGTCTTTTGCCCCTGAAAAGCTAGAATTTATGGAAGCTGTGACAGCTCGATCAAAACAGATGGGCTGGGACCATGATTATGTACAAGCATGTGTTGTAGGATGGAGAAAAGTAGCAAAAAAACCCAAAAACATCCCGTTTCATCATCCGTTTTCAACATCCTGCTCTCGGGGTAAGAAATGCAGAGGTTACTAGGATACAAGACAAATATCCAGAAAGCTCGGACATTGGGCAAAAGACTGTAGGTCTAAAAATAGACAGCAACAGCAACAACAGTTTCAGTCATTGCCAGCCTTGTCTCCTCCCCCGCCTCCTCAGGCTCAATACTAGGGGGGCCACGGAGAGATCAGTACCACCTGTGTGAATCAAGCAGTAAGAATCAAATTACCAAATTCCCCAAAAGAAGATCCTAATTTACCAGTACACATATCAGGAAAACGAGTTAGTATGCTGGTAGATAGTGGAGCTACAATTTCCGCAGTAAAACAAAAAGAAAATGTGTGCGTTCCGGGAAAAGAACACATGGCAACTGTAGGGGTATCTGGTATACCTCTAGTTGAGCCCTTGTCGCAATCCACTGTGGCTAGTGTGGGAGAAGCTCATCATGTTGAACAGGAATTTTTGATTTCATCCAATTCACCTGTAAATTTGTTGGGACGAGATGCTTTGTGTGAACTTAATGCTGTCATTTATTGCACTCCTGATGGCTTATATCTGGACTTGCCAGAGGATAAAATGTTACAAGCTGTGCAGATGTTGAATAATAAATCTGAAATGTATTATTGGCCATTGCAATCAGAGGTTTTGCAGAGCCTTCTTGAGTTTAAAAAGGTTTTGGCAATTTCCAAATACTCTCCTGAACTGGGAGCTCAGATAACAGGAATGAGGCAATTCTCTGAGTTCCAGTGTATTGCTCTGTATGAACCGAGCTGTGTACCAGTTGACCATGCAGCCCAATTTGAAACAGCATTGCACAAAACGGTAAAAATCTCGCATCCCACCGACTTCTATTTCGGGCCTGAAGGCTGTGCAGGGAGTGTAGCTCTGTCTGCGGATCTACACACATTATGTTACATGCCTGACTCTGTTCCACATGTTCCGATTGCAGTTTCTCCCCATCATGACCCCCAGGAGTTGGGACCAATGGTTAAACGTTTGCAAACGCTCACTGGCACCCTCTGTGGGCAGTTGGAGTTTGGGACACTTCATTCATTAGGCCATCAGTGTTACAAACTTACATTATCTCCCCGATCACATTTGAATTCGGAACTTCTTCATGTGTCACCAGTATCATCACCTCGTTTTAAACCTCAATTGGCGCTTTCAAAAGTCCCTGAAGAGTTGTGGGCGAAACACAGTAATCATGTGGGTTTCGTTAAATCAGCACCACCTCATAAAGTTACGTTGTGCACCAGTGTTCAAATACCGTGCTAGAAACAGTATAACTTACCTCACAAGGCCGTGCTGGGCATCAAACCTGTGATAAACTCTTTGCTGGCACAAGGGGTCCTTGTGGAGACTGTAAGTTCATGTAACACCCCAATTCTCCCAATTCCAAAGCCTGGCAGACCAGACGTTTGGAGATTTGTGCAAGATTTGAAAAAGGTAAATGACGTGGTCATTCCAATGAGACCCATAGTGGCAGATACTAACACCATTTTGACTTCCTTGCCGGTGGATTCCAAATTTTATACTGTGGTGGACCTATGCTCTGCTTTCTTTTCTATTCCATTGCATCCAGAAAGCCAATATTTGTTTGCATTCACGTTTCAAAACAAACAATACACCTGGACAAGACTCCCCCAGGGTTACACTGAGAGTCCTGCTGTGTATGCAGCCGCGGTCAGGCGTGACTTGGAACATCTCCATCTCCCTGGAGGAAGTGCGTTGTTGCAGTATGCGGACGATCTACTGATAGCCTCTCCCACCAAAGAGGCTTGTGAAACTGACTCTATCATCCTTTTGACTGTCTTGCCGAGAAAGGTCATCGGGCTTCGCTAGCAAAGTTGCAGTTTTGTTTGCCCACTGTCTCATACCTGGGACATGTGTTGAGCCAGGGACAGAGGTTGCTGTCTCCTGATAGGGTGAAGGCTCTATGTTCACTCCCGCCCCCTACCACAAAGACAAATATGTTGTCTTTTCTGGGAATGACAAATTACTGCAGAAATTGGATTCATGATTATAATCGTTTCGATTCCACTCTTCGCGCGTCCACACACAAAGACCAACCAGACAAGATCCAGTGGTCCCCTGAGATGAATGATGCCTTTAAAGTTCTGAAACACGCACTCATCGCTGCTCCAGCTCTGGGATTGCCAGACTACAAACTCCCTTTCCATCTTCATGTTCATGAACGGGATGGGTTTGCTACGGGGATTCTCACTCAGAAACATGGCACAAACTACAGACCGGTAGCATACTACTCAGTTAAACTCTGTCCAGTGGCTGCTGGGTTGCCGTCTTGTCTTAGGTCTATTGCAGCAGTAGCTTTAATGATTGAAAAGTTCTCAGTGATTGTCTTGGCTCACAATTGCATTGTATTTGCTCCACACGCAGTAGTCCACCTTCTAACCACATCTGCCACTCAACATATGTCTGTCATGCGCCGCTCGGGTTATGAAACCGCAATACTGGCCAGCTCCAACATCATAGTTAAGCAGGCTCCACTGCTGAACCCAGCCACATTTGTTCCTATGGTTGACGTTTCTGATGATATGCTGACACATGATTGTGCTCACGTTGTTGATACATGCACTTCACCGCGTCCTGATTTGTTACAGACCCCGACAATTGTGATTTGATTCTCTATACTGACGGTTCTGCATCCAGACCCTCAGACAGCAACCACATTGCTGGATATGCCATTGTTGATGATTTCAACATTCTCGAAGCTGCAGGTACATCTGCACAGGCAGCCGAGGTTTTTGCTTTAACTCGGGCATGTGTATTGGCTAAAGGTAAAACTGCAACGATATACACTGACTCCAGGTATGTTTTTGGAGCAGCACATGACTTTGGCATGTTATGGAAAATGCGAGGGTTTGTAACTTCTTCAGGGAAACCAATACAACACGGAACGTTAATTCATAATCTGCTTGACGCAATTTTGTTGCCGACCCAATTGGCAATTGTAAAATGTGAGGCTCACACAGGTGCTTCTGACCCAGTTTCAAAGGGTAATGCGGCGGCGGACGCTGCCGCTAAACAAGCCGCCCTTTCGACCACCTCCGTGGTAAAACAACTTTCTCAACTTTCTCAACAACTTTCCTCATATGGATTAGGAAAGGTTGTAGTTTAAACAGGGAGTCTAGCTTGTGGCTCCGCCCTGATGGTAGGGTTGTGTGTCCCCGTTCTCTCCTCCATGTGTTGGCCATGGTTGCCCATGGACCCACACATGTAGGAAAAGGGGGGATGAATCATATACTTCAGTCTCAATGGTTTGCACCAGGAATAACAGCAGCAACTCAGTCTGTAGTAACACAATGTATGATCTGTCTACAGAATAACAGGGGCAAGCCTGCCATTAACACCCCACAGAGCTACCCTGATATGGACGGAAGAGGTTATGAGGGACTACATACTCTCTCTGACTAACCTTTTGAGAAAACATCAGTTGCAGGTTTCCTCTAGGTTACCAGAACCCGGGGAAGAACCAACACATCCTTTCCAGCCAGGAGACTTTGTCCTTGTAAAATCACTAACAAATGTCACCCTCTCCCCTAAGTGGAAAGGACTGTACCAGGTGCTGTTGACCACCAGAACAGCAGTAAAGGTGGAAGGCAAAGCCGAGTGGATTCACGCCACACGTTGCTGCAGAGCACCATGCGCCGGTTCGGGGCCAGCAGAGGGGACTGCAGCACAATCATCTGTTGCATCCTCTTTGGAATCTTCAGCGCAGGGGTGATACTCATCCTCTTCGAGAAGGAACTTAGGGAAAAAAGTTCTCCAAACCAACATCCAACGATAAACTCAACGGCGTTTCCGGAGGACACTCAGGACTCCAACTACAGGCTGGACAAACGGGAAAGGTCCTGTCGTTCAGCTCCAAAGAACACAATCTCATCTCAAACAAATGCTAATAGGGTTCCGTATACTAATCTGTACATGAAATTGATGCATGATTTTGCTTATACCCTCAAAAGGTCTAACTGTTATGTTTGTGCTCATATTCCACATACTTCAGGAGAGGGGATGCCTTTGATTCCCAGCCCACTGTCAGGACCAGACATGGTAGGATGGGTGTTGGCGATGCAAAAAGAGTCCTTATTCCGGAGGTCAGGTTGACTGTGCAGAATTCAAACAATATCAGACACTTAACTGAAGTGACCGCTACTGACTATTGTGGCCATAGTGTACGACAGGTAAATTTCACTCAATTAGCCCTCCGGAGATATAATTACCATTCATTGCAATCGCCGGTGTTGACCTTAAACCCTTCTTATGTGCCAACTGGCCATTACTGTATTTCTCAGTATAGACAAGGAGAAACATCTCAATTTTTCCTAGGTAACAGTACATGTGACCATTACATTCCATCTAGCTGTGGGACATCTGAGAGTATCCCTAAGTGGTGTCCTCAAATGTGGATACCATACCTACAGAAAATAGCAATAAATTCGACCCTAAAATCTGATCCCTCCATGCCTGCAATGTTCAACACTTAATTTTTGTGGTGGCCAAGTGGTGATGGAGCGAATACTCTAACATCTACAGTGTTCATATGTGGTAATAAAGCGTATGCCTTTCTCCCAACCAATTGGACAGGTTCCTGTTATGTAGCATATCTAATACCTCATATGTATGTTAACGAAACTCTGACCCACAGGCACTTGTATTATCCCCATCGTGTGAGGCGAGAGGATAGGATTAGTGAGGGCAGGAGATTCATGACAGGGCTAGTACCATGGTATGGTGCAGGAAGTAATGCTCATGAAATAGACAAACTGGCAGCAGATTTGGAGAACCTCACGGGACAGGCCGAGGCGGGTTTTGAATCTCTAAATGAGGAACAAAAAGCTAACAGACTAGTGTCATTACAAAATAGAATGGCCCTTGATTATGTTCTGGCTTCCACTGGTGGAGTATGTGACTTAATTGGTCAAGAGTGTTGTACTTACATCCCGGATTCCTCTGATAATGTTACTCACGTGGTCCATCACCTAAATTCTCTGTTGAAAAATATGAAGGTGCATGATTCTCCCACCGCATTGGGCTGGGATCTTATTGATTGGCTTAAACTGACTCTCGGTCCCAAATTGTGGTTGATATTTCAGCCTCTGATCATAGGGTTTGTGGTCCTGGTCAGTCTGGTGGTGGTTATCAAATGTAGTATCTCTCTCCTGTTGTCTCTAATGCAGAAACCAGCTTGTTAATTTGTTGTTCAAAATGTTCAGTGCACCTCTACTGACAGTAGTGAGGACGCCTCTTTAGCTACAGGTTCGTGCTTGGAAATGGACTGGGCTCCATTTTATCATGATGATTCTGATTCAGATGCTGAATTGATCATCTGGAATGATGTCCATACTAGTGAAGTGTGTCTGTGATAATAGTGACTACGACGGGGCAGCTCTCTGAAGGAAGACTCGAAACCACTCTGCATCGTATGTTCTAGCACCTCTCCAGAGTGGTGGCCCTCTACTGAGTATAAAGCTCATGGGTTGAAGACGATGATCTTGACACTGTTGTATGAACCCTTTACCCATTTCCTTTGAATATTGTCACTAGGTAAATTGAGAAGGTTTCAAGCTCAGCGACACAACGGAGGTTGCTTACCAAGATGCATTGTACCAGTGATTGGAACGTCCCTTTTTCCCATTTTGCTTTTATGTATGTGTTTCCTCTCTCATTTAACATTGATCCTTTATGTTTTCCTTCATTTATGTTTTTCTATATTCCATATTGATTGAAGCTTGCTTGTAACTCTTAGTAGTAATGTTTTCCTCACTGTTTCAGTGAAGTATACATAGGGTAGGATGTATCTTGCGTTATTTGATTTTAATCTTAGTTGTCACTCTGTGCAGAATGACACTACTGAAATGTGATTTTCTTTAACTCCAGCATCTACCTCAAACACCATAAGATTTGTGGGATTTGATTTGTTTCTTGATTTGAATGTTACGAAAAATGGTGTTGTTAATGATATTATGATATGTGTGATTTGAATTACTATGTTATCATTTTATAATGAGTGATTTAACTTTTATTCTACGTGTATGATTTTGATGATCAGCAAAGTGTAACACTTGGGTTTTTTCCTCTGTATAAATGATTGAGGTTTTACATAAGTGTTAGCCATTTTGCTAATAGAGTAGCCTACCGCATGAGGTCTTTTACCCAACTCATGTCCAGTGTGAGGGGGGACGTTTGGCCTTATGCTGGCTATGTGACTTAGGACCTCTGCCCAAGGTATTATAAATTCTTGGTAATTTGTGATCAGTTCGTTTGGGACTGGCGGACAGAACTCCTAGGGCATGTGGGAGTGTAGTTAAAAATTTTAGTTAAATTTTGTGTTGTTGATTTCATAATCAACAAGGGGGGAACTGTGGAAGAAAATTTAACATACATGTAACAGCTTAACTGGTCTCCCTCGGGGAATGCACTGTTTCATGATGAATGGTTACCTCACTGTAACCTTTGGGCCATAACTTACTAGGCCAGAGGTCTCTTGTCACAAGTGGCTCCTGGATGTCCCAGACTATCTGTAGATTCTCTAAACTAAGACATAACATATGATGCTGTAATCCTTTTCTGTGACCTGTTCCCATGTCAGCACATTCTGTGCGTCCTTGGAAGATACATAAAGACCAGCTCAAATCTATTCTCCTTTGAAGAAGTGTATGTAGCCTATGTGCTGTGTGCATCTCTTCCTCTCATGAGACTCCTTTTAATAAATATATACTCAAGTAAGACGAACCTCTGACTCCAGAACTTTTTCCTCAACACGCTAACACTAGCATACAAATGAACAACAAACATTGCGTGCAACCGCTTTTACAACAGCATTGTTTCAGCAACATGGAGTGAAACTACTCCCAGGTAAAAACAAACAAACAAAAGAACAGGCAGTTTAATTTCCGCACAAGCAGCCTCACTTCCGCCCAGCAGGAGGCGTTTGCCCAACCAAGAGCGCGATCTGCGAGACTGCAGCTGCATAGTACTCAGAAGAAGACTGCGAGCAGAGGACAACAACACGAGAAAAAGCTGCTGCCTTATGTGCCGAAAACGTCTCGACAAAGGTATATATTAACGATAATGTTACATACTACTAATAATAATACTGATTCATCACAAGTATATGCCTTTTTTGGAGGATTTCATACATTTCTGTATTCTTGCACCGACAGGCATAACTTACGCCTGTGCTATTAAACTACCCTCAATCGCACGCTACACACCTAGCCATTACTAGCCACCATTCGGACTGCTGCCTCTACAAAACACAGCTATCGGGAACTTCATTTCTTGTCGCATTCCACACGCCTGCTTACTTCAAACATACATCTCTTGTCCTTGCCCTCACTACCAACTGTACGCCATTAAAGTTTCGGTAAACTCCTCCATTTTGGGAGCTGCCACCCAAACTAAATGCTACCACACTCGACGCCATTGTTCAGGGAAAGTTTCCTCTGCAATATACCTGCTACAACTCTGACAAAACAGTGTACAGTATAATATTGTGCCCATCGCACAGTACTATGCCGAATACGTGACTTTTGGAAGACAGAAAAAAATATACTTTGTCTTGAACATTCTATTTAACCTCACACGTTTTGGTATATTGCCAAGGAACCTTTAGGCCGCAGCCTTTTACTCTCCCGGTCGACGTCATCATCGTGCTAGCACCAGCCCCCCAAAGCTTCTTTTGGTGAAAACGGAAGACGTTATTGGAATTTTTATGCCAACGTAGACACAATACTATGCCCATGGCCAAAGTGTACGTTTGACCTACAAAGACGTTTCGGAATGCAACGCTACATGCAATCCCACATCGTTACATTTTACCATTTACAGCTACTAACGCCTTAGCCATCTAGCGTCCATTTGAGGCAAGCTGTAGACCTTTATCACAAACAATGGCTGCCGTACTTCCGCTGCGTATAGCTCATTTCTCACCATTGCCAACAATGTTAACAAACCACCGTTATGTCACTCCTTTGTCTTTCAACATCATGTGTAACACAATACAGGGTTTTGCCGTTGACCTCTGTTTCTGTTATCAGACGACTGCGCAAGTACCTGTGATCTTGCGTCACAAAATGCTAACTGGCTAACCAAGGCTAACGGCCAGTTCTGTACTGTCATCGTTTTGTGACCCTTGATCAAATAACTTTTTATGTCTTTATTTTTTCATAACTGCTCTAGTCCTCTGACAACCACACCTGAAAGATATGTCAGACACAACAACTGTATTGCGTTACACATTATGTTGGAAAACAGAATACGTGATCACAGACACAGTTATGTGTGACAGAATGTTGGCTTTGTAACATTGTCAAAGCATGGCAGCCATGTTTGTGAAAACGGTGAAATGTGAGCTGACTATTCATAGTATCCTGTTACATCACCACACGGCCATCTTGACAGTAAAATAACAGGTGCTTGTTATAAATTCACAGCTGCTTACAATCAAATGACAAACACAGACAATGAGCTGTGTGTATTTTAAAGCCCCATATTGATACAAAATACATGTGACATCATGGCAATACAGCACATATGCACATTGTCATTCTTGCTACATACTACAGCAGCTATTTTCACTAAATAGTTCCCCATCTCTGGTTAAAGGTGTCCTAGTAGAAATGTTCACATTCTTTTTCCCCATGCTTCTGCATTGCAATACCACTGCATTACAACTTCCTGTTGCCAGCTATGGCCTTCACTAAATCGCTCTGCAGCGTACCCAAAGTCTTACATTTGTAACATCATTTATGTAGTTATAGTAACCATTACATTTCTGTTGCTTTTGTTGGTTCATCTTCTCTATACATCACAAAAACACACTTGCCACAGGAAGTAGTAATGCACCAGCTTAACTGTTACCATGACAGTGTGAAAAGGGCCTATCGGTAAAATCACCTGCTGTATTCTTTGGCTGGAATGAAAACATATACTATCAATCCACTACGGCGCACAGTTGAATAGTCCTAAGTCATAGCATACATCATTTGATGTTGCTTAGCAAGCAGATGGTAGCAGTTTGCAATCATAACAATTCAGCTACCTTAACTGTTCGAACATAGAAACCATACACAATTAAAAGCATTTGTGTAGCAACACTTCACTGTAAACATTTTGGTACAGTAACTAACCATGATGTTGACTTTTGCTCTTACTTCAGTATTTTACAAGAATGGCGACTCCAGCAAAAGTGAGCAAGATGGAGTTGTGTGGATACATACACAACGTCAGCCATAAAAAGTCATACGTAAAGGACCCCTCCAAGAAATACTTCAATGCTGTTATTCAAGAAGAGGACCAGTTTACACACATTGTAGCCTTCAGTGCCAAAGACTACACCACATTCTGCAGTGCCCAAAGCAACAAGTGCTCTACATTGCAATTAAGTACAAATACATTTATTGTCATTTATATTCCCATTACCACAACCAAGCCACCCACAAACAACACAATATACAACGGCATGGTTGGGACTGGCACAACACTACATAGGTGCCAGTCCCAAGTCCTTGCATTAAAAACCTTGCATTTTATTATCATATAGGAACTTTGTAGGACCAGGTCTGTCTTAGAAATAGCTTCCACTCTTCTTCTACACCTCTTCGCTGTGCAAAAAACACCCCTTACATCTGGTCACTGTGTGGAGACAGCAGATGCGAAGGGGGCCAGCAAAGATGATGTTTCCCAGTTTGCTGCACAGAGCAGACGTGTACAAGAACAGTGGCAACCATTTCTAAGACATCCATATGAAAACAACAAGGACAAGCCACACAAACAAGACACTTTACACATTATTACATCTACTGTAACACAATATGATAACAGATACAATCTGGTAAAAGACAAGAGTTCAACGAATCCACACAGCTTGTCATATTACTATCTCTATAAACCCTGCCCACTTGTAGTCAACATTCCTTTACAATCCAAAACTAAACATGTTTAATTCAAGGACTTCAGCTACTACCTGCACAGTGTTCCAGTACCAACCAGGCTACATATGCAACTGATACCTATATTGTTACAGAACATATGACACTAAAAGTGTCATTTCTATGTCATTATCTGACATCTCCAAGCATATATTGTCAATGTTCATCAAATAACACATTTCCCAACAAGAACCTGCGCTGTACAACTCACCACTCACAGTTCAGGACACACATCCATACCGCATATCATTCTGTCCCAGACTTCACCATGGCTTCATCCTCCGTGGACATTATCTGTCCAATCAGTTGGCTGATTTATACATCCAAGTACCATAACAGCACACCTACATACTGTTACTAATACAGACAGGTGTATTGTATATTTTCCCCTTTCACTTGTATGTTTAAAAACAGACTGTCACATTGACTCCAATGCTACTACTATACTGGTCCGTGCATTACCATATCTACAATGCCATAAAACACACATTACTGCCATTGCACATCACTTTACACAAAATTCTACACATTGCCCCACTTTGAAATTTGCACATGATGTGCCTGTATTGTGGCTGTACACTACAAGGACCCTGACGTCACTCTGACATCACACTGTAAGCAGGGAGACAGGAGAAGGAGAGTCAATACATCAATACAACTTCCTCATCACACAGCTTTTTGCACAAAATCTATCAGCGCACATTCAGACATCCACAGAGCAATGACAAAGGCCCTGGGGGTGTACATTCCAGCCGTCCAAACACGAACTACGTTCTACTTCTTTTCACTATGTTTACATTTCCTTTTTTAGACATCTTACCATCTGGAAGCCTGCAATTTATCTCTACACAAACGTAATAATAAAAGATAGTACTCTACAATGCAGAAAAATTTACTGTTATAATAACAACATAGCATACATAGTTTTGTATGCCATGTTTTGACAAAGACACACTTTTTCTCTATAAATACATACATTGCCTACATTGGAATTTGCAATTGTACACCTCCCCCCCCCCCCATGCACCAGCTGAATATACCCATTTACACCCATAACCACATCACCTTCACTGTTCTACTTTTGCACACAATGCTTAAATACTTTTCACCTTATAAAACACCCTATCTTTCCTGCACCTCCTTTTGAACACTCAATACATTCCAAATCACCTAGCTCATAATAACATCAACATTGCCATCCTCTTTTGATATGGAAACCAACAAACCACAACACAACATTACAATCTTCACACTATGTCAGTGACTGTAACCTAATTGTTTTCCCGTCAATGACATTAATCAGATGTTTACTTCAATCTCTTATTGATTATTTCACCGCCCCATCTGTGCTTTAGAACACCAGTGAAGTTGCAGAACATCACGCTGCTGCCTTCACGAACCACTCAAGGGAAAATGGATGTGAGGTTTTCTGCATGGTCTACAGTATCCTGTGTGAGACAACTCAACTTCATCTACGACAGCAGCTACAGAACTCCAGAAACATCCATGACTGTTTCTGAAGTCTACTCACAAGCCAACAACTACCAACGGGTAAATATCCTTGCATTGTGTGTACCCTGTACAATAGTATGTCTATTCAATTAACTTACAAACATGTCACAATGAAACTACACAATCAACATTTACCTACAACTTGCACACACTACTTACTTCTTGTGTGTGCACTGTCTCTGTCTCAGCATCAAGTTGCATTAGCAACACAGCACATCATTTGTGTACATTTTCACACATTACTCACACTCTTCACATACAGTACTGACACACTTTATTACATGCCCAGTTATGAGAAACCCATTCATGGAATTACCTGTTGCTTTATCTGCTTTCCATCCAAACCATTCACACAACCATTACAGTTACACTGCACTTAGAGCTATAATTACTACAGTGTTACAATCTAGTCTTTCTAAATATTCATACCTGTACAAGCACTACAAAGAATATAAAAATACCCCCATACAGATCTACATACTTGTTAGAGCTACATTCCCCAAAAGCTACAGCATGGTCTCCTTTACATATTACTATTTGCAACTATGTACATAATCCTTACAGAAGTTTGTTTCACTGCAACAATTACCTCCGACTTTTGTAGACACACAGCTGAATCCTACCTTTGCACTTGTCATCACTTGCCCCTTATTGCTTGCAGGAAACAAACTATTCCATGGTTTGGGCCTACCTTGAACATTTACACAACATAATATACTGGAAGCATTTCACATTCTCATTTACAACTATCACAGCATAGTTTACATTCTTCACGTCTCATACTAGCACATGTTCTGCCGATATCCCCATGTACTATACATCATATTGCTCGCTGTTGAAAATACTTCATCAGGCAGTATACACTGGCATTATGTGCTTTGTGCAATAATGCTACATGTGCTATGCAACTATTTAGATAAAAAACAAACGGTGCCTGTCCTATGTACTGTAACAACTGTCCACCTGTAATCACTATTACACGCTTATGACATACCGCACAAACATCACCACACAACACCTGCAATTTACAGGTCATTACTGGCCCCACACAACATCTAATCTACTACTTTTTAAATGTGCACATTATTGTCTATCTTCTACTCACAAACATGGAAATACTTACATCACCTACACAATATTAGCTTATTATATCTCATACACATCATATGATGACATCTCACGCAAACATACCACAACAATTTGCTTGCCATACACTACCACTTAACTCTAAAAGCAAATTGTAAATGAAATACTCCTCCATCACAAGTTACTTGCTATACAGACAAGATATCGCACATTAGAAACATTGCCCAATTTGTTACTTATTACAAATTATAAAATGTTCTCCATTGCTAACACTACCATTACAATTCTCATCTACATATTACTTTTTCCTCATTATTTGTCTTTCTCTTCTCTACAACTCCACAGACAACCATTACTGGAAAGGTACTGGCCAAGAGGACTACTGGCTCCAACAGGGTGTCTTCAGGCAGTTTACTGCCATACACCATATTCTTGCTGGGTGACTCCACAAACACCATCGACCTAACTGTCTGGGGTCAACCAACTGTAGACATTGACGAGTGGTACATGTTTCGGGAGATTTCAGTACGTGAGTTTGGCGGCACCGAGTCCCTGAGCACCACAAGAGACACAACATCATCACAAGTTGCTGCAGCAGGACCTTGTGTGACTGCACCAAAAGAACAACCCCAAATCATCTGTGGAGAAGTTGTGCGCGCAACCGTTAGCAAGAACTTTTTGTGCAGTTGCGGAGCAGACATACCAACTGTCAACTGTGCCTCACTGAGTTACAAGTGCACTAAATGCCAACAACGTTGCAAGTGCAAAACACTCAACAGTGTGACCTCTGTACAGATTACCATTTCCACTGCTGATGCTACAGAGACCACACACAAAATAACTGATTCTGTACTAAGAAGCGTGCTTATGAGTACATATGACCAAATGTCAGCAGACGACATAGAAGAGGCACTGCTGATGCTAGACAACATTGAACTTGAATTGTATCGCAACCAAGTCATTTCCATGGCTGAAGTCTTTGCCACTCAAGCCCACCACAATCAATCCAGCACACCTGCAGCCTCTATAGACTGTGCCACCACCTACCTAACAGCTTCACAGACCACAGCTAGCCCTGCGATTTCTGGAGACCAACCCTCAACTTCAGCTACAAAGACCCCTGCTAAACCACCCAAACACACCTTTACACGTAAAGGTAAATCTAAAGCCACACCAACAACTACACAAAACCCAATCATGGACAAGAAACAAAGCACTGACAACAACATCCTGGCTGATGTTCCCCTGGAAAACCGGGAAGACATGACAGAAGATTAACAACCTCACATTTCATCACAGGGCTCCAGATGACAACTACATATTCACACTTACAACCTTTGTTCTTAAATGTGCTACAACATTTTACAACATGTCACACTGGTATCACTATGTGATAATTGTTACTTTACATAACTTCCTGTTTTTTGGTTAACTACATGCTCATTGAGTACTGCAACTATCATACTTCTTGGAGACTTACCACAACTTCACTACAGCAGTGACCCTTTACACTAATAACATGTTGGCTGAATAAAATACTGCACATTTCTCATAATCAGGTACATTTCATGTTGTACACTGATCCACAATACTTCAACAATGCTTACCTTTTTCCCAACCACACAATAGCTACTCTTTGTACTATCACATGTACTTCCCTGGTCACTCATATTGTATGTTAATCAACATCCCTGCTGCTTTAAAACATAATGAGACACTTTATGCCATTTTTCCCAGATTTTCACTTACAAATAATGACCAACTAAGAAGTCCATTCTTTTTTGCACTTTATTCACGTTGACATATTCCTGAAAAACATTTTGTGACAAATACTGCATTCTATGTTTACACTTAACATACTGTTACCTTTACCATGGAATGCACTACTTCTTATGCCTTGATCTTTGTGTTCCTTTTCTGAAGGTTCTTACACCAACAGTTGATAAAGATGAGCAATATAAAGACATGCTCAATGTTTACAATATCTCTGTTGCACTACAATTGTAATATAGTTTTATTTGTTTTGCTTTTTTATTACACTTGACGACACTCCCAATACAAGTTTTATATTCTCATATTTCACATCCTTGCACAAAACACACAGTACAATAGCAAGGTATTACATACTAACACAACAAACTTGACAACCACTATTACTGCTACTTATATCCTTCATATTACTACTTACAGACGTATGACTATTTACACTTATTTTCTACAATTTCTACAACTTTTATACAACCACTTCAGCAATGGCAACTAGTTTTCATGATGGTGCCTCAAAAACACCTTTACAATGACAGACATCACCTGCTGTACTTGTGTCTGACCAAATACTTTCAATTACTATGTTCAATTATTGCCTCTTGTTTTTCTAAATTGTGCACTATTTCTATAATAAAGTAAGACACTTTTCAAATACCTTGCTTTCCATATGTCTTCCTATAATGTCTATCATTATTGCACTTTTTACAACTGATTGCTTCCATTAACCACATACAGACTTCACCAACATATTCCCCATTCTTTTACATTTGACCGTTGGCATAAAAGCCACAATCTGCATATTAGCTGCTTTTGAGATTACACTTACAATTTACACTTTCCCATTTGGCAGACGCTTTTATCCAAAGCAAGGTACATATGAGGTGCAGTGAACACTTGCAACGCTCCTTATAACATACCAAAACATGTCATACTATTATACTTTGGACATTGCGCACTATCTCCATAATTCTCAAACTTGCCACATCTTCCCTTCAAGTTATTTACATCAACATGCTGTGTACCCATTTATAAAAACCTCACCCACAAAAGGCCAATATGTGCTTGGACCCGTCATTGCCGCCTGCGGCTATATTTAGGGGTCCTAGCACGTAGTGCTGGGAACCCTATTGTTTTTGTTCCGATTATTAGGGGTCCTAGCACGTAGTGCTGGGAACCCTATTGTTTTTGTTCCGATTATTAGGGGTCCTAGCACGTAGTGCTGGGAACCCAATTGTTTTTGTTCTGATTATTATTATTATTCTTCCCGTGCCCTAAAAGTATCTGGATCTCAGAAACCATAAGCCCCACAGCAGCCAAACTTTCCACATAGGTTGGAAATCTCACCCACTACTCAGGAAACAAAAATTACACCAATCTACCTGATGGTGGCGCTATAACAGCCTACTTCACGTTTTGGTCCATAACTTCTGAACCGTGAGTCATAGAATCAAAATTCCTCTTCTCATGGATTCCTTGGATCATTTTGAATTTTCTCCAAAACCTATTTTTGCGAACTCCTCCTAGACCGTTGAGGCAATCATCTCCAAATTTGCCATGCATCATCTCTGGACTCCCATGATTAAAAAACATTAAAAGATATTTGATATTCCATACCGTTTTCATATAATTAGCTTCCAAAGTTTAGTCAAAGGTTGTGGGCGGGGTCTATTTTACAAAAATTGCCGTAACTCATGAGTGCATTGTGCTACCTTCACCAAATTTTGTACACTTGTGCAGATGTCTACTCTGAGATACAAATCAGAATTTCCTGTTATTTTGCCGATAGGGGGCGCTACAGCAACATTTTACATTTTAAATGCCCATAATTCAGTAACTATAAATCATAGAAACAAAATTCTTTTTTTCCTGTATTCCTTAGGTGAAGCCACATCATATTCATATTCATTCAATTTGGTATGCATCATTTCTGGACTCCCATGATTAAAAAACATTAAAAGGTATTTGGTACTCCATATCGTTTGGCCGCTATATGCCAATCAATTTGATGCCATGGCACATATTTGAGAAAATTGTAATTGTAATTGTTCCGATTATTATTAGGGTTCCTAGCACGTAGTGCTGGGAACCCTATTGTAATTGTTCCGATTATTATTATTTTTCTTATTCTTCCCGTGCCCTAAAAGTATCTGGACTTCAGAAACCATAAGCCCCACAGAAGCCAAACTTTCCACATAGGTTGGAAATCTCACCCACTACTCAGGAAAAAAAATTACCCCAATCTACCTGATGGTGGCGCTATAACAGCCTACTTCACGTTTTGGTCCATAACTTCTGAACCGTGAGTCATAGAATCACAATTCCTCTTCTCCTGTATTCCTTGGGTCATTACGCATCTACCCAGATAGGCGACGCCCATTTCCGTCTGACTAGATTTTCCGCCATTTTGAATTTTCTCAAAAACCTATTTTTGCGAACTCCTCCTAGACCGTTGAGGCAATCATCTCCAAATTTGCCATGCATCATCTCTGGACTCCCCTGATTAAAAAACATTAAAAGATATTCCATACCGTTTTCATATAATTAGCTTCCAAAGTTTAGTCAAAGGTTGTGGGCGGGGTCTATTTTACAAAAATTGCCGTAACTCATGAGTGCATTGTGCCTACCTTCACCAAATGTTGTACACTTGTGCAGATGTCTACTCTGAGATACCAACCAGAATTTCCTGTCATTCTGCCCATAGGGGGCGCTACAGCAACATTTTAGATTTTAAATGCCCATAATTCAGTCACTATAAGTCATAGAAACAAAATTCTTTTTTTCCTGTATTCCTTGGGTGAAGCCACATCATATTCATAGGCCCCGCCCATTGCCGCCATATTAGACTTTCCGCCATTTTGGATTTTCTCAAAAACCTGTTTTTGCGAACTCCTCCTACACCGTTGAGGCAATCTACTCCAAATTTGGTATGCATCATCTCTGGACTCCCATGATTAAAAAATATTAAAAGATATTTGATACTTCATATCGTTTGGCCGCTATATGCCAATCAATTTCATGCCGTGTCACATATTTGACAAAATGAGCCATAACCCATGATTGCTTTGTGCTATCTTCACTGAATCTAGTACACTTCTGCACATATCTACTCTGAGGAAATGTGCAATATTTGGTGTCTATATCTCACATTTAACCCAGAGGTCACCAGCTGCTAGGACCCCGTCATTGCCGCTTGCGGCTATATTTAGGGGTCCTAGCACGTAGTGCTGGGAACCCTATTGTAATTGTTCCGATTATTAGGGGTCCTAGCACGTAGTGCTGGGAACCCTATTGTAATTGTTCCGATTATTAGGGGTCCTAGCACGTAGTGCTGGGAACCCTATTGTAATTGTTACGATTATTATTAGGGCCCGAGCACCGACCGGTGCGAGGACCTATTGTAATGCAAGGAATTATTATTAGGGCCCGAGCACCGACCGGTGCGAGGACCTATTGTAATGCAAGGAATTATTAGGGCCCGAGCACCGTCCGGTGCGAGGACCTATTGTATTTCAAGGAATTATTAGGGCCCGAACACCGACCGGTGCGAGGACCTATTGTAATGCAAGGAATTATTATTATTATTAGGGCCCGAGCACCGACCGGTGCGAAGCCCTATTGAAATGCAAGGAATTATTAGGGCCCGAGCACCGACCGGTGCGAGGACCTATTGTAATGCAAGGAATTATTATTATTTTTCTGCCGAATGAATTGCATTTTTGAGGGGCTAAAGATGCTCGAAAAGTTGCGCAACTTTGCACATGCCTCAGAAGTGGTGAAAAATTACATATTTTATGGGTCTTGCGCATGGGTGTGGCAAAATGGCTCAATAGCGCCCCCTACAAAATTTCAAAAAAATACTCATCGCTCTACGTTTCACCTACATGTACCAAATTTGGTAGGCACATGTATCAAGTCCACACCTACAAAAAACGTCAATAGCTGCCATGACCTAAACCCAACAGGAAGTCAGCCATTTTGAATTGATTGTGGCATTTTTGTGCGTTTTTGCCCATTTACAGGGGTCATACTTTAACGAACTCCTCCTAGACGGTTAATCGGATCCACCTCAAACTTGCTCAGCGTATATAACAGACCTTGACGATGAAAAGTTATTAAAAGCTTGAGTTTTCCTCGAACGGCGTGGGCGTGGCGAGGCGTCGAATTTCCATGTTTCGCCACGAAACAGGAAGTGCTTTGTAACTCGGCCGTACATGGTCAAATCTGGCCCAAACTTTACATGTTTGATAAGTGTCATGGCCTCAAGACATCGACATGGCAATATTCAGTTATAGTCATAGCGCCACCTACTGGCAAACAGGAAGTGCTTTGTAACTCGGCTGTACGTGGTCACATCTGCCCCAAACTTCACATGTTTGATGTGACTCCCGGCCTCAACATTTCTACATGCGAATTTTCAATCACAGTCATAGCGCCACCTACTGGCAACACAGGAAGTGGTTTGTAACTCAGCTGTACTTGGTCACATCTGCCCGAAACTTCACACGTTTGATGACAGTCCTGGCCTGAAGACATCTACATGCCAATATTCAGTTATAGTCATAGCGCCACCTACTGGCAACACAGGAAATGACATGTTATATACTGAAAATTCTGAGCCGCGTCGACCGGTCGGTGTCCAGTAACGATGCCGCGGTTGCGGCTCACCCCGACGTGCACGAAGTGCGAGGGCCCGATCATCGCTGCTTGCAGCTTTAATTAGGGCCCGAGCACCGTCCGGTGCGAGGACCTATTGTATTTCAAGGAATTATTATTATTAGGGCCCGAGCACCGTCCGGTGCGAGGACCTATTGTATTTCAAGGAATTATTAGGGCCCGAGCACCGTCCGGTGCGAGGACCTATTGTATTTCAAGGAATTATTATTATTATTTTTCTTTGTAAAAAAAAAACGCATTTTTGAGGGGCTAAACGTGCTCGGAAAGTTGCGAAACTTTGCACACACGTCAGAAGTGGTGAAAAATTACATATTTTATGGGTCTTGCGCATGGGTTTGGCTAAATGGCTCAATAGCGCCCCCTACAAAATTTCAAAAAAATACTCATCGCTCTACGTTTCACCTACATGTACCAAATTTGGTAGGCACATGTATCATGTCCAGACCTACAAAAAACATCAATACGTGCCATGACCTAAACCCAACAGGAAGTCAGCCATTTTGAATTGATTGTGCCATTTTTGTGCGTTTTTGGCCATTTACAGGGGTCGTACTTTAACGAACTCCTCCTAGACGGTTCATCGGATCCATCTCAAACTTGCTCAGCGTACATAACAGACCTTGACGATGAAAAGTTATTAAAAGCTTGAGTTTTCCTCCAACGGTGTGGGCGTGGCCTGGCGTCGAATTTCCATGTTTCGCCATGAAACAGGAAGTGCCTGTAACTCCACCGTACATGCTCACATCTGCCCCAAACTTCACATGTTTGATAAGTGTCCCGGCCTCAACATTTCTACATGCCGATTTTCAATCACTGTCATAGCGCCACCTACTGGCAACACAGGAAGTGCTTTGTAACTCGGCTGTACGTGGTCACATCTGCCCCAAACTTCACATGTTTGCTAAGTGTCATGGCCTCAAGACATCGACATGGCAATATTAATTTATAGTCATAGCGCCACCTGCTGGCAATACAGGAAGTGCTTTGTAACTCCACTGTACATGGTCACATCTGCCCCAAACTTCACATGTTTGATGAGTGTCCCAGCCTGAACACATCCGCAGGCCAATATTCAGTTATAGTCATAGTGCCACCTACTGGCAACACAGGAAGTGGTTTGTAACTCCACTGTACATGCTCAAATCTGCACCAAACTTCACATATTTGATGAGAGTCCCGGGCTGAAGACATCGACATGCCAATATTCAGTTATGGTCATAGCGCCACCTGCTGGCAACACAGGAAGTGGTTTGTAACTCGGCTGTACGTGGTCAAATCTGCCCCAAACTTCACATGTTTGATGAGACTCCCGGCCTGAACACATCTACAGGCCAATTTTCAATCATAGTCATAGCGCCACCTACTGGCAAAAGGAAATGACTTGTTTTATACTGAAAATTCAGAGCCGCGTCGACCGGTCGGTGTCCAGTAATGATGCCGCGGCTGCGGCACACCCCGACTTGCGCGGAGTGCGAGGGCCCGATCATCGCTGCTTGCAGCTTTAATTAGGGCCCGAGCACCGTCCGGTGCGAGGACCTATTGTATTTCAAGGAATTATTATTATTATTATTATTAGGGCCCGAGCACCGTCCGGTGCGAGGACCTATTGTATTTCAAGGAATTATTATTATTATTATTATTTTTATTATTATTATTATTTTTCTTTGTAAAAAAAAAACGCATTTTTGAGGGGCTAAACGTGCTCGGAAAGTTGCGAAACTTTGCACACACGTCAGAAGTGGTGAAAAATTACATATTTTATGGGTCTTGCGCATGGGTTTGGCTAAATGGCTCAATAGCGCCCCCTACAAAATTTCAAAAAAATACTCATCGCTCTACGTTTCACCTACATGTACCAAATTTGGTAGGCACATGTATCATGTCCAGACCTACAAAAAACATCAATACGTGCCATGACCTAAACCCAACAGGAAGTCAGCCATTTTGAATTGATTGTGCCATTTTTGTGCGTTTTTGGCCATTTACAGGGTTCATACTTTAACGAACTCCTCCTAGACGGTTAATCGGATCAACCTCAAACTTGCGCAGCGTATATAACAGACCTTGACGATGAAAAATTGTTAAAAGCTTGAGTTTTCCTCGAACGGCGTGGGCGTGGCGAGGCGTCGAATTTCCATGTTTCGCCACGAAACAGGAAGTGCTATGTAACTCCACTGTACATGGTCAAATCTGCCCCAAACTTCACATGTTTGATAAGTGTCACAGTCTGAACACATCTAAAGGCCAATATTCAGTTATAGTCATGGGCGGGGCGTCGCATTTCCATGTTTCGCCACGAAACAGGAAGTGGTTTGTAACTCCACTGTACATGGTCAAGTCTGCCCCAAACTTCACATGTTTGCTAAGTGTCACAGTCTGAACACATCTAAAGGCCAATATTCAGTTATAGTCATGGGCGGGGCGTCGAATTTCCATGTTTCGCCACGAAACAGGAAGTGGTTTGTAACTCCACTGTACATGGTCAAATCTGCCCCAAACTTCACGTTTGCTAAGTGTCACAGTCTGAACACATCTAAAGGCCAATATTCAGTTATAGTCATAGCGCCACCTACTGGCAAAACAGGAAGTGGTTTGTATCTTGGCTGTACGTGGTCAAATCTGCCCCAAACTTCACATTTTTTATGAGAGTCCTGGCCTCAACATTTCTACATGCCAATATTCTGTTATAGTCATAGCGCCACCTACTGGCAACACAGGAAATGGCTTGTAACTTGGCTGTACGTGGTCTACTCTGACCCAAACTTCACATGTTTGATGACAGTCCCAGCCTGAACAAATCTACATGGCAATATTTAGTCATAGTCATAGCGCCACCTACTGGCAAAACAGGAAGTGGTTTGTAACTCGGCTGTACGTGGTCAAATCTGCCCCAAACTTCACATGTTTGCTAAGTGTCCCAGCCTGAACACATCCACAGGCCAATATTCAGTTATAGACATAGCGCCACCTACTGGCAACACAGGAAATGACACGTTATATACAGAAAATCAGAGCCGCGTCTACAGGTCGGTGTCCAGCAACGATGCCGCGGCTGCGGCACACCCCGACATGCGCGAAGTGCGAGGGCCCGATCATCACTGCTTGCAGCTTTAATTAGGGGTCCTAGCACGTAGTGCTGGGAACCCTATTGTTTTTGTTCCGATTGTTATTATTATTATTATTAGGGGTCCTAGCACGTAGTGCTGGGAACCCTATTGTAATTGTTCCGATTATTATTATTATTATTATTATTATTAGGGGTCCTAGCACGTAGTGCTGGGAACCCTATTGTAATTGTTCTGATTATTATTAGGGGTCCTAGCACGTAGTGCTGGGAACCCTATTGTAATTGTTCCGATCATTATTATTATTATTATTAGGGGTCCTAGCACGTAGTGCTGGGAACCCTATTGTAATTGTTCCGATTATTAGGGGTCCTAGCACGTAGTGCTGGGAACCCTATTGTAATTGTTCCGATTATTAGGGGTCCTAGCACGTAGTGCTGGGAACCCTATTGTTTTTGTTCCGATTATTATTAGGGGTCCTAGCACGTAGTGCTGGGAACCCTATTGTTTTTGTTCCGATTATTATTATTAGGGGTCCTAGCACGTAGTGCTGGGAACCCTATTGTAATTGTTCCGATTATTATTATTAGGGGTCCTAGCACGTAGTGCTGGGAACCCTATTGTAATTGTTCCGATTATTATTATTATTATTATTAGGGGTCCTAGCACGTAGTGCTGGGAACCCTATTGTAATTGTTCCGATTATTATTATTATTATTATTATTTTTCTTCTTCTTCTCGTGCCCTAAAAGTATCTGGACCTCAGAAACCATAAGCCCCACAGCACCCAAACTTTCCACATAGGTTGGTAATCTCACCCACTACTCAGGAAACAAAAATTACCCCAATCTACCTGATGGTGGCGCTATAACAGCCTACTTCACGTTTTGGTCCATAACTCCTGAACCGTCAGTCATAGAATCAAAATTCCTCTACTCCTGGATTCCTTGGATCATTACGCATCTACCCAGATAGGCCACGTCCATTTCCGTCTGACTAGATTTTCCGCCATTTTGAATTTTCTGAAAAACCTTACTTTTGCGAACTCCTCCTAGACCGTTGAAGCAATCATCTCCAAATTTGCTATGCATCATCTCTGGACTCCCCTGATTAAAAAACATTAAAAGATATTTGATATTCCACACCGTTCTGATATAATTAGCTTCCAAAGTTTAGTCACAGCTTGTGGGCGGGGTCTATTTCACAAAAATTGCCATAACTCATGAGTGCATTGTGCTACCTTCACCAAATGTTGTACACTTGTGCAGATATCTACTCTGAGATACCCACCAGAAGTTCCTGTCATTCTGCCCATAGGGGGCGCTACAGCAACATTTTACATTTTAAATGCCCATAATTCAGTCACTATAAATCATAGAAACAAAATTCTTTTTTTCCTGTATTCCTTGGGTGAAGCCACATCATATTCATAGGCCCCGCCCATTGCCGCCATATTAGACTTTCCGCCATTTTGGATTTTCTCAAAAACCCATTTTGGCGAACTCCTCCTACACCGTTGAACCTATCTACTCCAAATTTGGTATGCATCATCTCTGGACTCCCATGATTAAAAAATATTAAAAGATATTTGGTACTCGATATCGTTTGGCCGCAATATGCCAATCAATTTCATGCCGTGGCACATATTTGACAAAATGAGCCATAACCCGTGATGGCTTTGTGCTATCTTCACTGAATCTGGTACACTTGTGCACACATCTACTCTGAGGAAATGTGCAATATTTGGTGTCTATATCTCACATTTAACCCAGAGGTCGCCAGCTGCTAGGACCCCGTCATTGCCGCTTGCGGCTATATTTAGGGGTCCTAGCACGTAGTGCTGGGAACCCTATTGTAATTGTTCCGATTATTAGGGGTCCTAGCACGTAGTGCTGGGAACCCTATTGTAATTGTTCCGATTATTAGGGGTCCTAGCACGTAGTGCTGGGAACCCTATTGTAATTGTTCCGATTATTATTATTATTAGGGGTCCTAGCACGTAGTGCTGGGAACCCTATTGTAATTGTTCCGATTATTATTATTATTATTAGGGGTCCTAGCACGTAGTGCTGGGAACCCTATTGTAATTGTTCCGATTATTATTATTATTATTATTATTATTAGGGGTCCTAGCACGTAGTGCTGGGAACCCTATTGTAATTGTTCCGATTATTATTATTATTATTATTCTTCTTGTGCCCTAAAAGTATCTGGACCTCAGAAACCATAAGCCCCACAGCACCCAAACTTTCCACATAGGTTGGAAATCTCACCCACTACTCAGGAAACAAAAATTACCCCAATCTACCTGATGGTGGCGCTATAACAGCCTACTTCACGTTTTGGTCCATAACTCCTGAACCGTGAGTCATAGAATCTAAATTCCTCTACTCCTGGATTCCTTGGATCATTACGCATCTACCCAGATAGGCCACGCCCATTTCCGTCTGACTAGATTTTCCGCCATTTTGAATTTTCTCAAAAACCTATTTTTGCGAACTCCTCCTAAACCGTTGAGGCAATCATCTCCAAATTTGCCATGCATCATCTCTGGACTCTCATGATTTAAAAACATTAAAAGATATTTGATATTCCATACCGTTCTGATATAATTAGCTTCCAAAGTTTAGTCAGAGGTTGTGGGCGGGGTCTATTTTACACAAATTGCCATAACTCATGAGTGCATTGTGCTACCTTCACCAAATTTTGTACACTTGTGCAGATGTCTACTCTGAGGTATAAACCAGAATGTCCTGTCATTTTGCCCATAGGGGGCGCTACAGCAACATTTTAGATTTTAAATGCTCATAATTCAGTCACTATAAATCATAGAAACACAATTCTTTTTTTCCTGTATTCCTTAGGTGAAGCCACATCATATTCATAGGCCCCGCCCACTGCCGCCATATTACACTTTCCGCCATTTTGGATTTTCTCAAAAACCTATTTTGGCGAACTCCTCCAACACCGTTGAACCTATCTACTCCAAATTTGGTATGCATCATCTCTGGACTCCCATGATTAAAAAACATTAAAAGATATTGGCTGCTCCATATCGTTTGGCCGCAATATGCCAATCAATTTCATGCCATGGCACATATTTGACAAAACGAGCCATAACCCATGATTGCTTTGTGCTAACTTCACTGAATCTGGTACACTTGTGCACATATCTACTCTGAGGAAATGTGCAATATTTGGTGTCTATATCTCACATTTAACCCAGAGGTCACCAGCTGCTAGGACCCCGTCATTGCCGCTTGCGGCTATATTTATTATTATTATTATTATTATTTTTCTTCCTGTGCCCTAAAAGTATCTGGACCTCAGAAACCATAAGCCCCACAGCAGCCAAACTTTCCACATATGTTGGAAATCTCACCCACTACTCAGGAAACAAAAATTACCCCAATCTACCTGATGGTGGCGCTATAACAGCCTACTTCACGTTTTGGTCCATAACTCCTGAACCGTCAGTCATAGAATCCAAATTCCTCTATTCCTGGATTCCTTGGATCATTACGCATCTACCCAGATAGGCCACGCCCATTTCCGTCTGACTAGATTTTCCGCCATGTTGAATTTTCTCAAAAACCTACTTTTGCGAACTCCTCCTAGACCGTTGAGGCAATCATCTCCAAATTTGCCATGCATCATCTCTGGACTCTCATGATTAAAAAACATTAAAAGATATTTGATATTCCATACCGTTGTGATATAATTAGCTTCCAAAGTTTAGTCACAGGATGTGGGCGGGGTCCATTTTACAAAAATTGCCGTAACTCATGAGTGCATTGTGCTACCTTCACCAAATTTTGTACACTTGTGCAGATGTCTACTCTGAGGTATAAACCAGAATTTCCTGTCATTTTGCCCATAGGGGGCGCTACAGCAACATTTTAGATTTTAAATGCCCATAATTCAGTCACTATAAATCATAGAAACGAAATTCTTTTTTTCCTGTATTCCTTGGGTGAAGCCACATCATATTCATAGGCCCCGCCCATTGCCGCCATATTAGACTTTCCGCCATTTTGGATTTTCTCAAAAACCCATTTTGGCGAACTCCTCCTACACCGTTGAACCTATCTACTCCAAATTTGGTATGCATCATCTCTAGACTCCCATGATTAAAAAACATTAAAAGATATTTGGTACTCCATATCGTTTGGCCGCAATATGCCAATCAATTTCATGCCGTGGCACATATTTGACAAAATGAGCCATAACCCGTGATGGCTTTGTGCTATCGTCACTGAATCTGGTACACTTGTGCACATATCTACTCTGAGGAAATGTGCAATATTTGGTGTCTATATCTCACATTTAACCCAGAGGTCACCAGCTGCTAGGACCCCGTCATTGCCGCTTGCGGCTATATTTAGGGGTCCTAGCACGTAGTGCTGGGAACCCTATTGTAATTGTTCCGATTATTATTATTATTATTATTCTTCCCGTGCCCTAAAAGTATCTGGACCTCAGAAACCATAAGCCCCACAGCACCCAAACTTTCCACATAGGTTGGAAATGTCACCCACTACTCAGGAAACAAAAATTACCCCAATCTACCTGATGGTGGCGCTATAACAGCCTACTTCACGTTTTGGTCCATAACTACTGAACCATGAGTCATAGAATCAAAATTCCTCTACTCCTGGATTCCTTGGATCATTACGCATCTACCCAGATAGGCCACGCCCATTTCCGTCTGACTAGATTTTCCGCCATTTTGAATTTTCTGCAAAACCTATTTTTACGAACTCCTCCTACACTGTTGAGGCAATCATCTCCAAATTTGCCATGCATCATCTCTGGACTCCCCTGATTAAAAAACATTAAAAGATATTTGATATTCCATACCGTTGTGATATAATTAGCTTCCAAAGTTTAGTCACAGGTTGTGGGCGGGGTCTATTTCACAAACATTGCCATAACTCATGAGTGCATTGTGCTACCTGCAACAAATTTGGTACACTTGTGCAGATGTCTACTCTGAGATACCAACCCGAATTTCCTGTCATTCTGCCCATAGGGGGCGCTACAGCAACATTTTACATTTTAAATGCTCATAATTCAGTCACTATAAATCATAGAAACAAACTTCTTTTTTTCCTGTATTCCTTAGGTGAAGCCACATCATATTCACAGGCCCCGCCCATTGCCGCCATATTAGACTTTCCGCCATTTTGCATTTTCTCAAAAGCCTATTTTTGCGAACTCCTCCTACACCGTTGATCCTATCTACTCCAAATTTGATATGCGTCATCTCTGGACTCCCATGACTAAAAAACATTAAAAGATATTTGGTACTCCATATCGTTTGGCCGCAATATGCCAATCAATTTCATGCCATGACACATATTTGACAAAATGAGCCATAACCCATGATTGCTTAGTACTATCTTCACTGAATCTGGTACACTTGTGCACATATCTACTCTGAGGAAATGTGCAATATTTGGTGTCTATATCTCACATTTAACCCAGATGTCACCAGATGCTAGGACCCCGTCATTGCCGCCTGCGGCTATATTTATTATTATTATTTTTCTTCCTGTGCCCTAAAAGTATCTGGACCTCAGAAACCATAAGCCCCACAGCAGCCAAACTTTCCACATATGTTGGAAATCTCACCCACTACTCAGGAAACAAAAATTACCCCAATCTACCTGATGGTGGCGCTATAACAGCCTACTTCACGTTTTGGTCCATAACTCCTGAACCGTCAGTCATAGAATCCAAATTCCTCTATTCCTGGATTCCTTGGATCATTACGCATCTACCCAGATAGGCCACGCCCATTTCCGTCTGACTAGATTTTCCGCCATTTTGAATTTTCTCAAAAACCTACTTTTGCGAACTCCTCCTAGACCGTTGAGGCAATCATCTCCAAATTTGCCATGCATCATCTCTGGACTCTCATGATTAAAAAACATTAAAAGATATTTGATATTCCATACCGTTGTGATATAATTAGCTTCCAAAGTTTAGTCACAGGATGTGGGCGGGGTCCATTTTACAAAAATTGCCGTAACTCATGAGTGCATTGTGCTACCTTCACCAAATTTTGTACACTTGTGCAGATGTCTACTCTGAGGTATAAACCAGAATTTCCTGTCATTTTGCCCATAGGGGGCGCTACAGCAACATTTTAGATTTTAAATGCCCATAATTCAGTCACTATAAATCATAGAAACGAAATTCTTTTTTTCCTGTATTCCTTGGGTGAAGCCACATCATATTCATAGGCCCCGCCCATTGCCGCCATATTAGACTTTCCGCCATTTTGGATTTTCTCAAAAACCCATTTTGGCGAACTCCTCCTACACCGTTGAACCTATCTACTCCAAATTTGGTATGCATCATCTCTGGACTCCCATGATTAAAAAACATTAAAAGATATTTGGTACTCCATATCGTTTGGCCGCAATATGCCAATCAATTTCATGCCGTGGCACATATTTGACAAAATGAGCCATAACCCGTGATGGCTTTGTGCTATCGTCACTGAATCTGGTACACTTGTGCACATATCTACTCTGAGGAAATGTGCAATATTTGGTGTCTATATCTCACATTTAACCCAGAGGTCACCAGCTGCTAGGACCCCGTCATTGCCGCTTGCGGCTATATTTATTATTATTATTTTTCTTCCTGTGCCCTAAAAGTATCTGGACCTCAGAAACCATAAGCCCCACAGCACCCAAACTTTCCACATAGGTTGGAAATCTCACCCACTACTCAGGAAACAAAAAGTACCCCAATCTACCTGATGGTGGCGCTATAACAGCCTACTTCACGTTTTGGTCCATAACTCCTGAACCGTCAGTCATAGAATGAAAATTCCTCTACTCCTGGATTCCTTGGATCATTACGCATCTAGCCATATAGGCCACGCCCATTTCCGTCTGACTAGATTTTCCGCCATTTTGAATTTTCTCAAAAACCTATTTTTGCGAACTCCTCCTAGACCGTTGAGGCAATCATCTCCAAATTTGCCATGCATCATCTCTGGACTCCCCTGATTACAAAACATTAAAAGATATTTGATATTCCATACCGTTCTGATATAATTAGCTTCCAAAGTTTAGTCACAGGTTGTGGGCGGGGTCCATTTTACAAAAATTGCCATAACTCATGAGTGCATTGTGCTACCTTCACCAAATTTTGTACACTTGTGCAGATATCTACTCTGAGATACCAACCAAAATGTCCTGTCAGTATGCCCATAGGGGGCGCTACAGCAACATTTTACATTTTAAATGCTCATAATTCAGTCACTATAAATCATAGAAACAAAATTCTTTTTTTCCTGTATTCCTTAGGTGAAACCACATCATATTCATAGGCCGCCATATTAGACTTTCCGCCATTTTGGATTTTCTCAAAAACCCATTTTGGCGAACTCCTCCTACACCGTTGAACCTATCTACTCCAAATTTGGTATGCATCATCTCTGGACTCCCATGATTAAAAAACATTAAAAGATATTTGGTACTCCATATCGTTTGGCCGCAATATGCCAATCAATTTCATGCCGTGGCACATATTTGACAAAATGAGCCATAACCCGTGATGGCTTTGTGCTATCTTCACTGAATCTGGTACACTTGTGCACATATCTACTCTGAGGAAATGTGCAATATTTGGTGTCTATATCTCACATTTAACCCAGAGGTCACCAGATGCTAGGACCCCGTCATTGCCGCTTGCGGCTATATTTATTATTATTTTTCTTATTCTTCCTGTGCCCTAAAAGTATCTGGACCTCAGAAACCATAAGCCCCACAGAAGCCAAATTTTCCACATAGGTTGGAAATCTCACCCACTACTCAGGAAACAAAACTTACCCCGATCTACCTGATGGTGGCGCTATAACAGCCTACTTCACGTTTTGGTCCATAACTCCTGAACCGTGAGTCATAGAATCAAAATTCCTCTACTCGTGGATTCCTTGGATCATTACACATCTACCCAGATAGGCCACGCCCATTTCCGTCTGACTAGATTTTCCGCCATTTTGAATTTTCTCAAAAACCTATTTTTGCGAACTCCTCCTAGACCGTTGAGGCAATCATCTCCAAATTTGCCATGCATCATCTCTGGACTCCCCTGATTAAAAAACATTAAAAGATATTTGATATTCCATACCGTTCTGATATAATTAGCTTCCAAAGTTTAGTCACAGGTTGTGGGCGGGGTCCATTTTACAAAAATTGCCATAACTCATGAGTGCATTGTGCTACCTTCACCAAATGTTGTACACTTGTGCAGATATCTACTCTGAGATACCAACCAGAATTTCCTGTCGTTCTGCCCATAGGGGGCGCTACAGCAACATTTTACATTTTAAATGCCCATAATTCAGTCACTATAAGTCATAGAAACAAAATTATTTTTTTCCTGTATTCCTTGGGTGAAGCCACATCATATTCATAGGCCCCGCCCATTGCCGCCATATTAGACTTTCCGCCATTTTGAATGTTCTCAAAAACCTGTTTTTGCGAACTCCTCCTACACCGTTGAGGCAATCTACTCCACATTTGGTATGCATCATCTGTGGACTCCCATGATTAAAAAACATTTAAAGATATTGGCTGCTCCATATCGTTTGGCTGCGATATGCCAATCAATTTCATGCCATGGCACATATTTGACAAAACGAGCCATAACCCATGATTGCTTTGTGCTATCTTCACTGAATCTGGTACACTTGTGCACATATCTACTCTGAGGAAATGTGCAATATTTAGTGTCTATATCTCGCATTTAACCCAGAGGTCACCAGATGCTAGGACCCCGTCATTGCCGCTTGCGGCTATATTTTTATTATTATTTTTCTTATTCTTCCTGTGCCCTAAAAGTATCTGGACCTCAGAAACCATAAGCCCCACAGCACCCAAACTTTCCACATAGGTTGGAAATCTCACCCACTACTCAGGAAAAAAAAATTACCCCAATCTACCTGATGGTGGTGCTATAACAGCCTACTTCACGTTTTGGTCCATAACTTCTGAACCGTGAGTCATAGAATCAAAATTCCTCTTCTCCTGTATTCCTTGGGTCATTACGCATCTACCCAGATAGGCCACGCCCATTTCCGTCTGACTAGATTTTCCGCCATTTTGAATTTTCTCAAAAACCTATTTTTGCGAACTCCTCCTAGACCGTTGAGGCAATCATCTCCAAATTTGCCATGCATCATCTCTGGACTCTCATGATTTAAAAACATTAAAAGATATTTGATATTCCATACCGTTTCCATATAATTAGCTTCCTAAGTTTAGTCACAGGTTGTGGGCGGGGTCCATTTTACAAAAATTGCCATAACTCATGAGTGCATTGTGCTACCTTCACCAAATTTTGTACACTTGTGCAGATGTCTACTCTGAGATACACACCAGAATTTCCTGTCATTCTGCCGATAGGGGGCGCTACAGCAACATTTTAGATTTTAAATGCTCATAATTCAGTCACTATAAGTCATAGAAACAAAATTCTTTTTTTCCTGTATTCCTTAGGTGAAACCACATCATATTCATAGGCCCCGCCCATTGCCGCCATATTAGACTTTCCGCCATTTTGGATTTTCTCAAAAACCCATTTTGGCGAACTCCTCCTACACCGTTGAACCTATCTACTTCAAATTTGGTATGCATCATCTCTGGACTCCCATGATTAAAAAACATTAAAAGATATTTGATACTCCATATCGTTTGGCCGCTATATGCCAATCAATGTTAGGGCGTGGCACATATTTGACAAAATGAGCCATAACCCATGATTGCTTTGTGCTATCTTCACTGAATCTGGTACACTTGTGCACATATCTACTCTGAGGAAATGTGCAATATTTGGTGTCTATATCTCACATTTAAGCCAGAGGTCACCAGATGCTAGGACCCCGTCATTGCCGCTTGCGGCTATATTTAGGGGTCCTAGCACGTAGTGCTGGGAACCCTATTGTAATTGTTCCGATTATTAGGGGTCCTAGCACGTAGTGCTGGGAACCCTATTGTAATTGTTCCGATTATTATTATTAGGGGTCCTAGCACGTAGTGCTGGGAACCCTATTGTAATTGTTCCGATTATTATTATTATTATTATTATTATTATTATTATTATTATTATTATTATTTTTCTTCCTGTGCCCTAAAAGTATCTGGACCTCAGAAACCATAAGCCCCACAGCAGCCAAACTTTCCACATATGTTGGAAATCTCACCCACTACTCAGGAAACAAAAATTACCCCAATCTACCTGATGGTGGCGCTATAACAGCCTACTTCACGTTTTGGTCCATAACTCCTGAACCGTCAGTCATAGAATCCAAATTCCTCTATTCCTGGATTCCTTGGATCATTACGCATCTACCCAGATAGGCCACGCCCATTTCCGTCTGACTAGATTTTCCGCCATTTTGAATTTTCTCAAAAACCTACTTTTGCGAACTCCTCCTAGACCGTTGAGGCAATCATCTCCAAATTTGCCATGCATCATCTCTGGACTCTCATGATTAAAAAACATTAAAAGATATTTGATATTCCATACCGTTGTGATATAATTAGCTTCCAAAGTTTAGTCACAGGATGTGGGCGGGGTCCATTTTACAAAAATTGCCGTAACTCATGAGTGCATTGTGCTACCTTCACCAAATTTTGTACACTTGTGCAGATGTCTACTCTGAGGTATAAACCAGAATTTCCTGTCATTTTGCCCATAGGGGGCGCTACAGCAACATTTTAGATTTTAAATGCCCATAATTCAGTCACTATAAATCATAGAAACGAAATTCTTTTTTTCCTGTATTCCTTGGGTGAAGCCACATCATATTCATAGGCCCCGCCCATTGCCGCCATATTAGACTTTCCGCCATTTTGGATTTTCTCAAAAACCCATTTTGGCGAACTCCTCCTACACCGTTGAACCTATCTACTCCAAATTTGGTATGCATCATCTCTAGACTCCCATGATTAAAAAACATTAAAAGATATTTGGTACTCCATATCGTTTGGCCGCAATATGCCAATCAATTTCATGCCGTGGCACATATTTGACAAAATGAGCCATAACCCGTGATGGCTTTGTGCTATCGTCACTGAATCTGGTACACTTGTGCACATATCTACTCTGAGGAAATGTGCAATATTTGGTGTCTATATCTCACATTTAACCCAGAGGTCACCAGCTGCTAGGACCCCGTCATTGCCGCTTGCGGCTATATTTAGGGGTCCTAGCACGTAGTGCTGGGAACCCTATTGTAATTGTTCCGATTATTATTATTATTATTATTCTTCCCGTGCCCTAAAAGTATCTGGACCTCAGAAACCATAAGCCCCACAGCACCCAAACTTTCCACATAGGTTGGAAATGTCACCCACTACTCAGGAAACAAAAATTACCCCAATCTACCTGATGGTGGCGCTATAACAGCCTACTTCACGTTTTGGTCCATAACTTCTGAACCATGAGTCATAGAATCAAAATTCCTCTACTCCTGGATTCCTTGGATCATTACGCATCTACCCAGATAGGCCACGCCCATTTCCGTCTGACTAGATTTTCCGCCATTTTGAATTTTCTGCAAAACCTATTTTTACGAACTCCTCCTACACTGTTGAGGCAATCATCTCCAAATTTGCCATGCATCATCTCTGGACTCCCCTGATTAAAAAACATTAAAAGATATTTGATATTCCATACCGTTGTGATATAATTAGCTTCCAAAGTTTAGTCACAGGTTGTGGGCGGGGTCTATTTCACAAACATTGCCATAACTCATGAGTGCATTGTGCTACCTGCAACAAATTTGGTACACTTGTGCAGATGTCTACTCTGAGATACCAACCCGAATTTCCTGTCATTCTGCCCATAGGGGGCGCTACAGCAACATTTTACATTTTAAATGCTCATAATTCAGTCACTATAAATCATAGAAACAAACTTCTTTTTTTCCTGTATTCCTTAGGTGAAGCCACATCATATTCACAGGCCCCGCCCATTGCCGCCATATTAGACTTTCCGCCATTTTGCATTTTCTCAAAAGCCTATTTTTGCGAACTCCTCCTACACCGTTGATCCTATCTACTCCAAATTTGATATGCGTCATCTCTGGACTCCCATGACTAAAAAACATTAAAAGATATTTGGTACTCCATATCGTTTGGCCGCAATATGCCAATCAATTTCATGCCATGACACATATTTGACAAAATGAGCCATAACCCATGATTGCTTAGTACTATCTTCACTGAATCTGGTACACTTGTGCACATATCTACTCTGAGGAAATGTGCAATATTTGGTGTCTATATCTCACATTTAACCCAGATGTCACCAGATGCTAGGACCCCGTCATTGCCGCCTGCGGCTATATTTATTATTATTATTTTTCTTCCTGTGCCCTAAAAGTATCTGGACCTCAGAAACCATAAGCCCCACAGCAGCCAAACTTTCCACATATGTTGGAAATCTCACCCACTACTCAGGAAACAAAAATTACCCCAATCTACCTGATGGTGGCGCTATAACAGCCTACTTCACGTTTTGGTCCATAACTCCTGAACCGTCAGTCATAGAATCCAAATTCCTCTATTCCTGGATTCCTTGGATCATTACGCATCTACCCAGATAGGCCACGCCCATTTCCGTCTGACTAGATTTTCCGCCATTTTGAATTTTCTCAAAAACCTACTTTTGCGAACTCCTCCTAGACCGTTGAGGCAATCATCTCCAAATTTGCCATGCATCATCTCTGGACTCTCATGATTAAAAAACATTAAAAGATATTTGATATTCCATACCGTTGTGATATAATTAGCTTCCAAAGTTTAGTCACAGGATGTGGGCGGGGTCCATTTTACAAAAATTGCCGTAACTCATGAGTGCATTGTGCTACCTTCACCAAATTTTGTACACTTGTGCAGATGTCTACTCTGAGGTATAAACCAGAATTTCCTGTCATTTTGCCCATAGGGGGCGCTACAGCAACATTTTAGATTTTAAATGCCCATAATTCAGTCACTATAAATCATAGAAACGAAATTCTTTTTTTCCTGTATTCCTTGGGTGAAGCCACATCATATTCATAGGCCCCGCCCATTGCCGCCATATTAGACTTTCCGCCATTTTGGATTTTCTCAAAAACCCATTTTGGCGAACTCCTCCTACACCGTTGAACCTATCTACTCCAAATTTGGTATGCATCATCTCTGGACTCCCATGATTAAAAAACATTAAAAGATATTTGGTACTCCATATCGTTTGGCCGCAATATGCCAATCAATTTCATGCCGTGGCACATATTTGACAAAATGAGCCATAACCCGTGATGGCTTTGTGCTATCGTCACTGAATCTGGTACACTTGTGCACATATCTACTCTGAGGAAATGTGCAATATTTGGTGTCTATATCTCACATTTAACCCAGAGGTCACCAGCTGCTAGGACCCCGTCATTGCCGCTTGCGGCTATATTTATTATTATTATTTTTCTTCCTGTGCCCTAAAAGTATCTGGACCTCAGAAACCATAAGCCCCACAGCACCCAAACTTTCCACATAGGTTGGAAATCTCACCCACTACTCAGGAAACAAAAAGTACCCCAATCTACCTGATGGTGGCGCTATAACAGCCTACTTCACGTTTTGGTCCATAACTCCTGAACCGTCAGTCATAGAATGAAAATTCCTCTACTCCTGGATTCCTTGGATCATTACGCATCTAGCCATATAGGCCACGCCCATTTCCGTCTGACTAGATTTTCCGCCATTTTGAATTTTCTCAAAAACCTATTTTTGCGAACTCCTCCTAGACCGTTGAGGCAATCATCTCCAAATTTGCCATGCATCATCTCTGGACTCCCCTGATTACAAAACATTAAAAGATATTTGATATTCCATACCGTTCTGATATAATTAGCTTCCAAAGTTTAGTCACAGGTTGTGGGCGGGGTCCATTTTACAAAAATTGCCATAACTCATGAGTGCATTGTGCTACCTTCACCAAATTTTGTACACTTGTGCAGATATCTACTCTGAGATACCAACCAAAATGTCCTGTCAGTATGCCCATAGGGGGCGCTACAGCAACATTTTACATTTTAAATGCTCATAATTCAGTCACTATAAATCATAGAAACAAAATTCTTTTTTTCCTGTATTCCTTAGGTGAAACCACATCATATTCATAGGCCGCCATATTAGACTTTCTGCCATTTTGGATTTTCTCAAAAACCCATTTTGGCGAACTCCTCCTACACCGTTGAACCTATCTACTCCAAATTTGGTATGCATCATCTCTGGACTCCCATGATTAAAAAACATTAAAAGATATTTGGTACTCCATATCGTTTGGCCGCAATATGCCAATCAATTTCATGCCGTGGCACATATTTGACAAAATGAGCCATAACCCGTGATGGCTTTGTGCTATCTTCACTGAATCTGGTACACTTGTGCACATATCTACTCTGAGGAAATGTGCAATATTTGGTGTCTATATCTCACATTTAACCCAGAGGTCACCAGATGCTAGGACCCCGTCATTGCCGCTTGCGGCTATATTTATTATTATTTTTCTTATTCTTCCTGTGCCCTAAAAGTATCTGGACCTCAGAAACCATAAGCCCCACAGAAGCCAAATTTTCCACATAGGTTGGAAATCTCACCCACTACTCAGGAAACAAAACTTACCCCGATCTACCTGATGGTGGCGCTATAACAGCCTACTTCACGTTTTGGTCCATAACTCCTGAACCGTGAGTCATAGAATCAAAATTCCTCTACTCGTGGATTCCTTGGATCATTACACATCTACCCAGATAGGCCACGCCCATTTCCGTCTGACTAGATTTTCCGCCATTTTGAATTTTCTCAAAAACCTACTTTTGCGAACTCCTCCTAGACCGTTGAGGCAATCATCTCCAAATTTGCCATGCATCATTTCTGGACTCCCATGATTAAAAAACATTGAAAGATATTTGATATTCCATACCGTTGTGATATAATTAGCTTCCAAAGTTTAGTCAAAGGTTGTGGGCGGGGTCTATTTTACAAAATTTGCAGTAACTCATGAGTGCATTGTGCTACCTTCACCAAATTTTGTACACTTGTGCAGATGTCTACTCTGAGGTATAAACCAGAATGTCCTGTCATTTTGCCCATAGGGGGCGCTACAGCAACATTTTAGATTTTAAATGCTCATAATTCAGTCACTATAAATCATAGAAACACAATTCTTTTTTTCCTGTATTCCTTAGGTGAAGCCACATCATATTCATAGGCCCCGCCCACTGCCGCCATATTACACTTTCCGCCATTTTGGATTTTCTCAAAAACCTATTTTGGCGAACTCCTCCAACACCGTTGAACCTATCTACTCCAAATTTGGTATGCATCATCTCTGGACTCCCATGATTAAAAAACATTAAAAGATATTGGCTGCTCCATATCGTTTGGCCGCGATATGCCAATCAATTTCATGCCATGGCACATATTTGACAAAACGAGCCATAACCCATGATTGCTTTGTGCTATCTTCACTGAATCTGGTACACTTCTGCACATATCTACTCTGAGGAAATGTGCCATATTTGGTGTCTATATCTCACATTTAACCCAGAGGTCACCACATGCTAGGACCCCGTCATTGCCGCTTGCGGCTATATTTATTATTATTATTACTATAGAACTTTAACACAGATTGCTTCATAAACAAAAGCAAATACATCAGTACAACCAAACAATTAATACAACTCAATTTCTCACTCTGAAAATATTTTCACTTATCTCACTAGTCAGCACAGTGGGCCTTATTTTGGCCTAAAGATTCAGCACCATGGACAGCCCCGCTAAAACTCATTTATTACCTCCGCCAAGGAGGTTCTGTTTTCGGTGCCGTTTGTTTGTGTTTGTTTGTCTGTCTGTCAGCAGGATTACGGAAAAACTACTCGCCCGATTTTCATGAAACTTCGTGGAAGGATGTAGCATGGGCCAAGGAAGAACCCACTAAATTTTGGAGCGGATCCGTATATTGGTTGCACTTGCACATTTGCATATCATAGAAGACTGGATTGGCCTTGGCGGAGGTCTGCGCTCTCCGAGTGCCCTTCTAGTTTATTTTGGGATGCAGTGAGATGCAATGACAAACAAAGGATGCAGTAACAGGATGCAATTGTGTCATGAAAAATAAATGAATAAAGCTCCCCTACATTCTCCTTTGTTCTCCGCTTCAAATCATGCCATCTTCTTTTGCAGTCTGAAGGTGTGCGTTTGGAAACACCAACAGCACTGACAGACTGGGATATTAAATCCCAAATATGGTTTCTCGCAGTCCCGGTTAAATTTCTTGCCTGAAGTTTTGAGGAATGCCTCTGCACCTCATCCGTCAGGACTTGCAGCTCGCGGTCTAAAAATTTCATTTTTCTCTTTCTCTCTGCCATTGTCCTGCCTACTGTGTTCTTGGCGCAAAGGCAACATTTATACTTTGCCACATTGATAATTGCAATCAGACGCAAAACAGGGGCAAATTGCACTCAGTTGCAACAGGTTATGGGCGTGTTTGCGCTGGCATATCATTAGCGCAATATCTTTTGTGAATCGGTCCTTGAGACGGAGCAAATAGCGGTTGCAAATGATACGCAATTCATGGTGCTATTAGCGGCCGCAATCCATTCTTTGTGAATTCGCCCCTCAATGTAAGTTTGAGCCACAAAGGAGCAGGCGTTTGGAAGGCATTGCTAAATTAAGTTCTTGTTAACGATAAGTTGGATAAAGATATTTGGGACGCCAATAACGGCATAGCCATCTAGCGTCCCTTTGGGGCTAGTTGACTGTGAAAAACTGCAGTACCGCTACATGTTTATCGCGTTTGTTAAGAAAATATGCCTTGTGTCAAAAGTTACATTGCTTTTTATACGAGAAACCTTTTTTCTTAATTCGGAATATGCTTTATCCGTAAAAGACATAACTGTATTAACAGTGAAATGCAATGATGTATTAACTTACCCAATAACGTCAACGACCTTCAGCTGCGGAGAACCAGTGCAGTTTCAGACCACCAGGTATGTGCAGACAAATGCGCAGAGCAACCGTCAACTATGGTAAGTCTGGAGAGGAAATAATGTAGGGCCAGGCCCATGAAAAGCATAAAATTTGAAACAAATTGAGCTATATCTTGTCACATTTTGTAAAATAAATCTCTATATGGCAATTGAGCTTTGTAAACCTGTAAAAACAAAAAGACATAAACAAATTGCGTTCACTTTGTTGGACGTCGACTACCTTACAATATCCTACAGGTGAATTACACATGGTAGCCTATTTGTTCTGCTTTTTGGCTCAAAGGTGTGTGGGAATGATGATATGGTTGATTGTGTTCACATTTCTAGACTACTCCGTAACGTTAATTGGCAAATGTGAAAGTTGAAATAGCTCAGTCATTCAAAGAATAAAGTGTAACAGCGCTTTTCTTAACTGTTCAAGTGACAACAAGGGCACGGTTAAGCTCGTTAACTACCTAATTAGCACTGTTGCTGAGGAGTAGGCCATGAAAGACTGCAGTAACGCTACATGTTTATCATGTTTGTTGAGAAAACATGACATGTCAAAAGTGGCATTGCTTTTTAGAGAAACCTTTTTTCTTATACTTTTTCTATACTTTTTACGTAGAAAACATGTACACTGTATTAACAGTGAAATTTAATGATGTATGAACTTACCCAATAACATCAATGACCTTCAGTCGCGGAGAACCAGCGCAGTTTCAGAGAACCTCCTTGTTTCAGACCACCAGGTATGCGCAGATGATTGACCAGAGCGACCATCAACTACGGCAAGTCTAAAGGGGAAATAATGTAGGCCCAGGCCGTACCTCATGCAAGTCTGGAGTACTATAAATTCCTACATATATATACATATTTTAATATAAAACCTCCTTGGTCTTTTTGTGAAACAATATAATGATGTCCTACCTCAATAAAGGCTTTTAAAAAAACTCCCAAAAAAACAAGAATTTTGTCTTTTTTTTTGTAATTCTTTGCATATGACTGTAGCCTATACAACTGCAGCCTACATTCCTGATTTTATTACGCAAATAAAAATAAAGTGTCGCCAAACCAGTCAAAAGCATATAATGAAATACAGTCACAGATGTTTGTCAAATTCACAGTATGCCTTATAGGCTATATACACTATTGAAAAGTTTATCAGCAGTAAAACACCTGATATTAGATTAGGTAAATTGCTAGTAAAACTATAACAAATGAAGACCGTTTTCATGTTTTACTTTTTGACAGAAAAAAAGAACAGTTTTATAACAGGTTATTTATTTATTTGTTTGTGTATTTTTAATGTGAAACGGATGACATGTCCTGGAAGTCTGTGGACCACACCAACCACCTGTTTTTGTGACAACTAACACAAAACAGAAGGTACATTTTATGATTACAGATTAGAAAGTAATTTGAAAATATCCACAACAAAGCACAAAAGAGAAGCAAACCACACCAGACTATAATTGATTAGCCTATATTTTATAATTTGTTGTTTCTAATATACAGTATATGCTTTGAAGGGTTAATGTGTAGCCTAATTTCTGGTCCAATGCTGACCTCAATCAGTTCAGTGTTGTCATGACAAGACAGCCTGTTTTGTGCCTTCGCTAGAATGAGACCATCATCAGCATGGTGGGCAGGTTGGACTGTTCCACAATCAAAAATAATGAACATTCTATCATGTTTCACTGAGTTTGAGCATTGTTCTATTGTCTTAGCATTGTTCAATGAACGGGGACCGTTATCAGGATCTTGACATTATACCACAATTCCTGTTGTGTGTGCATTTTTGGAGCATATTGAAGGTGTGTGTGTGAAGTAGGCTAACTGTTCCCCTGCACATACATACATAAATTGGAGCGTTTGGAGGATTATATACATGCCGAATTTACCAGAACACCCTACTGATTCATAATAAAGTCTCAAATTATATTTTCCAATGTGTGTTTTTTGCCGATAAGCAAGGCAAAAACAAATAGACAGATTTTTAAATAGACCTTGGTGTGGCAGGGGGTCTCTAGCCTCAGGTGCTCCAATATGTAATAGCCTAAATTTAATTTGTAAATGGTCAGTTTCTCCATTGTAGCCTACTAGTGATTATTACAACACTGCATTTTGAAATTATGCTGTTTGTAGTAACTTTAAACTCCATAAGTTGCTTGCTGAAGCAAGCACAACTAATAAAGAAGTAAATAAGAGTATATAAGTGTGACTTGCTTTCAGCAAGCACACTAATAAATAAAGAAGTAAATAAGAGTGTATACTTGCTAAAGCAAGCACACTAATAATCCGAACAGAAACAATAGGGTTCCCAGAACTACATGCTTGGACCCCTAATAAAAAAAAAAATCAATAGATAAAGTTCCAGGGCATTAATTATCATTGGAAACATGAAAATGTTTAATAAATATGACTCACACACTGGCTTTGCAATTATTAATTACCGCTCTGATTGTGGTTATAAAAGACAGTTTCTGATGTGTTATCATAACACAAAAGAGAAGATGACCATACGCAGCATCCCATAAACTTTTTATCAGGTGCTGGAGTGTAGTGGAGCTAAAGTATTTATGAAAGAATGCTGCACACTGCTGCCAGTGCTCCTATATATTTATTTATCTTACAACATTTCGATAGGTCTTCATCACGATCAACACCTATGGACAATTTATCATTTCAGTAAGTGACATCATAAACATTTGTTTTATCATGATCAACATTGCAATTGCAGCAGTAAGCGTGCATGAGGAGGAAAAGGTTTATCTGCCGTTCTGACACGTCTATGCTGCCCATTGCACTGACACATAAGTGTGGACAAGGTGTTAAATATGTAAAGCTTAATTAACATGTTGGTTTTGAATGGCTGTAACCCGGGCTAAATTGTGCTTTTGCAGTTGCAGCACTTAGATGTGGAGCAGCCTTCTTGCCTTCCCCAGCAGGAAGGTCTCCTCCATTGTCACCATCAAATCCAATTTTATAAGCAAAGTATATAGGCTACCTTTGCCATGAAGCACTGTAGTCTAGGCTGAAGAATATGCTTGGCAAATTAAAAGTCAGTCAAAGGAGGTCAAAGGGGGTTAAAGGGCAAAATAAATTTAGTAACCATAACAAGTTGTTTAAAAAGTGCATGTCATTGATTCATTAACTTGCTAACCACATAGCATCAGAGTTGATTGATTGCGACTTAGCTATGTTAAGTTGCTAACCAAATACCATAGAATCGGAGGTCTATTGATAGCTAGTTAGCTACTTAACCAGCTACTTAACCAGCTACTTGATGAATAAAGATTGATGTGAGGTTGGTCACAAAGTGTAATTTATTGTAGAAACCATGGTAGCTCTCTTCTAGCGGTCTCCTCTGCCACGAGTTTGAGATACCCACCCACCGAGAAGCACAACATCACATCCTTTTTCATTGCACTGAGCAAATTGAATTAGCCTAATCGAGGGGGCGTGTCTTATACGTATCCTGTGGGGCATGTCTTGTAGGGAGTCTGCAGGCTGCAGATAGACCTACTTGGTATCCCCGGGTACAATCTGGCGCAAAAAGTGGCGCAGAAAGGAGGTGCCTCAACCAAACCAGGAAGACAACAACCACAGATTAAATGCAGGCTAGTTGCTTAGATTGAGTGTGAAGCTAATCAATATGGCAGATCGTAGCATGAAAGAAAGGATTCTAACTGCTGGACTCTCTGCAACAAAGCAAAAGGAGAAGCCTTTAAACAAAAAGATGACTGCCATCCTTCAAATTGATTTGGATGCCGGTGATTTGTTTGTTTAACGCTGAAAGTAGGCCTACAAAGCCCAGTTGCGATCTAGAAATCCTGTGGTGGATATCTGGCTGACAGACGAACTGACTGACTGACTGACTAAATAAAATGGGAAACTAATAAAATAAAACTAATTAAATATAACTACAATAGCCTTAAGTCCATAAGTAAACTGATCTGTTATTTTGGAAAGATTATTACATGTGGAATTATTTTTGAACTAGGCTATTGAATTTTCTAAAGTGTTTTTTGTTGTAGGCCTATTGGATTTCTACAGACTGGATTCTTAATTTCACACACTGATGCCAAAGATTATTACAGAATAGACAGGTTTATAATTCTTATATGGTATCTATATGACACACACATAGCTCAACTTATTTGACTAACTAAATTAATTTCATTTAATTTATTAATTAAAAACATGGTCAATATTATTTAAGTTTCAACAGTGTCAAAATATGTTCTGTTATTTAAATAATTTTATAAAGAATTTTATGTTCCATGTTCTGTTATCTAATATAATATTCCATTACTTTTCCTTATGTTTTAGGTTTTTGCCATGGTATTGTTTCGGAACCAGTATCGCAATTATTAAGCTGGTATCAGTATCAAAGTCAACATTTTGGTATTGTGACAAACCTACTAGGCAGTAGGGGCTAGGTTAAAGTATGTGGACGTGAAAAAAAAAGGGGAAAGTGTTGTTATTATGCCTGAACTGTTGTTATATGTGTGTTATATGTGTACACTTTGCTATCCCTAAATAAAAATGTAAAAAAAACAAACGCCAATATTTACCTCATTGTCCCTCATTGATTTTCCCCACTCACAAAGCTCTGGCCGCCCTTCAGCGATCTGGCAAAAGAGTCTTGCTGCCTTCAAGTGCTCCTTGTAAGCTCCTACTTCTGAGTGGAAAGTCGTAAATACATCTTGTTGTTATTTTTGGTCAGAAATAACAATAGACCCTGAAACAGAAGTAGCTTTATTGGTGACTATTTTAGAAACCATGTGGTACAGAGCCACTTTGTGCTACAATGGCAAAATGAAGAGAAGAATGTTTGCATTAGTGCTGTAATTGATATTTTAAGTTTATTGGATAAAAGTTACGTGACACCTAAAATCATGTAAAATTTGACCTTCTCAGTCATATTTACCACTTTATTGGGTCGTTCAAGCGTGCTCTACCCGTAATTACAATATTTCTAACTGCATTTGAAAGCAGCATCTGCTTGCTACTGTTATGTATGTTACTTCTACATGCTACATATTTAATTTCATCACATTTATAAATGAACAGAAAGACAATTATCCCTTTTGAGTTTCATGCCCTACTACAGGATGGGAGATCAAAGGGGGGACCTACAGCTTGTTGCCTGGTGTTTCCCATACTGACAAATTTTGAGATTTGAACGCTGGATTGTGAGGAAAGCATATGTGGGGAGTAACACTGACAAGTTGGCTTCGGTAGAGCTGTGCTTGGCGCTGGCATAGCCCCATCCGGCTCAGCAACATCAGGATGTCCCAGTGAAATGCCCTTGTGAGTATAGCATTGAAAAATGGCTGTGCGCAAGAATTGATAGGATAGAAGAGCACCAGCAGCACCTGTGGGGACAAACAGATTAGCCCTTATTTTAGCTATCAGGAAAATACATAATGAAAATGTACTGAATTCAAACTCAAGAGTGAGTCAAACCTTTGAATCTGTGACAGTGATTAGTGGTCGGTGGAGAGTTGCAGACAAGCCATAGAAGGAGATGGGTGCTAGACATAAGAAGTTGGTGAAAATAAGAACAGCCATGCGTTTGGCCATGCTGGCATCACATCTGCTCGACTGGTGCTGGGGATTGTGCACCATACAGTATATGTGGAAGTAGCACAAGCATACCACTATGAAAGCCAAGACGTTGAGCATCAGGATAGAGACCACGTAAACTTGACCAGCAGTCGTCTCAGTATCCATAGGTAAGCAGATGCTCACCCTCTGGTAACTGTTCACACTAACTCTGGTAACTGGCTCTAGGTAGAACTTTTTTGAAGGTTAGACTTAGAACTTTCTCAGATAGATTAATCTAGAATCCTTACCAATTGGTTACATCTGTATCTGTATCTGTATCTGTATCAGTAAGTGGTTACATCTGGAACTGGGGCTGCAACTATGATTATTTTCATAATTTTTTTTGATAAACTGTTTAATCATTTAGTCTATAAAATGTCAAAAATAATGACAAATGCTCATCACAAGTTGCCAGTGCCCAAAGTGTCACGATCCAGCCTCCGTGAATCTGTCTGCTGGTTGTGGGTGTGTTTTGGTTTTGTCTGTCTGGCTATTCATTTCCCTTGCCCGCTCTCTCTCCACACCTTGTCTTCATCCACAATCAGCGCACCTGTCCCAGATCAAGCCATCACCACTCCTCTTCACTCCAGTATAAAGACGCTGGTGAGAGAGCCAGTCACTGCCGGATCATTGTGCCATACATGGTTTGTTGTTGTGCACACTTCCAGCTCTCTAGTTGTCTGTTTGCCTGCTTTGCCTGCTTGTTTGCCAGTCTGCCTGTTGCCAGCAGCTTTACGCCTGTTCTCCCTGTCTCCAGGAATGCCTGTTTGCCTGCCCGCCTCGTCTGCTCGCCAAGCCCCGCCAGCCAGCTCTCATCCTGGGAATCACCTCCACCTGGCTGCCTTCCCCACGGACTTCCCTCCCCAAGACCCCAGCTCAAACCGCCAGTCTTCTTCTCTTCGTCACCGTTAAGCAGAGAATAAAGACTTGTGATTTTGACCTTACCTGTTTGTCCTGGTCTGCATTTGGGTTCAGCCTAGATTCCTGACACAAAGTGATGTCTTAGTCTTACCAGCATGCCAATCCCCCCAACCCCCAAATGTAATCGGTGATGGAGCAGATACAGACTGATGGTAGCGCTCCACTCACACCGGTCTCTCAAACTGCAGCCAAAAACAAAGCTGATGAAGGCCAGTTTGTTGTCATAACAACATAGTTGTTGTCGCACTCTGTTGTCATAAGTAGTATTGTCCCGCCTACATCGACCGTCCAATCAGGTATCTGTCGGTAACTGCCGGTGAATAGGCTTGCGTCATGACCCTTATGAATCGCCATGCAAACTCAAGGGGGATGAGGGAGGGGGATGCAGGGGGCTCCCAGATACATATATATATACATATTTTCTGTGGGAAATATCCCCACATCACAGAAAAGGGGAAAATATATATATATGTATATATATATGTATGTATATTTATTTTCCCCTTTTCTGTGATGTGGGGATATTTCCCAGAGAGACCCCAGTTCCCCTCGTATCACCACACAACACTCATGCTCCGTGTCATAATCCTCTAGGGATTGTCTCCCCAATAAGAAAGGGTATGTAGCTGAACTATTTTTTTAACACTTAATAATAAATTTAACTAATTAAATATAGCCGCTAGCAGTGATGGCTGGGATCATGGCAGTACAGCAGCCAGAGCTGAAACATGGAAGTTTGCATTAAGATTACTGTCAGTTTTGTCATATTAGGCTGTTGATCCATCAGGCCGCAAGCTATCAAGTTCTGATACTGAAGAATGCAATAGCAAGTTGAAATGTGTCCATATCCAACTTTGAATTGGCTTTACTGTGTTTAGCTGTACACTCAAAATGCTGCTGTTGGGCACAATCTGGTCGGATCTGTATGGAAATTGGTGTGCATGTTCCACATACAGGTTGGAACATGATTACCAAATTTCATAGCGATTTGTAAAATTCTGTTTGAGTTGTAAGCCAAAATGTAATAGGCCACGCCCACTTTCAGTAATGACAACCAAACTTCAGATTTTGAGTAGAACATGGTCCTAGAGCATGTGTACCGAATTTTCTGGCCTTTGTGGCGCCCCCTATTGGTCAATATTTGAATGGCTTTGCACACATGTTCATTCATTATATGTGAACATGTCCAAGTTTCATGATGATTGGACCATCTATCACAAAGTTATAACAATTTATCTTATAGGGATCACGTGGTGACGCAGAGGAAGATGGCTGCTTAGGAAGTGAGCTCTGGCACCATCGCCACTCATTTTGTTTTTAATCTGATTACTGGTGATAATTGTACTATAATTTTTGAGTCTTCTAATTCGTTATATACCCCTACCATGAGCGGCATGCCGAATTCCAAGAAAACCGATCCTAATTCGACTCAACAACACCCAAGTACTAGGGCCAAGACTAGCCAGGCCACTCAAAATGGTGCCGAGGCTAACGCCATTACAACCTCTGAGGGAGAGCCGACATCTAAAATTGCAATCCTTGGGCTTCTTCGACAGCTGTCCGAGGACCAAAAGACGCATTTTACAGACTTTCGGAAGGAGCTATCGGAAGCGCGGAGAGGCATTTTTGCTGTCGAGGAGAAGCTAGTGGATGTACTATCCCGAATAACTAGTGCGGAGGCCCGTCTGGATATGCTGGAAGACGCCGAAAAACAATGCCGAGACCATCCTTCGGCGTCTACCTCGGAGGTTGAGAAATTAAATGCCAAACTGACCGAATATGAAGACAGAGATAGACGCGTAAATCTGCGCATTTATGGCTTTCCAGAGCATTGTGAGAATAAAGACGCCATTTCTTTTTTAAAAGAAAAGCTCCCGGAGATCCTTCATCTTGATTTTCCGGAAGGCCTGGACTTGGAGCGTGCACATCGGTCGCTGGCTCCTATCAATCCCAGGCCATTCGTTGTGCGTTTTTTACGATTCCAGCAAAAAGAACGCTTGAGGAGTGCAGCCAGGGAGATCGGCGATGTACGGTGGCAGGGGAACAAAATTAGCATCTACCAGGATTTCTCAAAGGCTACTCAAGACCGGCGACACTCTTTCCTGGAATGCAAATGGATACTTCACTCAGCTAAGATCCCGTTTGGCATTGGATACCCCGCCATGCTGTCCTTCACAACGCCCGGGGGTACCAAACATCGATTTGACGACCCGAAGAAGGCTCTGCAATGCATCAAAGTGCTTTAAGTCGAAGCTATCGTATCAGCTACTGGACTGGCCTTAATGCATAGGTATATATCCATGCTCCCGGAGAACATTTGCACTGGTAAGAGGCTCAGTAACATGCTCCACAATGTTATTTTCTTGTTCTATTTTTGGACGTTTTGATTGTCCCCCATTGAGACGGAGATGGTTGACTACGGCGGCAAGGAGGGGTTTGTAATGCGGCTGTTCTGAACAACTCTTTCATTAGGTTTAATAAGATGTTACTACAAGTATTTTGTTAGTTGTTACAGTGGGTTGTGTTGTTGTGGGGATGGAGGTATTCATGTGCCTTTTGTCACAGCTGTGGGGGGACTTTTTTTCTGTTTTTTTTTCATATTACACTTTAGCTTTCATGTTTTCCATTATTCGGTGCGTGTGTGTGTGTGTGTGTGTGTGTGTGTGTGTGTGTGTGTGTTTTCATTTAGCTCCTATTATGTTCTAGTGCTGTCATTGAAGTTATCATGGTGCCAGTAGATATGGGTGCAAATATGGTGTGTGTATGTATAGGTATGTGTGCACCTGTGCATGCATGCTAGTGTGTGTGTGTGTGTGTGTGTGTGTGTGTGTGTGTGTGTGTGTGTGTGAGCGGGCACCCTTTACATTGTTTATTTTATTCTTTATTTTATTTTATTTCTTAATAATTTGAAAGTCTTCCTTATTCCTATCTAACTGACCTATTGTACACAACGTGGTTGCTTTTGATACCTACTCAACGATTGTCAGGTTGCAGATATCAACGCTGATATCACCCTGTTCCTATAATTGGCGATGGGGCTGCCTCTTTTGGGCAGCTATTTGGTTCTCAGATTTGATTTGATTTGATTTGTTAGTTGTCCAATGTTGGACTTGTCAGGAACGATGAGGAGTAAAGTTTCTCCTCACTTTTCTGCGTTTTGTTTTGCAATATGTGTTTATGGTTTGGGGGGCTTTTGTTTTGGCAAGGGCTACTTTAGGGATCTGTGGCGCTATATCTTTTTCTCTGAAGTGACATTGTTTTATGCTTCTCTATTAGGCTATACATGACTAATCTCAACATTGTTTCCGTCAATGCCAGGGGTCTTAACATTCCGCATAAACGGGCCACTATTCTAGAATTTTTTCGTAAGAAAAAGATTGACCTTGCAATGGTTCAGGAGTCGCATCTACTACGTAAGGACACCGGCCGCTTTCCAAATAAGTTTTACCACTCTATTGCTTCTTCATCGGCCTCTACAAAAACCAAAGGGGTGATGGTGGTTTGTAAGCGCAATTTGAAATTTGATTTCCTTGATTCGTGGGCTGACTCGGAGGGCCGGGTCGCTATTGCCAAGATTCGCTTGGATGGGAAGAGCATGGCATTGATTTCTGCTTACACCCCGAACAATTTTGACCCTGATTTTTATAATCTTCTAACCAAAACCCTCCTGGATCTAACAGGCTTTCGTTTGATTCTAGGCGCAGATTTTAATGCAGTGTGGGACAGTAACATCGATAGGTCGGGCGGGGCAGAGAGCAAGGACCAACATCTTGCTTCTAATGCATTACGACAGTGGGCTAACCACATGGGTATGATCGATCTCTGGCGTTTATTGAACCCATCCGTCAAGGATTACTCTTTTTTTCTCGGCCAGACATAGATCTTTCGCGAGAATAGATTATCTCTTTGCATCCAAAGATTTATTTCAAAATGTCCAGAACACTATTTACATCCCATTCGCATGGTCCAATCATAAACCCGTCTACTGCTCTGCCTCCATAAAATCTGCCCCGTCTAAAGCTCCCAGGTGGCGTTTTAATTTTTCGCTGCTTGACGATGAGGCATACAAGGCACAGTTTGAGATTAATTTCTGTGAGTTTCTGGAGTTTAACCAGGGCTCGGTTGCAGACCTGAGGATCTTATGGAATGCTGTGAAGGGTTTTGTGAGAAGCAACACCACCCTATTTGCCTCAAATCGAAACAAGGCACGCGCGGCTAGACTGGAGGCGCTAGAATCAAAATATGCTTCCCTAGATGCTACTCTCCAACATAGCTACAGTGATTCAGTCTCCCTCATGAAGGAGGTGGTTAAAAAATGAATTAATTCTCTCCTCAAGCACCGCTCAGAATTCCTCATGCACAGAACCAGGCAGAAATATTACTTCCATGCTGCGAGGCCCAGTCACCTGCTGGCCCTGACATCGCGCGGCTCATCTCTAGTTTTGCGCGTCTGGTCTATTTTTTCCCCTCTACGCGCGGCTACGCGGCCCTCAAACAGGTAAAAACTCCATAGAACTGTGTAAAAAACGAGTACAATCTGTTTAAAAATGATTAAAATAAACACCTCATTGTACCAGAGGCAATGTGACACAGCAGAACAACCTTGTGGGTGTTTTTACATTGCACATTAAAATAAATCAATCAAATCAATGTGTATCCATGATCCTGTAGTTAAAACGATCTAGTTAATTAATTCAGTACCAGTTAATATAGCCTACACTTCCGAACCCTGCATAACCAACTGCATTATCACTTGGCAAAACTCAACTTGATATCTCCTCAGAAAACCACGGCTGGCACGCAACCACACGCTACACCCACACGCTCCTACGTGACGCGTCGCGTCCGTGTCCCATGTATTTCGGCTGTGAGACTTCTGACCAGCGAGCATTTCTCTGACATCTTTGGCATTAAATCTAAGGAGGGTATTGTTCTGACTGATCCTAAGGGCGTAAATTCCACCTTTCGATCCTTTTACGAAGAACTGTATAGTTCTCCAGGAGTGAATCTGAAGACTTGAGTGTACCTATTACATTGAAGGAGATTGAGGAGGCGTTGAGGGACATGCGCAAGGGCAAATCACCGGGCCTGGATGGAATTCCGCTGGAGTTTTACCTTGCTTTTTGGCCCTTGTTCGGTCCCCTGCTCCACGATATGATTCAGTTCTCAGTAAAGGAAGGTTCATTCTCGAGGGACGTTAACATTGCTTTGATCTCCTTGAAAAAGGGCAAGGACCCAATGGAATTTGCTAGTTACAGACCCCTCTCGCTGCTGAATGCAGATGTAAAGATTTATCAAGATGCTGGCCCGGCGTCTTCAGGGCTACATGACAAAACTAGTGCACTGTGACCAGTCAGGCTTTATTAGCTCCAGGTTGGCCTCTGCCAATGTAAGGAGGCTTTTACATGTCATAGATAGCGCCCGCAACCTGAAATCCTCTGCTGCAGTTCTTTCGCTAGACGTGATGAAGGCCTTTGACCGGCTGGAATGGCCTTTTCTATGGTTGGTGCTTGAGGCAATGGGCTTTGGCACTCCTTTTATTGATATGATCAGAGTGCTATACTCGAACCCTACTGCTATGATGCTCACCGGTAAGAATTGCTCTCCCCTTTTTGACATCGCTAGGGGGTCCAGACAGGGTTGCCCTTTAAGCCCGGTGTTGTTTGCACTCTCCCTCTCCCTCCCTTGGCGCAGACCATCCGTCAATCACCCTTGCTATCTCCGATCTCGATCAATGAAACACATCACCATATTTCGTTATATGCTGATGATCTGTTACTGTATGTCGACAACGCAACACAATCCATACCCCAGATTCTGGTTATTTTTGACCAGTTTGGCGATTTATCTGGGTTTAAAATTAATTGGCAGAAGTCTGCTTTGTTGCCGTTGAACGAGGCTATGGCCCGATCATCCGTCCCTCCAGTTGTCCCAGTTGTCAAACACTTCACATACTTAGGCGTTGAAATCTTTCCGTTGATTCGAACCACAGCGAAACATAATTTTGAAAACACTCTTAGTAAAATCACTTCAGACCTAAACAGATGGTCCTCATTACCCAATTCTCTGCGTAGCTGAGTCTCAATAATCAAGATGAATATCCTCCCTAGAGTTAACTTTTTTAGCTCGATGCTTCCTCTTCCTCAATCAGCCCAGTATTGGAGCAAGCTAAAGACAGCTGTGACTAAATTTGTATGGCAAGGCAAACGCCCGCGTATCAAGCTCTCCACGATGCAGCGGGAGAGATTGGCGGGCGGTCTATCTCTCCCAAATTTTTAATTTTATTATTGGGCCTTTACGCTCAGACTTTTACTAACCTGGTTTGAGCCTAACGCATTGGTGTCTTGGCAAGCTCTGGAAGAGAGTCTTGTACATCCATATTCTCTCCAGGATCTTCCAAACTCCAACGTGCCCCCTGCACGATGTAGTCAAACATTTGGCCCCATAGTCTCTCACCGTTTGGAGGGCGGCAGAGAAGCTGTGTGGGTTCCCCTTTGCGTGGAACCCATGCTCACTGATATTTGATCATTCTAAACTGCTGATAGGTGGCCACCCTATACAATACCCCCGCTGGAGGGAGAGAGGTATTCGCACGTTGGGGGATATTTATGGAGACGAGGGCCTGCACTCCTTTCAAGACCTGTGCATACAGTTTGAATTGCCGCGTTCCTCCTTTTTTTTTTATTTGCAATTGAGATCCGCTTTAAAGGCCTGCAGAGTCCCGTCTCCTCTTACACCACATCCATTACATACAATTCTGGGTAGAACCAGAGGCACAAGAGGTCTGGTTTCCAAACTTCATTGGTTTATCTTGGAGCATGCTTATAGACCCCTGGCATTAGACGTTTTGTGGAGGGCTGATATCAATGTCTTGGTTTTATTTTTATTTATATTTATTTTAGTTTTTTGTTTTTCCCTTATTTACTCTGGTTATTATAATTACTACGTATTTATTCTTATTTTCTGTCATTGACTGTGTGTAGCATTGTTATTATATTATGCTATGTGATTTTTCCTTTTCCTTATTGTATGCATAGAACTTTAATAAAGAAAATTTGATCACAAAAAACAATTTATCTTATAGGCCACGCCTCCTTCACAAATTTAAGAGTTAATATTTTCAAAACTACAGTAGATATCAACAATCTATCAACAAAATTTAGAGAGCGTAGGTCCATAGATGCTACCGACCGATTTTGGTGGTAATCGGTCTACTGTGTAGGAGGAGATGTTAAAAATTAGTTTTTCAGATAATTCAAAATATCTCAAAAATTTTAAAGGCGAACCTTGAGGGTCCTTAAGCACATTTGTAGAGTACAGTTAGGTGGACATGTGTACCAAGTTTCATGTAAATCCGACAAACGGTGTGGGAGATACAGCACTTTAAACCTTTTATTTTTAACCTTTAATTATAGTGCCCCCATCAGGCTGATGGGGGTCATATTTCTTGTGGGTCTAATTGAAGCCATACTAGACCACGGTGTAAAGTTTCATGGCTCTAGTATTTGCCATCTCACTGGAAATTGAGCCCAAAGAGAAAAACAACAATAATTAAAAAAAGTACTAGTACAAAAATTAACTAGGATGCTGTCGGGGCAGACAGCAAGGGTATATCTCCGAAATTCCCCAATCCTCGAAGGCCCCATTAAGTCAAATGTAATAAAAAGCCATTCAATAATCACACAATAAGACTCCAGGGGTTAATCTTCCCAATTATATTGGTTGTATGTCCCAACTATTTTTATTTCGCCAAATAATAACATTTTTCCATCTGGGCTAATCAAAAGTTAATTATATTATTATTACTCCTAAACACTCCAAAATGAATGGATATAATCCTCTAGGGATTGTCTCCCCCAATAATAAAATATACCTTAACTATTTTTTTAACACTCAATAATAAATTTAACTAATTAAATATAGCTGCTAGTGGCGATGGCTGGGTTCATGCCAGTACAGCAGCCAGAGCTGAAATGTGGAAGTTTGCATTAAGATTACTGTCAGTTTTGTCATATTAGGCTGTTGAGCCATCAGGCCCAATGCTATTAAGTTCTGATACTGAAGAATGTAATAGCAAGTTAAAAGATGTCAATGGGTTAGGTTTAGGGTTTGGGTTTAGGGTTAGGTTGGTTGTTTGTAGATGTTTACCCAGAGCTCTGACCACAACTGTTTCAGGGTTAGGGTTAGGGGAACCGTTTGGTCATGGTTAAATGAGAAAAGCCTTTGTAAAGAAAAAAAAGAAAATGCTACTGCTGTTATGGTTGAAATGTCTTTCATAAACGCCGGGAAGTTTAGGCAAGTAAAACCACTTTGGTTAAGGTCTGCGTTCAGGTTATGCTTAGGCAACTAAAACAAGTTGGTGAAGGTCAGGGGAACGGTTTGGTCCTGGTTAAATGAGAAAAGCCTTTGTAAAAAAAAAAAAGAAAATGCTACTGCTGCTATGGTTGAAATGTCCTTGGTAAACACCGGGAAGTTTTAGGCAAATAAAACCACTTTGGTTAAGGTTTGCGTTCAGGTTATGCTTAGGCAACTAAAACAAGTTGGGGCAGGTAAGGGAAGTGTTCCCATTTGTCAGTGAAAATGAATGGAAATGTATTGCCATTGTCAAAATTGTGACACGGTGTCAATGTGCTTGACGTTTGGCACACCTTGAATGGTAACAATTGGGAACAATCCTGACATACTGGAACGCGCCGCGCCAACGTGCCAGATCCTAAGGGGGGCGTTTGCGCGCCACCATGACAAATGGGAACAATCCTGACATACGGGAACGCGTCAGATCCTAAGGGGGGCGTTTTGCGTGCCACCATGACAAACGGGAACATTTTTGACATTTGTGTCAAAAAAACCCAATTGTAACCAATCTGTCCAAATTTGACAGGGGCTGTACAACTAGTCAATCCTCAAACCATCCTCACTTGATTATTCCAAATAAACCTAGTTTTTTTCTAGTTGCCGCAGAGGGGATTTGGTCTTGTGGGATTGTTCTAGGCCATGCCCACACTGCCTGTGCAAAATCTGGGGTCTCTTGGAACTTTCTTTGAGAAAATGTGCAAATATGAAAATTTTTATGTCCATGTCCATTTGGGAACATTTTTGCCATTTGGGTTGACATTTGGGAATATTTTTGACATTTGGGTTGACAAACAGGAACATTTTTGATATTTGGGTTGACAAACGGGAACATTTTTGACATTTAGGTTGACAAACGGGAACATTTTTGACATTTGGGTAGACAAACGGGAACATTTTTGACATTTGCAATTGTCCATTTGGGAACATTTTTGACATTTGGGTTGACATTTGGGAACATTTTTGCCATTTGGGTTGACATTTGGGAACCCTGACCACCCATTCAAATGTATGCCAAATGTCAAAATACTGACTTTGGCATACTTTTGAATGGGGTAGTCAGGGTTCCCAAATGGACAATTGCAAATGTCAAAAATGTTCCCAAATGTCAACCCAAATGGCAAAAATGTCCCCAAATGTCAACCCAAATGTCAACCCAAATGTCAAAAATGTTCTCAAATGTCACAGTGACAAACGGGAACATTTCTGCCATTTGGGTCGACATTTGGGAACATTTTTGACATTTGGGTTGACAAACAGGAACATTTTTGCCATTTGGGTTGACATTTGAGAACATTTTTGCCATTTGGGTTGACATTTGGGAACATTTTTGACATTTGGGTTGAAAAACGGGAACATTTTTGACATTTGGGTTGACAAACGGGAAGCCTGACCACCCATTCAAAAGTATGCCAAATGTCAAAATATAAGGGCTATTTTGACATTTGGCATACTTTTGAATAGGTGGTCAGGGTTCCCAAATGTCAACCCAAATGGCAAAAATGTTCCCAAATGTCAACCCAAATGGCAAAAATGTTCCCGTTTGTCACTGTGACATTTGGGAACATTTTTACCATTTGGGTTGACATTTGGGAACCCTGACCACCCATTCAAAAGTATGCCAGATGTCAAAATATTGACTTTGGCATTTTGGTTTGTAAGTTGGATTTTCGTTTGTAAGTTTGGAACTTTTTGAGGAATGCACCAACCCTAACCCTAACCACATCTCCCAAATGTTAAAAATGTTCCCAAATGTCACAGTGACAAAGGGGAACATTTTTGACATTTGCAGTTGTCCATTTGGGAACATTTTTGACATTTGGGTAGACATTTGGGTATAACTTGCCATTCACTTATCCTATCCAAATTTCCCATTCAAATGTATGTGGGGTGTCACGCTTACCACGCAGCAATGCTACGTGCTACAGGGTCCGGACAAAGATGGAAGTGCCCCATTTGGGAGTGGCAACGACATATTAAAAAATCAGAGCTCTGACAAATTTAGAAAAAAAATGTCATTTCACCAATCTGCCCAACTTTGACAGGGGCTGTCCAACTAGTCAACCCTAACACCATCCTCACTTGAACTATTCCAAATAACCCTAATGTTTTTCTAGATGCCGCAGAGGGGATTTGGTGATGTGGGCTTGTTCTAGGCCCCGCCCACAATGTCTGTGCAAAATCTGGGGTCTCTGGGACCTTTATTTGAGAAAATATGCACATTTGAAATATAATATTCACATAACCCTAATGTCAACTTTGACACAAGGGAAAACTGCCGACCCTTTGACATTTGTGCAGGTTTTTAGGCACCTTAACATGCATCCAGAACCACCAAATTTATGTCAGATCTTCACTGTAACACCAACTTTCAGTTGGAAAAGGTTGCAACTTTCTAGCTCTACTATAAAGGGTCAAAATCCAGTGAAATGGCCTTCTGGAGGCCTTCTGACCTTTCAGTTTCCTTATGTCTGTGTCCATTTGGGAACATTTTTGCCATTTGCAATTGTCCATTTCGGAACATTTTTGCCATTTGCAATTGTCCATTTGGGAACCCTGTCCGCCCCATTCAAAAGTGTGCCAAATGTCAGATTTTAGTCATTCCCTAATATTTTGTGCAGGTCTGTGCACATATTTAAGGAACCTTAACATGCATCCAGAACCACCGACTTCGTGTCAGCTCTTCACTATAACACCAACTTTCAGTTGGAAAAGGTTGCAACGTCCTAGCTGTAGTATAAAGGGTCAAAATCCAGTGAAACGGCCTTAACTAGACGCACGCACACAGACCGCATGTGATCAGCGCATGGTCAATTCCTTACATTCTGACATTTAGCATACATTTGAATGGGGGGTCGGTGTTCCCAAATGTCATAGACCAAAAAAAGGACTTGATGTTGTCTTATCAATGTGAAATTGAAATATGTTCCATAATAGAGGCTCCTTTTGAATCCTGAACTGGTTCCAGCAAGCCAAATGTATGCAGAACCAGTTCCAGCCTATTCAAATGCAGATGTTTCGTGGATGACATTCGGGAACCCTGACCACCCCATTCGAAAGTATGCCAAATGTCAAAATATAAGGGATATTTTGACATTTGGCATACTTTTAATGGGGTGGTCAGGGTTCCCAAATGGACAATTGCAAATGTCAAAAATGTTCCCAAATGTCACAGTGACAAAGGGGAACATTTTTGACATTTGCAGTTGTCCATTTGGGAACATTTTTGACATTTGGGTAGACATTTGGGTATAACTTGCCATTCACTTATCCTATCCAAATTTCCCATTCAAATGTATGTGGGGTGTCACGCTTACCACGCAGCAATGCTACGTGCTACAGGGTCCGGACAAAGATGGAAGTGCCCCATTTGGGAGTGGCAACGACATATTAAAAAATCAGAGCTCTGACAAATTTAGAAAAAAAATGTCATTTCACCAATCTGCCCAACTTTGACAGGGGCTGTCCAACTAGTCAACCCTAACACCATCCTCACTTGAACTATTCCAAATAACCCTAATGTTTTTCTAGATGCCGCAGAGGGGATTTGGTGATGTGGGCTTGTTCTAGGCCCCGCCCACAATGTCTGTGCAAAATCTGGGGTCTCTGGGACCTTTATTTGAGAAAATATGCACATTTGAAATATAATATTCACATAACCCTAATGTCAACTTTGACACAAGGGAAAACTGCCGACCCTTTGACATTTGTGCAGGTTTTTAGGCACCTTAACATGCATCCAGAACCACCAAATTTATGTCAGATCTTCACTGTAACACCAACTTTCAGTTGGAAAAGGTTGCAACTTTCTAGCTCTACTATAAAGGGTCAAAATCCAGTGAAATGGCCTTCTGGAGGCCTTCTGACCTTTCAGTTTCCTTATGTCTGTGTCCATTTGGGAACATTTTTGCCATTTGCAATTGTCCATTTCGGAACATTTTTGACATTTGGGTTGACATTTGGGAACATTTTTGACATTTGGGTTGACATTTGGGAACATTTTTGACATTTGGGTTGACATTTGGGAACCCTGACCACCCATTCAAAAGTATGCCAAATGTCAAAATATTGACTTTGGCATTTTGGTTTGTAAGTTGGATTTTTGCGAACTTTTTGAGGAATGCACCACTATTGGTGCGCCTTTTAAAAAATGTTCCTCTTTGTCACTTTGACATTTGGGAACCCTGACCACCCATTCAAAAGTATGCCAAATGTGAAAATATTGACTTTGGCATTTTGGTTTGTAAGTTGGATTTTCGCGAACTATTGAGGAATGCACCACTATTGGTGCGCCTTTTAAAAAATGTTCCCCTTTGTCACTGTGACATTTGGGAACATTCAAAAGTATGCCAAATGTCAAAATATAAGGAATATTTTGACATTTGGCATACTTTTAATGGGGTGATCAGGGTTCCCAAATGGACACTTGCAAATGTCATTGTCAAAATAGCCCACATTTTTGACATTTGGGTTGACAAATGGGAACATTTTTGACATTTGGGTTGACAAACGGGAACATTTTTGACATTTGGGTTGACATTTGGGAACAATTTTGACATTTGGGTTGACAAACGGGAACATTTTTGACATTTGGGTTGACAAATGGGAACATGTTTGACATTTGGGTTGACATTTGGGAACCCTGACCACCCATTCAAAAGTATACCAAATGTCAAAATAGCCCTTATATTTTGACATTTGACATACTTTTGAATGGGTGGTCAGGGTTCCAGTTTGTCAACCCAAATGTCAAAAATGTTCCTGTTTGTCAACCCAAATGGCAAAAATGTTCCCAAATGTCAACCCAAATGTCAAAAATGTTCCAGTTTGTCAACCCAAATGTCAAAAATGTTCCCAAATGTCACAGTGACAAACGGGAACATTTTTGATATTTGGGTTGACATTTGGGAACATTTTTGACATTTGGGTTGACAAACGGGAACATTTTTGACATTTGGGTTGACATTTGGGAACACTGACCACCCATTCAAAAGTATGCCAAATGTCAAAATAGCCCTTATATTTTGACATTTGGCATACTCTTGAATGGGTGGTCAGGGTTCCCAAATGGACAATTGCAAATGTCAAAAATGTTCCCGTTTGTCAACCCGAATGTCAAAAATGGTCCCATTTGTCAAATGACAAACGGGAACATTTTTGACATTCGGGAGGGCACCCCCAAACGTCAAAAATGTTCCCGTTTGTCAACCCAAATGTCAAGAATGTTCCCGTTTGTCAACCCAAATGTCAAAAATGTTCCCATTTGTCAAACTCAAATGTCAAAAATGTTCCCGTTTGTCAACCCAAATGTCAAAAATGTTCCCAAATGTCACAGTGACAAATGGGAACATTTTTGACATTTGGGTTGACAAACGGGAACATTTTTGACATTTGGGTTGACAAACGGGAACATTTTTGACATTTGGGTTGACAAACGGGAACATTTTTGACATTCGGGAGGGCACCCCCCGAAACGTCAAAAATGTTCCCGTTTGTCAACCCGTTTGTCAAAAATGTTCCCGAATGTCAGGGCTCCCGGGTGCCACCTGGTGGCCGGCCCGGCGTAGCCTGACAAACGGGAACTGTGGGTCGGATCGGAGCCAAGTTTTCCCGCGCGGGTCCCGGCCAAATATTAATGCGGATCGCCTCGGTTCCCGATTTTTCGGGGCCCCTGTTTGGGCGGGAAGGGAGCGTCCGTTTGGGGCCCGAAATTCCCTAACGCATGAATGGCCGGGGTTGCCAAATGTCAATGAGCTCCTTAGGCAGGCAGGTAAGGGAAGTGGGCAAGTCAGATCCGTAACTTCGGGATATGGATTGGCTCTAAGTGCTGGGTTGGTCAGGCTGCCGTGCAAAGCGGGGCTGGGCTCGAGCCGCGGCTGGGGGAGCAGTTGCCCCATTGCCCTCCTCTCTCCGCCTCTGGAAGTGCGGTGTGCGGCCCACCTCGCGGGGCTCTCGTCCATGGCGCTTCGTGCGTCGTGTGGCGGGGGTTTTCGCGGGGCGGTGTCCGCCGCCGTGTCGGAAGGCGGGCCGGTGGAAGGGATCGGGTACGGTGGTCGGCGGCAGCAACTCTGGACACGGCCGGTAGTCAATTAAAAGCCGGGTCTCCAATAATGGCCGGGGCCGTGGTCGACACAAACAAATAAAGGCCGGCCCCAAATACAGGCCGGGGAAAAAAACAAAGGAAACAAGACTAGGTCAAAACCTAGTATATGGCTGGACCGTGTCCGTCTCCTCTCTCCGCCACTGTCCTCTCCACCGCGCCCACGGCCCGTACCTATCGGGGACACCCGGTGACGTATCGGTGTCGGGACCCCGCCGAAATCTTGGCCGGATCACCAGAAACTAAATCGGCGGCCAGCTATCGGCACTGGCCGGAACCGTGTTCCCGGGAAACTCGAAGCGTCGGCAGTAAGCCCTCGGCGCACCGAAACCTCCATGCCGCTGACAGAACAGAGGGCTGTCAGGTGGACTGAGCTCGCGCATCGAAATAAACGGCGATATGATATAATTGTATAGATTCTACTTTAGCTTCAGTTAGCTTCAGCTTACATGCAAACAACGGTGGATACCGGTTAACTCCTGGTGCCTGTTATACATGTAACTGTAGTTTGTAGTAACATACAAGTATATATATACATATATATATATATAAGTAAGTAATAAGAGTAATAATAACAGTGAAAATAAAGACTGTTTTTCCTTAATGTGTGGCTGGATTGTCCATTAGACACGTGAGAATCACCTTCTGTACAGTGAAACCAGCAAGAATAAACATAGTTCTATATACAGTGTATTTGTGGAGTTTGTCTCTCTGACAGAGGAAATGCATTTCAGCAAATTTCTACTTTCACATGCAATAGAATAGAAACATCAAGAACTTTTTTCCCCAAAACTTTAGATTTTGAAGGACAAAAACAACTTCAGAATCTTCTCCAGAAGAAAGTTTCCTCCTGCAGAAGAAAAGTCTTCAGTTGTTTGATTAAAATTCTTTCAGAAAGGAAAAGAATCCTTTTCAAGTTTAAAACTTGTAAAGTCAGTGAAACCACCCCTGACTTATTTTAAGAAATCTTATCAAGTGAATATCACTTACTTCACTGGCAGCCACATTTGCCTGTTTCAAGCAAAACAACAAACTACAATTCAACTAGTGAAAACAAATTGGTACTTACTTTGCAGCCTGTCCTGCCATTGTCCTCAGGAAAATCTTCTTCACAAAAAGAAGAAAAAAAAACAAAGCTCTTGGGAAGAGAGGGAGCAAGAAAATAAATAAAAAAAGAAGAAGAAAAAATCCTTTTAAAAAAGCAAGAAACTTCAAAAAAGAGTTTTCTTCAGAAAAGTCTTCAGGTTCAATGAAATTCTCTTCCAAAATGGCAAAGAGGTGGAGTGTGTGATCAGAATGGAAAACACAATGAAGGAGTGGAGTTTACCTGCAGTATTTATCCTCCATGCAGCACTACACACCTTCATGATGATGTCATAGTCACACAGACCAATCAGCTTGATTGTGGTCTTTCAACGGTGGGAGGAGGGTGTGACTGGATGGTTGACGTGACATGGCCTTTTTGTGGTTCCGAGCATCAAACAAATAAATAAAAATTAAATTTGTCAAAAATGTCTTTTATATTGTTCAGAACATGCTGCTTTATGTGAACATACTGAACATTCATGCAATTCATCACTCACTTTTTCACAATTTTCAACCAAACATGAAAAAGCTCATATGGTGTGACTGTCCCAAGCACGTTTCACAAAGTTTAAACTTGAATAAAACGAAGAAAAATAAATGCAACTCTCCTCAAAAAAGTACAAAATGATAACACAGATGTCTATTTGTGAGTCTGCTCTTTTCAAAGACCAGGCATAATATTTTGAGTCAGCTCTGATCAAAAAGATTTTGTCCCAGAAATGGATATCATATGGTGTGACACTATATTGTGATATTTAAAACGGACAATTGTTTGGAGACCCTTGGGGAGGAGGGATCCTTGTTCAACCAGGAAGTACAGAAAACATCTCAGAAGGACATGGAAGGGTTACAAGGTGAGTTGTCTCTTGTCATTTTTTCAATAAATCAAATCTTTTTGGCACTCCCACTTCAGTACCCTTTCCCGGTGTCTTTTTACATAAAAATGCCAAAGATAAATTACTTTTTTGTCATTATTACTTTTAAATCTATGTTACCATGTTGCAGTGGGTATGCTGTTAGCATGCTAGCGTATAACCACAAGGCCCAATGTTATGCTAAGTGCATGAAACCTCATATGGTGTGACACTACATCATATTGTGTGACAGGTTTTGCTTGTCACTTCATATGATCCATTTGTCACACCATATGATATGAACTGTATTTTCCTACACTCAGAATAATTATTAATTTGAGCTAACAATTTATTCTTGTATTTTATAACTAATAGCTAAGTTTAATGTATGTTTTGTCCTTTTTAACACTTTTTTTCTGTCTATCATCACATGAAAAAAAATGTATACCTACTCCACTCAGGGGAATCCATATTTACCTACTTCAGCTTACAAACTTCAGCTGACATGACAAGAAAGATATCATTAACTTGTGATATTCAGTTGTTGTTTAACTCATTTACTAGAATGAACTTATGCCCTGTTTTAAATTAATGTTTTAAATTAATGTATTAAAGGTAACATTTCCGCATTAAAATATCTAAAAACGACTAGACCTATGTTATATATTTTTTTAAAATGTGTACTTACATTATCCCAAATGTTTCCAACAATGTTGAAACCCAGAGAAATAAGTAATTCAATGTCAATGGCATCATATCCCCTTTACCCCCTAACTTCCGGGGAAACACAGGAAACACCAGATGATACGTCAGAGAGTGAGGAAGGAAGTCGGCCAACTAGCTAGCTAGCCACTCTAGCCACTCTGTTGTTTTTTTCATTCTATTGTTTTTATTGCTCACTCGTGATGGATCATGATTATTCATTCCCGTTTGCTGTGCGTTCTGTCGTCGAAGCTGTCCCCGTAAAAAAACTCCCATGATCCCACGCTACTTCACGACGTCATCAAACTACGTCTTTTGTTATTGTTTTTATTGAGAGACCGCTAGCGGCAGAAATTACGTACTGTGCGTTTAAATTAATGTATTATATTAATGTTTTAAAGAGTAACTAAACCCCAAACCCAAATCTTTGGTGAAGCCTGACACCCAATGTTGAAAAGTAGGGTACTGAACTGGCCTTCACCTATTGGCTGGTCTTTGTGCCAGGTGATGTCACCACCTGTTGTACTCTATAGAGGGTGACATCACAGGGCCAATAGCAGATGATCAGTGCAGTACCCTACTTTTCACAATTAGGTGTCAGGCTTCACCACAGATTTAGGTGGGGTTTAGTTACTCTTTAAATGAATGTTTATGAAAGCAGAAATAACCTCACTGTTCAGCAACCTTGTTGATATGACTGATTTACTTACCAGTAGTTATGAGTAATCAATACTTACCTGACATATGAGTGATCAGTACTTACCAGTAGTTAATATTCAGCAGACTTAACTGTAAACAATACTTACCAGACAAGTGATACTATTCTTTATTAGTGTGTTCCTCACTAGAAATATGGTTCTTCTCTAGTCCTGTGTCCGATACCCAAGTGCTATACAATGTTTAGTGGCACAATGTTCCACACTTTTGTGTGATTTTTCTTAAACTGTTTTTATTTGAATGTTAAATGCATATAATACATGTTTTTGCATTGACAAATTGTGGTGTGGTGTCGTTCATCCTATGGTGTGACACTATATCATTTGGTGTGACATTCAGAATTGTGACAATAAAAAGGCTTTGTTAGTAATAAATCATAAAAATCTCAGTGGAACACATGGAAAATAGTATCAGCAAGAGTCACAAGTATTTTGTTAGATTTATAACAGGGTTTGTCAGAATTAATCTAAAATATATTGAAAGATTGAGGACAGAGAAAAATAATACAAAATGTAATGAATTTGCACAAGGAAATGCTGGATCTCAAGATAGTAATGATAAAGAATTATTATTATAAAATGAGTTACTTAAGAAAAGTATACCCCATTTTCATTTTATATACAATAACTTTCATGTCACACCATATGACAATTTTAGGCACTAATACAACAAATTGGTGAATAAATTCAGATTCCAATACAAAATCTAAAAGACCACATATATTTTTGGAAATCTAAGAGTCAGTACAACACAACTTAATAATTTTCATGCCTAATATTGAAGTTTAAAAAAAAAACTTTTTTTCAGGCTTATATGTCAACCACCCGACTTCATTTGCCTCAGATTTGTTGAGCTCACTCACAGAGCAAGACATAGAGCTGGATTCAGCTGGAGATGTTTCTATATAGTATAGTTTAGTTTATAATTTTTTTTATAGTATTTTTAGTATAGTTTCCTCTATGTGCTTTCATTTGACATGCTTTTCATGACTCAGGTAATTTTGAAACTTGAAATTCTCTTGTCTGTGAAGCAGACACATTCATCTGCTCACATCGTTGAGACTGGGAAAACATCCTCTTGGGCTGCATTTTACGGGGGCTCAACATATTGGGGGGGAGGAGGCTGCGTGGTGGCGGCACGCATTGAACCAAACACCACCCTCTCTGTCTGGACCTAGTCCCGACCGGACGCTGCGGTCCCCCCCTGGGCACCTACGCCCCCTGGCCTGTTCGTTTGCTCCGAGGGCTGACGGAGCAGCGGGCTTGACTTTGGGCGCCCTTGGGGAGGCCTGTCCGGTGCCACCGGGCCCTGTCCGCCATTCGGAACCATAAAAACCTCAGCGCGGCATGAGTGCCTACCAACTTAATGTCGCTCTCGTCCGCGGCACCTCGTGTGTCCAGAGTCGCCGCCGCCAACCGCCGTACCCGATCCCCTCCACCGGCCCGCCTTCCAACACGGTGGCAGACACCGCCCAGCGAAAACCCCGGCCACGCGATGCGCGAAGCTCCACGGATGACGCACCCCAGCCCAACCGACCCAGCCCTTAGAGCCAGCAATCAGCAATCAGCAGCCGTGTAACATTAGCCTGTAGTCAGGTCAGCAAATCAGTAGTCATGTAACACTCAAATTTAGTCACCTCAGCCAATCAGAAGTCATGTAACACTCAAATGTAGTCAGCTCAGCCAATCAGAAATCATGTAACACTCAAATTCAGTCACCTCAGCCAATCAGAAGTCATGTAACACTCAAATGTAGTCAGCTCAGCCAATCAGAAGTCTTGTAACACTCAAATGTAGTCACACTAGCCTGTCATCAGCACAGCCAATCAGCGCCGTGTAACATTAGCCTGTAGTCAGGTCAGCAAATCAGCAGTCATGTAACACTCAAATTTAGTCACCTCAGCCAATCAGAAGTCATGTAACACTCAAATGTAGTCAGCTCAGCCAATCAGAAGTCATGTAACACTCAAATTTAGTCACCTCAGCCAATCAGAAGTCATGTAACACTCAAATGTAGTCAGCTCAGCCAATCAGAAGTCTTGTAACACTCAAATGTAGTCAGCTCAGCCAATCAGAAGTCATGTAACACCTGCCTGTAGTCAGCTCAGCCAATCAGCAGTCATGTAAAACTACACTGTAGTCAGCTCAGCCAATCAGAAGTCATGTCACACTCAAATGTATTCAGCTCAGCCAATCAGAAGTCATGTAACACTCAAATGTAGTCAGCTCAGCCAATCAGAAGTCATGTAACACCTGCCTGTAGTCAGCTCAGCCAATCAGCAGTCATGTAAAACTACACTGTAGTCAGCTCAGCCAATCAGCAGTCATGTAACACTAGCATGTAGTCAGCTCAGCCAATCAGAAGTCATGTAACACTAGACTGTAGTCAGCTTAGCCAATCAGCAGACATGGAACACTCAAATGAAGTGAACTCAGCCAATCAGAAGTCATGTAACACTAGCCTGTCATAAGCGCAGCCAATCAGCAGTAATGTAACACTCGCCTGTACTCAGTTCAGCCAATAATCAGCCATGTGACACCTATCTGTAGTCAGCTGATCCAATCAGCAGTCATGTAACACTCAAATGTAGTGAATTCAGCCAATCAGAAGTCATGTAACACTAGCCTGTAGTCAGCTCAGCCAATCAGCAGTCATGCAAAACTACACTGTAGTCAGCTCAGCCAATCAGCAGTCATGTAACACTCAAATGTTGTCATCTCAGCCAATCAGCAGTCATGTAACACTCAAATGTTGTCATCTCAGGCAATCAGAAGTCATGTAACACCTGCCTGTAGTCAGCTCAGCCAATCAGCAGTCATGTAACACTACACTGTAGTCAGCTCAGCCAATCAGCAGCCATGTAACACTCAAATGTAGTCAGCTCAGCCAATCAGAAATCATGTAACACTAGCTCGTAGTCAGCTCAGCCAATCAGCAGCCATGTAACACTAGACTGTAGTCAGTTCAGCCAATCAGCAGTCATCTAACACTAGACTGTAGTCAGGTCAGCCAATCAGAAGTCATGTAAAACCTGCCTGTAGTCAGTTCAGTCAATCAGCAGCCATGTAGCACCCAAATGTAGTCAACTCAGCCAATCAGCAGTCATGTAACACTAGCCTGTAGTCAGCTCAGCCAATCAGAAATCATGTAACACTAGCTTGTAGTCAGCTCAGCCAATCAGCAGCCATGTAGCACCCAAATGTAGTCAACTCAGCCAATCAGCAGTCATGTAACACTAGCCTGTAGTCAGCTCAGCCAATCAGCAGCCATGTAGCACCCAAATGTAGTCAACTCAGCCAATCAGCAGTCATGTAACACTAGCCTGTCATCAGCACAGCCAATCAGCGGTAATGTAACACTCGCCTGTCCTCAGCTCAGCCAATCAGAAGTCATATAACACTAGCCTGTAGTGAATTAAACCAATCAGCCACCATGTTACACTAGCCTGTAGTCAGCTCAGCCAATCATAAGTCATGTAACACTAGCCTGTAGTCAGCTCAGCCAATCAGCAGCCGTGCAACACTCGCCTGTAGTCAGCTCAGCCAATCAGCAGCTGTGTAACACTAGCCTGTAGTCAGCTCAGCCAATCAGCAGTCATGTAACACTAACCTGTAGTCAGGACAGCCAATCAGCAGCCATGTAACACTCAAATGTAGTCAACTCAGCCAATCAGAAATCATGTAACATTAGCCTGTAGTCAGCTCAGCCAGTCAGCAGCCGTGTAACACTAGACTGTAGTCAGCTCAGCCAATCAGTGGCCTTGTAACACTCAAATGTTATCAGCTCAGCCAATCATAAGTCATGTAAAACTACACTGTAGTCAGTTCAGCAAATCAGCAGCCATGTAACACTCAAATGCGCTGGTCGTTATTGCTGCAGGATTTCAACATTGAGATACATCACATTAAAGGAGTGGATAATATTATGGCTGATGCATTGTCTCGTGTGGGGTTTTAGAAAATCAAGCATTTCTTGGGGGAAGAAATGTTTGATCTTAGGTGGGGGGGTGTTATGACCCTGGGTCATAGTTTGTGTTTGGGTGTGTATTTGTGTTGTTTCTCCCTCCCTGCCTGAGGGTGGCGGTGTTCACCCCGTTTGTGTGTTCTCCAGTTTGTTGAGTTGCAGGTGGCGGCTGGTGATTGGACGGGAGACTGATGGCGCCTATTTTAAAAAGGGCGTCTGTCCGATGCCGGCTCACTCCTTCTCCTTCCTGGCTCCCAACCAGACCGTGCTGTGCTTTGCCACATGAATACTGTGTTGACCTAGTGGTGTAGATTGACTTTGTTATTAAGAATGTAAATAACTTCTGAGAGAGCAGTCCCGGTAGCCATAGGGGTGAGAAGCCTTTTTTCTTTGTTTTCTTGTCTCTTGTTTATGATAGGGAGGCAGGTAAGCTGATTGTACTTTTGTTTTTGTTTGCTTAAGTTAGGTAAGTTAGTTACTTTTTTTCATCATAGATCGTTTTGTTTGTTATTTTGGCTGTGCTCCCCCCGACGTTTTGCTACCTTATTGAAGAGTGATTAAATAAATCAATTTTATTTGGACTGCACCTGCTGTGGCACTGGTCATCTTTGGGAGTTGGGAAAGAGGGGAGTCACTTTTATGCTATGCTCGGTTTTCCCCTAGGCCGGGCGTAACAGAAGTCATTTAACAATAGCCTGTTTTCAGCTCAGCCAATCAGCAGCCATGTGACACCTGTCATGTAACACTAGACTGTGGTCAGCTTAGCCGATCAGCAGCCATGTAACACTGAAATGTAGTGAACTCAGCCAATCAGAAGTCATGTAACACTAGCCTGTAGTCAGCTCAGCCAATCAGAAGAAATGTAATGCTAGCCTGTAGTCAGCTCAACCAATCAGCAGCCATGTAACACTCAAATGTTGTCAGCTCAGCCAATCAGCAGTCATGTAACACTAGACTGTAGTCAGTTTAGCCAAACAGCGGCCATGTAACACTCAAATGTAGTCAGCTCAGCCAATCAGAAGTCATGAAACACCTGCCTGTAGTCAGCTCAGCCAATCAGAAGTCATGTAACACTATCCTCTAGTCAGGTCAGCCGATCAGCAGCGATGTAACAGTCAAATGTAGTCAGCTCAGCCAATCAGAAGTCATGTAACACCTGCCTGTAGTCAGCTCAGCCAATCAGCAGTAATGTAACACTAGACTGTAGTCAGCTCAGCCAATCAGCAGTCATGTAACACTACACTGTAGTCAGCTCAGCCAATCAGCAGCCATGTAACACTCAAATGTAGTCAGCTCAGCCAATCAGAAATCATGTAACACTAGCTCGTAGTCAGCTCAGCCAATCAGCAGCCATGTAACACTAGACTGTAGTCTGTTCAGCCAATCAGCAGTCATGTAACACTAGACTGTAGTCAGATCAGCCAATCAGCAGCCATGTAACAGTCAAATGTAGTCAGGTCAGCCAATCAGAAGTCATGTAAAACCTGCCTGTAGTCAGTTCAGTCAATCAGCAGCCATGTAGCACCCAAATGTAGTCAACTCAGCCAATCAGCAGTCATGTAACACTAGCCTGTAGTCAGCTCAGCCAATCAGAAATCATGTAACACTAGCTTGTAGTCAGCTCAGCCAATCAGCAGCCATGTAACACTAGACTGTAGTCAGTTCAGCCAATCAGCAGTCATGTAACTCTAGACTGTAGTCAGATCAGCCAATCAGCAGCCATGTAACACTCAAATGTAGTCAGCTCAGCCAGTCAGAAGTCATGTAACACCTGCCTGTAGTCAGCTCAGCCAATCAGAAGTCATGTAACACTATCCTCTAGTCAGGTCAGCCGATCAGCAGCGATGTAACAGTCAAATGTCGTCAGCTCAGCCAATCAGAAGTCATGTAACACCTATCTGTAGTCAGCTGATCCAATCAGCAGTCATGTAACACTAGACTGTGGTCAGCTTAGCCGATCAGCAGCCATGTAACACTGAAATGTAGTGAACTCAGCCAATCAGAAGTCATGTAACACTAGCCTGTAGTCAGCTCAGCCAATCAGAAGAAATGTAATGCTAGCCTGTAGTCAGCTCAACCAATCAGCAGCCATGTAACACTCAAATGTTGTCAGCTCAGCCAATCAGCAGTCATGTAACACTAGACTGTAGTCAGTTTAGCCAAACAGCGGCCATGTAACACTCAAATGTAGTCAGCTCAGCCAATCAGAAGTCATGTAACACCTGCCTGTAGTCAGCTCAGCCAATCAGAAGTCATGTAACACTATCCTCTAGTCAGGTCAGCCGATCAGCAGCGATGTAACAGTCAAATGTAGTCAGCTCAGCCAATCAGAAGTCATGTAACACCTGCCTGTAGTCAGCTCAGCCAATCAGCAGTAATGTAACACTAGACTGTAGTCAGCTCAGCCAATCAGCAGTCATGTAACACTACACTGTAGTCAGCTCAGCCAATCAGCAGCCATGTAACACTCAAATGTAGTCAGCTCAGCCAATCAGAAATCATGTAACACTAGCTCGTAGTCAGCTCAGCCAATCAGCAGCCATGTAACACTAGACTGTAGTCTGTTCAGCCAATCAGCAGTCATGTAACACTAGACTGTAGTCAGATCAGCCAATCAGCAGCCATGTAACAGTCAAATGTAGTCAGGTCAGCCAATCAGAAGTCATGTAAAACCTGCCTGTAGTCAGTTCAGTCAATCAGCAGCCATGTAGCACCCAAATGTAGTCAACTCAGCCAATCAGCAGTCATGTAACACTAGCCTGTAGTCAGCTCAGCCAATCAGAAATCATGTAACACTAGCTTGTAGTCAGCTCAGCCAATCAGCAGCCATGTAACACTAGACTGTAGTCAGTTCAGCCAATCAGCAGTCATGTAACTCTAGACTGTAGTCAGATCAGCCAATCAGCAGCCATGTAACACTCAAATGTAGTCAGCTCAGCCAGTCAGAAGTCATGTAACACCTGCCTGTAGTCAGCTCAGCCAATCAGAAGTCATGTAACACTATCCTCTAGTCAGGTCAGCCGATCAGCAGCGATGTAACAGTCAAATGTCGTCAGCTCAGCCAATCAGAAGTCATGTAACACCTGCCTGTAGTCAGCTCAGCCAATCAGCAGTAATGTAACACTAGACTGTAGTCAGCTCAGCCAATCAGCAGTCATGTAACACTACACTGTAGTCAGCTCAGCCAATCAGCAGCTATGTAACACTCAAATGTAGTCAGCTCAGCCAATCAGAAATCATGTAACACTAGCTCGTAGTCAGCTCAGCCAATCAGCAGCCATGTAACACTAGACTGTAGTCTGTTCAGCCAATCAGCAGTCATGTAACACTAGACTGTAGTCAGATCAGCCAATCAGCAGCCATGTAACAGTCAAATGTAGTCAGGTCAGCCAATCAGAAGTCATGTAAAACCTGCCTGTAGTCAGTTCAGTCAATCAGCAGCCATGTAGCACCCAAATGTAGTCAACTCAGCCAATCAGCAGTCATGTAACACTAGCCTGTAGTCAGCTCAGCCAATCAGAAATCATGTAACACTAGCTTGTAGTCAGCTCAGCCAATCAGCAGCCATGTAACACTAGACTGTAGTCAGTTCAGCCAATCAGCAGTCATGTAACTCTAGACTGTAGTCAGATCAGCCAATCAGCAGCCATGTAACACTCAAATGTAGTCAGCTCAGCCAGTCAGAAGTCATTTAACAATAGCCTGTTTTCAGCTCAGCCAATCAGCAGTCATGTAACACTAGACTGTAGTCAGTTTAGCCAAACAGCGGCCATGTAACACTCAAATGTAGTCAGCTCAGCCAATCAGAAGTCATGTAACACCTGCCTGTAGTCAGCTCAGCCAATCAGAAGTCATGTAACACTATCCTCTAGTCAGGTCAGCCGATCAGCAGCGATGTAACAGTCAAATGTAGTCAGCTCAGCCAATCAGAAGTCATGTAACACTTGCTTGTAGTCAGCTCAGCCAATCAGAAGTCATGTATCACTAGACTATAGTCAGCTCAGCCAATCAGCAGCCATGTAACACTCAAATGTAGTTAGCTCAGCCAATGAGAAGTCATGTAACACCTGCTTGTAGTCAGCTCAGCCAATCAGAAGTCATGTAACACTAGACTGTAGTCAGCTCTGCCAATAAGCAGCCATGTAACACTCAAATGTTGTCAGCTCAGCCAATGAGAAGTCATGTAACACCTGTCTATAGTCAGCTCAGCTAATCAGCAGTAATGTAACACTAGACTGTACTCAGCTTAGCCAATCAGCGGCCTTGTAACACTCAAATGTAGTCAGCTCAGCCAATCCGAAGTCATGTAACACTCAAATGTTGTCAGCTCAGCCAATGAGAAGTCATGTAACACCTGTCTATAGTCAGCTCAGCTAATCAGCAGTAATGTAACACTAGACTGTACTCAGCTTAGCCAATCAGCGGCCTTGTAACACTCAAATGTAGTCAGCTCAGCCAATCAGAAGTCATGTAACACTAACATGTAGTCAGCTCAGCCAATCAGCAGTCATGTAACACTAGCCTGTAGTCAGCTCAGCCAATCAGAAGTCATGTTACACTAGACTGTAGTCAGCTCAGCCAATCAGCAGCCATGTAACACTGAAATGTAGTCAGCTCAGCCAATCAGAAGTCATGTAACACCTGCTTGTAGTCAGCTCAGCCAATCAGAAGTCATGTAACACGCCCCTGTACTCAGCTCAGCCAATCAGCAGCCATGTAACACTAGCCTGTAGTCAACTAAGCCAATCAGCAGCCATGTAACACTCAAATGTAGTCAGCTCAGCCAATCAGCAGCCATGTAACACTCAAATGTAGTAAAAACACAGGAAACAGCGTTTCAGGCCGCCAGCAGCCTGTCTTTAGGCCTTTTGTGAGCAAGGAGCGGTTTCAACTCATTTCTGCCTCCCCAGACCCAGTAATATGTGACGGTGCCATTCTCACTGTTTCTCTGTCCAAATGACCTGAGAAGGGGTGAAACGGCTTTTCGGCAAGCTGTCAGCAGTTTCGTGCGTTTTGGCTTCTCCAGCACCTGCAAATGGTCTGAATACGCAGAAAACACTGTTTGTCCCTCCAAACAGCATGAAAACACAGAAAACACTGTTTCTCCTTCCAAACAGCCTGAAAACATAGGAAACAGCGTTTCAGCCCGCCAGCAGCCTGTCTTTAGGCCTTTTGTTAGCCAGAAGCGGTTTCAACTCATGTCTGCCTCCCCAGACCTGGTAATGTGTGATGGTGCTAGACATTACCACGCACTGTTTCTCAGTCCAAGTGACCTGAAAAGGCTGGAAACGGCTTTTCTGCAAGCTGTGAGCAGTTTAGCGCGTTTCGGCTTCTCCAGCACCAGTAATGTGTGACCTTTGTGACCTTTTCAGTGTCTCTCTGCCCAAATGAGCCGAAAATGCAGGAAACAGTGTTTCAGCCCTCCGGTACCCCGTCTTTAGGCCTTTTGTGAGCCAGGAGCGGTTTCAACTCATTTCTGCCTCCCCGGCACCAACCGTGTGTTATTATGCAATTTTCAGTGGTTCTCCCTCCAAACAGCCTGAAAACACAGAAAACAACGTTTCAGCCCGCCAGCAGCCTGTCTTTAGGCCCTTTGTGAGCCAGGAGCGGTTTCAACTCATTTCTGCCTCCCCAGACCCAGTAATGTGTGACGGTGCCATTCTCACTGTTTCTCAGTCCAAATGACCTGAAGAGGCTGGAAACAGCTTTTCGTCCAGCTGTAAGCAGTTTAGCGCGTTTCAGCTTCCCCAGCACCTCCAAACGCTCTGAAAACGAAGAAAACACTGTTTCTCCCTCCAAACTGCCTGAAAACGCAGGAAATAGCGTTTCAGCCCGCCAGCAGCCTGTCTTTAGGCCTTTTGTGAGACAGGAGCGGTTTCAACTCATTTCTGCCTCCCCAGACCCAGTAATGTGTGACGGTGCCATTCTCACTGTTTCTCAGTCCAAATGACCTGAAGAGGCTGGAAACAGCTTTTCGGCCAGCTGCAAGCAGTTTAGCGGGTTTCAGCTTCCCCAACACCTCCAAACGCTCTGAAAACGAAGAAAACACTGTTTCTCCCTCCAAACTGCCTGAAAACGCAGGAAACAGCGTTTCAGCCCGCCAGCAGCCTGTCTTTAGGCCTTTTGTAAGCCAGGAGCGGTTTCAACTCATTTCTGCCTCCACAGACCCGGTAATATGTGACGGTGCTACACATTACCACGCACTGTTTCTCAGTCCAAGTGACCTGAAAATGCTGGAAACGGCTTTTCTGCAAGCTGTGAGCAGTTTAGCGTGTTTCGGCTTCTCCAGCACCAGTAATGTGTGACCTTTGTGACCTTTTCAGTGTCTCTCGGTCAAAATGAACTGAAAATGCAGGAAACAGCGCTTTAGCCCTCTGGTACCCTGTCTTTAGGCCTTTTGTGAACCAGGAGCGGTTCCAACTCATTTCTGCCTCCCCGGCACCAACCGTGTGTTATTATGCAATTTTCAGTGTTTCTCCCTCCAAACGGCCTGAAAACACAGAAAACACTGTTTCTCCCTCCAAACAGCCTGAAAACACAGAAAACACTGTTTCTCTCTCCAAACAGCCTGAAAACGCAGAAAACACTGTTTCTCCCCCCAAATAGCCTGAAAACACAGGAAACAGCGTTTCAGCCCTCCGGCACCCTGTCTTTAGGCCTTTTGTGACCTGGGAGCGGTTTCAACTCATTTCTGCCTACCCGGCACTAAAAGTGTGTTATTATACAATTTTCAGTGTTTCTCCCTCCAAACAGCCTGAAAACGCAGAAAACACTGTTTCTCCCTCCAAACTGCCTGAAAACGCAGGAAACAGCATTTCAGCCCGCCAGCAGCCTGTCTTTAGGCCTTTTGTGAGACAGGAGCGGTTTCAACTCATTTCTGCCTCCCCAGACCCAGTAATGTGTGACGGTGCCATTCTCACTGTTTCTCAGTTCAAATGACCTGAAAAGGCTGGAAACGGCTTTTCGGCAAGCTGTAAGCAGTTTAGCGCAATTCAGCTTCCCCAGCACCTCCAAACGCTCTGAAAACGCAGAAAACACTGTTTCTCCCTCCAAACTGCCTGAAAACACAGAAAACACTGTTTATCCTTCCAAACAGCCTGAAAACATAGGAAACAGCGTTTCAGCCTGCCAGAAGCCTTTCTTTAGGCCTTTTGTTAGCCAGAAGCGGTTTCAACTCATGTCTGCCTCCCCAGACCTGGTAATGTGTGATGGTGCTAGACATTACCACGCACTGTTTCTCAGTCCAAGTGACCTGAAAAGGCTGGAAACGGCTTTTCTGCAAGCTGTGAGCAGTTTAGCGCGTTTCGGCTTCTCCAGCACCAGTAATGTGTGACCTTTGTGACCTTTTCAGTGTCTCTCTGCCCAAATGAGCCGAAAATGCAGGAAACAGTGTTTCATCCCTCCGGTACCCTGTCTTTAGGCCTTTTGTGAGCCAGGAGCGGTTTCAACTCATTTCTACCTCCCCGGCACCAACCGTGTGTTATTATGCAATTTTCAGTGGTTCTCCCTCCAAACAGCCTGAAAACACAGAAAACAACGTTTCAGCCCGCCAGCAGCCTGTCTTTAGGCCCTTTGTGAGCCAGGAGCGGTTTCAACTCATTTCTGCCTCCCCAGACCCAGTAATGTGTGACAGTGCCATTCTCACTGTTTCTCAGTCCAAATGACCTGAAGAGGCTGGAAACGGCTTTTCAGCAAGCTGTGAGCAGTTTAGCGCCTTCCGGCTTCTCCAGCACCAGTAATGTGTGACCTTTGTGACCTTTTCAGTGTCTCTCGGCCCAAATGAACCGAAAATGCAGGAAACAACGTTTCAGCCCGCCGGCACCCTGTCTTTAGGCCTTTTGTGAGCCAGGAGCGGTTTCACCTCATTTCTGCCTCCCCGGCACCAAAAGTGTGTTATTATACAATTTTCAGTGTTTCTCCCTCCAAACAGCCTGAGAACGCAGAAAACACTGTTTCTCCCTCCAAACCGCCTGAAAACGCAGAAAACACTTTTTCTCCCTCCAAACAGCCTGAAAATGCAGGAAACAGCGTTTCAGCCCGCCAGCAGCCTGTCTTTAGGCCTTTTGTAAGCCAGGAGCGGTTTCAACTCATTTCTGCCTCCACAGACCCAGTAATGTGTGACGGTGCCATTCTCACTGTGTCTCAGTCCAAATGGCGTGAAAAGGCTGGCAACAGCTTTTTGGCGCGCGGTAAGCAGTTTAGCGCCATTTCAGCTTCCCCAGCACCTCCAAACGCTCTGGAAAGGCAGAAAACACTGTTTCTCCCTCCAAATGGCCTGAAAAGGCTGGACACGGCTCTTCGGCGCGCGGTAAGCAGTTTAGTGCCGTTTAAGCTTCCCCAGCACCTCCAAACGGTCTGAAAACGCAGAAAAAACTGTTTCTCCCTCCATACAGACTGAAAACACAGAAAACAGTGTTTCTCTCTCCGAATGGCCTGAAATTGCAGAAAACAGCATTTCAGCCCGCCAGCAGCCTGTCTTTACGCCTTTTTTCAGCCAGGAGCGGTTTCATCTCATTTCTGCCTACCCAGACCCAGTAATGTGTGACGGTGCCATTCTCACTGCAAACAAAGCTGTTGGTGGTTTGGTTTCCCAACGAAGCAGCAAACGAAGCAGTTGGTGGTCTTGTTTCCCAACGAAGCAGCAAACGAAACAGTTGGTGGTTTGGTTTCCCAACGAAGCAGCAAAAGAAGCAGTTGGTGGTTTGGTTTCCCAACGAAGCAGCAAACGAAGCAGTTGGTGGTTTGGTTTCCCAACGAAGCAGCAAACGAAGCAGCAAACGAAGCAGCAAACGAAGCAGTTGGTCGTTTGGTTTCCCAACGAAGCAGCAAACGAAGCAGTTGGTCGTTTGGCTTCCCAACAAAGCAGAAAACTAAGCAGTTGGTGGTTTGGTTTACAAACGAAGCAGCAAACGAAGCAGCAAACGAAGCAGTTGGTGGTTTGGTTTCCCAACGAAGCAGCAAAAGAAGCAGTTGGTGGTTTGGTTTCCCAATGAAGCAGCAAACAAAGCAGTTGATCGTTTGGTTTCCCAACGAAGCAGCAAACGAAGCAGTTGGTGGTTTGGTTTCCCAACGAAGCAGCAAACAAAGCAGTTGGTCGTTTGGTTTCCCAACGAAGCAGCAAACGAAGCAGTTGGTGGTTTGGTTTCCCAACGAAGCAGCAAACGAAGCAGCAAACGAAGCAGTTGGTTGTTTGGTTTCCTAACGAAGCAGCAAACGAAGCAGTTGGTGTTTTGTTTTCCCAACGAAGCAGCAAACGAGGCAACAAACGAAGCAGTTGGTTTGGTGTCCCAACGAAGCAGTTGGTGGTTTGGCTTCCCAACGAAGCAGCAAACGAAGCAGTTGGTGGTTTCATTTTTGCTGGCGGGCATTTCAGCCCGCCAGCAGCCTGTCTTTACGCCTTTTTTCAGCCAGGAGCGGTTTTATCTCATTTCTGCCTACCCAGACCCAGTAATGTGTGACGATGCCATTCTCACTGCAAACAAAGCTGTTGGTGGTTTGGTTTCCCAACGAAGCAGCAAACGAAGCAGTTGGTGGTCTTGTTTCCCAACGAAGCAGCAAACGAAGCAGTTGGTGGTTTGGTTTCCCAACGAAGCAGCAAACGAAGCAGTTCGTGGTTTGGTTTCCCAACAAAGCAGCAAACTAAGCAGTTGGTGGTCTGGTTTCCCAACGAAGCAGCAAACAAAGCAGTTGATGGTTTGGTTTCGCAACGAAGTAGCAAAAGAAGCAGTTGGTGGTTTGGTTTCCCAACAAAGCAGCAAACGAAGCAACAAACAAAGTAGTTGGTGGTCTGGTTTCCCAACAAAGCAGCAAACGAAGCAGTTGGTGGTCTGGTTTCCCAACGAAGCAGCAAACGAAGCAGTTGGTGGTCTGGTTTCCCAACGAAGCAGCAAATGAAGCAGTTGGTGGTTTGGTTTCCAAACCCACCAAGGAGTTGGTGGTCTGGTTTCCCAACGAAGCGACAAACGAAGCAGTTGGCTGAGCTGACTACAGGCTAGTGTTACATGACTTCTGATTGGTTAGGCTGAGTACATTTGAGTGTTACATGGCTGCTGATTGGCTGAGCTGACTACAGTGTAGTTTTACATGACTGCTGATTGGCTGAACTGACTACAGGCTAGCATTACTTTTCTTCTGATTGGCTGAGCTGACTACAGTCTAGTGTTACATGGCTGCTGATTGGCTGAGCTGACTACAGTCTAGTGTTACATGATTGCTGATTGGCTGAACTGACTACAGGCAGGTGTTACATGACTTCTGATTTGCTGAGCTGACTACATTTGAGTGTTACATGGCTGCTGATTGGCTGAGCTGACTACAGTCTAGTGTTACATGATTGCTGATTGGCTGAGCTGACTACAGGCAGGTGTTACATGACTTCTGATTGGCTGAAATGACAACATTTGAGTGTTACATGGCTGCTGATTGGCTGAGCTGACTACAGGCAGGTGGTACATGACTTCTGATTGGATGAGATGACTGAATTTGAGTGTTACATGACTTCTGACTGGCTGAGCTGACTACAGTCTATTGTTACATGACTTCTGATTGGCTGAGATGACTACATTCGAGTGTTACATGACTGCTGATTGGCTGAGCTGACTACATTTGAGTGTTATATGACTTCTGATTGGATGAGCTGACTACAGTCTAGTGTTACATGACTTCTGATTGGCTGAGCTGACTACAGGCAGGTGTTACATGACTTTTTATTGGCTGAGCTGAGAACATTTGAGTGTTACATGACTTCTGATTGGCTAAGCTGACTACAAGCTACTGTTACAAGGCTGCTGATTGGTTGAACTCACTACAGGCTAGTTTTATATAATTTCTGATTGGCTGAGCAGGGGACAGGCGAGTGTTACATGACATCTGATTGGCTGAGCTGACTACAGGCAGGTGTTACAAGGCTGCTGATTGGCTAAGCTGACTACAGTCTAGTGTTACATGGCTGCTGATTGGCTGAGCTGACTACAGGCAGGTGTTACATGACTTCTGATTGGCTGAGCTGACTACATTTGAGTGTTACATGACTTCTGATTGGCTAAGCTCATTACAGGATACTGTTACATGGCTGCTGATTGGTTAAACTCACTACAGTCTAGTGTTACATGGCTGCTGATTGGCTAAGCTGACTACAGTCTAGTGTTACATGACTGCTGATTTGATGAGCTGACTACAGGCAGGTGTTACATGACTTCTGATTGGCTGAGATGACTAAATTTGAGTGTTACATGACTTCTGAATGGCTGAGATGACTACATTTGAGTGTTACATGACTTCTGATTGGCTGAGCTGACTACATGTGAGTGTTACATGACTTCTGATTGGCTGAGCTGATTACAGGATACTGTTACATGGCTGCTGATTGGTTTATCTCACTACAGTCTAGTGTTACATGGCTGCTGATTGGCTGGGCTGACTACAGTCTAGCGTTACATGACTGCTGATTGGATGAGCTTACTACAGACAGGTGTTACATAGCTGCTGATTGGCTGAGCTGACTACATGCTGGTGTTACATGACTTCTGATTGGATGAGCTGACTACAGGCAGGTGTTACATGACTTCTTATTGGCTGAGCTGACAATATTTGAGTGCTACATGGTTGCTGATTGGCTGAGCTGACTAAATTTGAGTGTTACATGTCTTCTGATTGAATGAGCTGACTACATTTGAGTTTTACATGGCTGCTGATTGACTGAGCTGACAACAGTCGTCCAATCAGATCCCTCCTTTCCAGTTGCTATGGTTCCAATCAGAGCTCTCCTTTCCTCTTGCTGTAGTCCAATCAGGTCTCTCCTTTCCTCCTGCTGTGGTCCAATCAGATCTATCCTTTCCTCTTGCTGTAGTCCAATCAGATCTCTCCTTTCCTCCTGCTGTGGTACAATCAAATTACTCCTTTCCTCTTGCTATGGTCCAATAAGATCCCTCCTTTTATGCCATGGTACAATCAAAGCTCTCCTTTCCTCTTGCTGTAGTCCAAACAGATCTCCCCTTTCCTCCTGCTGTAGTCCAATCAGATCTCTCCTTTCCTTCTGCTGTGGTCCAATCAGATCCCTCCTTTCCTCCTGGTGTGGTACAATCAGATCTCTCCTTTCCTCATGCTGTAGTCCAATCAGATCTGTCCTTTCTTCCTGCTTTGGTCCAATCAGATACCTCCTTTTATGCCATAGTCCAATCAGAGCTCTCCTTTCCTCTTGCTGTGGTCCAAACAGATCCCTCCTTTTATGCCATAGTCCAATCAGAGCTCTCCTTTCCTCTTGCTGTAGTCCAATCAGATCTCTCCTTTCCATTTGCTATGGTCCAATCAGAGCTCTCCTTTCCTCTTGCTGTAGTCCAATCAGATCTCTCCTTTCCATTTGCTATGGTCCAATCAGATCCCTCCTTTTATTCCATGGTCCAATCAGAGCTCTCTTTTCCTCTTGCTGTAGTCCAATCAGATCTCTCCTTTTCTCCTGCTTTGGTCCAATCAGATCCCTCCTTTCCATTTGCTATGGTCCAATCAGATCCCTCCTTTTATGCCATGGTCCAATCAGATCTCTCCTTTCCTCATGCTGTAGTACAATCAGATCTCTCCTTTCCTCCTGCTGTAGTCAGATCAGATCTCTTCTTTCCCCCTGCTGTGGTTAAATCAGATCCCTCCTTTCCTCCTGCTGTAGTCAAATCAGATCTCTTCTTTCCTTCTGCTGTGGTCCAATCAGATCCCTCCTTTTATGCCACGGTCCAATCAGAGCTCTCCTTTCATCTTGCTGTAGTCCAATCAGATCTATCCTTTCCTCCTGCTGTGGTCCAATCAGATCCCTCCTTTTATTCCATGGTCCAATCAGAGCTCTCTTTTCCTCTTGCTGTAGTCCAATCAGATCTCTCCTTTTCTCCTGCTGTGGTCCAATCAGATCCCTCCTTTCCATTTGCTATGGTCCAATCAGATCCCTCCTTTTATGCCATGGTCCAATCAGATCTCTCCTTTCCTCATGCTGTAGTACAATCAGATCTCTCCTTTCCTCCTGCTGTAGTCAAATCAGATCTCTTCTTTCCCCCTGCTGTGGTTAAATCAGATCCCTCCTTTCCTCCTGCTGTAGTCAAATCAGATCTCTTCTTTCCTCCTGCTGTGGTCCAATCAGATCCCTCCTTTTATGCCATGGTCCAATCAGAGCTCTCCTTTCCTCCTGCTGTGGTCCAATCAGATCCCTCCTTTTCTCCTGCTGTGGTACAATCAAACCTCTCCTTTCCTCCTGCTGTGGGCCAATCAGATCCCTCCTTTTATGCCATGGTCCAATCAGAGATCTCTTTTCCTCTTGCTTTAGTCCAATCAGATCTCTCCTTTCCTCCTGCTCTAGTCCAATCAGATCTCTCATTTCCTCCTGCTGTGGTCCAATCAGATCCCTCCTTTCCTCTTGCTATGGTCCAATCAGATCCCTCCTTTTATGCCATGGTCCAACCAGAGCTCTCCTTTCCTCTTGCTGTAGTCCAATCAGATCTCTCCTTTCCACCTGCTGTGGACCAATCAGAACCCTCCTTTCCTCCTGCTGTGGTCCAATTAGATCTCTCCTTTCCTCCTGCTGTAGTCCAATCAGATCTCTCGTCTCCTCCTGCTGTGGTCCAATCAGATCCCTCCTTTCCTCTTGCTATGGTCCAATCAGATCCCTCCTTTTATGCCATAGTCCAATCAGATCTCTCCTTTCCTCCTGCTGTGGTCCAATCAGATCCCTCCTTTCCTCTTGGTATGGTCCAATCAGATCCCTCCTTTTATGCCATGGTACAATCAAACCTCTCCTCCTGCTGTGGGCCAATCAGATCCCTCCTTTTATGCCATGGTCCAATCAGAGATCTCTTTTCCTCTTGCTTTAGTCCAATCAGATCTCTCCTTTCCTCCTGCTCTAGTCCAATCAGATCTCTCCTTTTATGCCATGGTCCAATCAGAGCTCTCCTTTCCTCTTGCTGTAGTCCAATCAGATCTCTCCTTTCCTCCTGCTGTGGTCCAATCAGATCCCTCCTTTTATGCCATGGTCCAATCAGAGATCTCTTTTCCTCTTGCTTTAGTCCAATCAGATCTCTCCTTTCCTCCTGCTTTGGTCCAATCATATCTCTCCTTTCCTCCTGCTGAAGTCCAATCAAATCTCTCCTTTCCTCTTGCTATGGTCCAATCAGATCCCTCCTTTTATGCCATTGTCCAATCAGAGCTCTACTTTCCTCTTGCTGTAGTCCAATCAGATTTCTCCTTTCCTCCTGCTGTAGTCCAATCAGATCTCTCCTTTCCTCCTGCGGTAGTCCAACCAGATCTCTACTTTCCTCCTGCTGTGGTCCAATCAGTTCCCTCCTTTCCATTTGCTATGGTCCAATCAGATCCCTGATCTTATGCCATGGTCCAATCAGATCTCTCCTTTCCTCATGCTGTAGTCCAATCAGATCTCTCCATCCCTCCTGCTGTTGACCAATCAGATCCCTCCTTTCCTCCTGCTGTGCTCCAATTAGATCTCTCCTTTCCTCCTGCTCTAGTACAATCAGATCTCTCCTTTCCGCCTGCTGT